>NC_086446.1:164406148-164748648 GCF_028390025.1 Pseudophryne corroboree | reverse complement strand
ACGGCATGGGGAAGTACAGCAAATACAGCAAGCACAACCCGACAGCTGTTTCAACCGACTGGTGTTCCTCAGGGGCTAACCGCACTGTTGTCAGAACACGAAATATAAGCCTCAAATGGCACCACAATCAATCCAGCAGCATCAGGACGTGGGCTGAGACAAATCCGGGCATGCCTAATGCATCCCCTGCTGTCTCCTCCCACTCCATGACACTGGTAACTAAGCTAAACAAACCCGGTGTCATGCATAGCAATGGCACCGGAGCGCGGCAAAACGTGCGGCGGGTGGTCTCAGCAGCCTGACTAGTAAATGGCATGCTGATAGTGAGGGGAATTGCAAGGACGCTGTATATCAAAACAGAAGTGAATGAAATGAAGTGATGTGTTTAAAAAAGTAAAAGGAATAGTGCTGAAGCTCAGCAGAACAGGGATCCCTGAAAGTGCTGGCTATAAAGTGCAAGGTGCAAAAAGCAGGAAGGAATGACAGGTCTAATAGAAATAATAGCAGGTGACACAAGGAATACCCTCAAAACAACCTACTGCAAAGCAATGCCCACTTATACGGCAATCAATATAAATAAGAATATATGTGCAAAAAGAATCCAAACTGCCCTATTGGGGAGAAAACCCACAGAATGCACAATGTCCGCTGCCTTGTGGTAATGATAGTGACTGGGGGCATATCTAATGGGGCATAACAAGTGACTTTGGGCATATCTAATGGTGCATAACAAGTGACTAGCTGCATATCTAATGGGGCATATCAAGCGACTGGGGGCTTATCTAATGGTTCATAACAAGTGACTGGGGGCATATCTAATGGGGCATAATAACTGACTGGGGGCATATCTAATGGGGCATAACAACTGATTGGGGTGTATGTACTGGGGTATAACAACTGACTGGGGGCATATGTACTGGAGGCATGTCTACTGGGTCATAACAACTGATTATGGGTATATCTACTGGGGGCATAACTACTGGGGCATATCTACTGGGACCATAACTACTGACTGGGGGCATAACTACTGGGGGCAGGATAATTTTTAAGTTGATAATTTTTATATGGCCCCCAAAGGATTTTATAAATATCCAAATGGCCCTTGATAGAAAAAGGGTTCCCCACCCCTGCTATACCCCTGCTTCAGTAAGGCTTAGCACTGGTTTTGCCTATTATATTGACCATAAATAATTTGAATTGGACCTAGACCACCAACCCAGGACACCACTACAAGTGCTTAGAGACAACCACTGAGGGAATAGATGTTTGTATGAGGCTCATTTTTCAATAATCCTTCTGCTGTTTCGGGACTTTAGCGCTGATTTATTTTTTGGTCCAGTCATGTGCCATGGCTCTCAGGACTCTGCAGTTCAGTCGTTGGTCAAGTCCTAGGAAGCAGGTCAGATTCTGTACCGCAGATCACATCCAGCACTGTTTCATCACTTTTTCTTTATTGATACTGGTTTTTAAGTGAAAATAGATTAAAACTGTATGATATTATCTCCACTGTAGTTGTTTAGAATGTACTTAACATTTGTTTAGGTGGTCTCACAGCACTTGTATTAGTCTATTTTGCTCAGAAACAAAGTCTGTGTCATTGGAACCCTTACCACAGCCCAGAGTTATCACATACCTCCTGAGGTGTCAGTAATCCTTGTGGGCTTCATATAAATATTTTATGCAATTCACAATATGTGCTTACTATCTTCGGAGTATTAGAGAATTAATATAACTTTATTTTTTTCTTATTTTTTGGTCAGATAATTATTATTTTTGGTAAATTATTTCAAAATCTAACCGGAACCTTTTTTGCTATTTTCCACTTAGCTCACTTTAAAATTTTTATAAGGGAGAACAGTTTCTGAAAGCAATAGTGATAGTGTCCCTTATTCACGTTACATCACACAGTAGTACCACTTTACCTTATATACATTACTCCTCAGAGTAGTGCCCCTTATTCATATTACACCACACCATCTTGCTCTTTATTCACATTACACCACAAAATAGTGCCCTTTCTATACGTAACACCACACAGTAGAGCACATTATACACATAATGCCACACATTAGTAATGCCTTTATACACATAATACCACACAGTAAAGCCCCTAACACATATGACACACATTATTAATGTCCTTATAAACATAATGCGCCTTACACATTATGCCAACCTTTATTAATGCCCTTATACACATAATGTCCCTTACACATATGCCAAACATTATTGCACAACCAACCCACCCGCACACAACACTCACACAGCTGCTAACACTGTGACCTCTCCTTGGATACAGATGTTTCCTCATACATCTTGCCTCAATGCGCCATGCAGCAGGAGATGCCTGGCGTGAGTCAGCTGGCAGCTCTGCTAATGTCGGGTGCCTTTTTTAATGAAAATGCATCTTATTTGCATTACTATGTGGCTAGGATGCACAAGCAGCTTCTGCTGATTAAAATGATATGCAGCATGCCTATATACTGTGTGCGACTGTGGCTGTATCTGCATACGAAATGCTACACACAGAATATAGGCATGCAGCATATCATTTTAATCAGCAGAAGCTGCTGGTGCCCCTAGGCATACCAAATGCCCTAGGTATTTGCCTAGTTTGTCTATGCCTAGGGGCGGCTCTGTATATAACAAATCTGGTTGAACATGTCTCATTACACTGCCAGTTCCTTCCATGTAACACTGAGCCTTTGCAGCACACCCTGACCTCAGTGCACTCACTGACCCTGTCACAGCTCACATGCTGCCCCCCACCGCAAATCATCAAACCATGTCCATTTACAGTCCAAATCGGAGAATTCCCCACTCCCATCACTTTCAATATCACAGTTATAGCTTCTGCATCACTGTCCAAGTCACAGCACCCATCAGCCCCTTCAATGACCCCCTCACAGCGCTCACATCCCAACACCTTCAATGTCCACCCAACAGCATTCCCCCCACCCTCACAGCACTCCCTCCTTGGCACCTTCAAAGTCCACCTGACAGCACTCCCCCCTAGCACTTTCAATTTCCATCTTGCAGCACTCCCATTGATCTCTTCACTGTCCACCTACAGCACTCCCCCTTCAGCGTCCACCCTACAGTACTCACCCCTTCCTCCTCTTCACTGCCTGCCCCACAGCACCTTTAATATCGATCCCACAGCCCTCACCCAGCAGCGGCAGAAAAATTGCCCAATGTATTTTGGTGTGGGGAGGTCTCCCATTCTTCTATTGCTATCCTGTAGCTTGATGCTGGCTTTCTCCTCCCCTGTATGCAGTTGCGGACAGCCTTACTGCTGTGAGACTAGCCAGTGAGTAAAGCTCATCAAGTCTTCTCTCAATTGAAAAAAAAAAAAAAGCCCAAAAAACCCTGGGATGGCCTATGATCACGTCCCTCAGATTCTTGCTCCTAGTGAAACGTTGAATGCAAGTAATACATTTAAGAAAAGGAGGTCCATGTCCGTAGTGACTCTGGGCCAGTACTTTTTAATTTGTTTTTTAATATATAGACTTTTAGGTTCATAGTGGTTAATCAACAGGATTCTATCTATATCTGACTGGTTTTCTTTTAACCTTAGCTGACTAGAGCTCATTACATAGAGTGGCTAGGGCTTTATTTCTTTATTTAATGAGATCTGGTAGACCGTATCCTCTTTGACAGATTTATTTATTTCAAATATTATTTAGTTGTTGCTCTAAATGGATTTTGTTGCTACAGTAGTAATCCTTCATGCTCTTAAAAATTGGGAAAAAGGAAGTCCCTGTTGTAGACTGGGGGAATGGAACCTAGAGTGATGTAATATGTTATTTCTGTCAGTAGGTTTAGTAAAGATTGTTGTATGTAATTTATTGCCCACTTTTGTAATAATTACATCAAGATAATTAATGCTTCGCTCACTTTATTTCACAAGTAAATTTAATAGGGTATGTTACTTTATTACGAGCCTCAAAAAAATGAGGTAAATCAGATGCAGATCCTGGGCAGAGAATGGTCAGATCATCTATATACCTTTGGCTTAATAGCAATTGTGTACTTAACCTCCTAATGGGCGGATTTCCCATTAGGCACTTGAGGTACTTGGATGTTTACTGTCAGTAACTGCAAATTCCACTGTACTGTACCGTACACCATCATGATTTGAGTGTAAATGGGTAGGACATGCGATGCTGCCCCTGTAAGCTGTCCTGTTTAATAAATATATATACATAATTAAAAATAAACCGAAATGACATAGGTATGGCTTTTTTTTTATTATTCTATAAAATTGGCAATTATGAAATTAGAGATTAAAACTAATTAAAGTTATAATTAGTACAGGGACGGCCATTACTGTGGTGCCTAGGGGTGCCCTGACTCCTAAATCCTCCCCTTCCCATTGCATATCCTGCTGTTTCTAAATAGAAATTGCCATTAAAATAAAAATAATTATTGATTCACATTAACTCAAAGATCTGGACAAATAAATTGATGTTAAGACCGCAGTAAAGTGGCCTAGTGCTTATCAGGTGTTTTCAACCCTTTGTAATTTGGATTAATTGTATACAAACGCCCGCACACCAATTGATTGTAGATTTCCTCTTTGTAATCCACTGTATTCTGGATCATTATCAACCAGGCCTTTTCTGGGGGAGGTAATGGCATCTTGTTTCAAGTTTTGCAAAACTTGTCTTTCAACTCTATTGAGATTATGATGAAAGGGCTGTTGTGGCAATTGTTTTTTAAACGCACTGTCCTTTAAGAGTCTAGAAAAGGTTTTCAATGAATAATGATGAGAATGAGTATCAAATTCAGAATGTGGCTGCAAAGCCCATAGTTTAGTACTTTGCTAAATTAACTTACTCTTTTATAGCATTGTTACAATACACCGTCTACGAAATATAGATCATTAGCATTTGACTATATGCCGCATGATTATAAGAGTTGCTTCCCTGTATGCACTGTGTTTGGTATAGTACTTATTATTGTACTAAATAGGTTGAGATGGCATATCCCTTTCAATAACATTTAGAATTAGTATCTTTAGGCTCTTTACTCCATGTCAGCAGTATTACACAATTTTTAGAAATGCATGTGCATATATATTGATCCATCTGGGCTTTCATAGTACTAGCAATTCTTTGCATTATCTTTCCATGGTGGTGGGTATACACTCTGATGGTCACATTGGGTCCCACTTCCGACAGGCCACCTCACGCCCTCATTCACGTGGTGTACAGCTATAAAGGTATGTTTTTTGTAATAATGCACATTTGTATCCTGATGAAAGAACGTGAATAAAAGTTCTGAAACATTGATATTCAATTGGGGCTCATTTGAGTATTCATTAGCCATCTGGAGTGCCTCCTATTTCTGAATGTATTGATGATTCTGTTCGCGCAAAAAAAAGATAATGTGGAGGACACTAACACAATGAATCTATAAGTTTAGGAGTGTCGACAGTATGTAGACAAAAGTGATTGGACACCGCCAGAGGAGGATATACCACAAGGCAACCAAGGCGGCTGCTTAGGTACCTGTGGGTCTCAGGGGGCCCTGTGGGTCCCACCGATAAGGCTGTATATAGGGCATTTCCAGCAGTTCGCGACCTCCGTCAAAAATGTCGGAAAGCTGGGCTGGCTGACTATTCCCAGCAGGCTGTCAGTGATTAGGCAGCTGTTAAATGCCAGCTCCAGCGCATGCCTGTGTCTCCAGTCCTGCGGTGTCGTAATCCTCGATCACTCATATACAATGCGGCCAGTGATTGAGGTTGTAATAATGGGGTATGGGGACCTGCTACATTCAGTGAGGTGAGCACTGATCTAAAATGCAGTAACTGTGTGGTGTAATAATGGAGGTTTGAGGTGAGGGAACATGGGGCAATCAGTAAAGGGGGAAGTAATATACTGTGATAGAATATAAGGAGGAAAAAGGGTTGGTATATAATCCCAATGGAACGGATGCCGTCGGTTAGAATACCGACAACAGCATCCCAGCCATCAAAATTGCGACTGCCCCGTAGTTAAGATGCTAACCCTCCTCTGTCCCCTACCCTAACCCTCCCTTGTGGGTGCCTAACCCTAACCCTTCCTTGTGGGTGCCTAACCTTAACCCTCCCTTGTGGGTGCCTAACCTTAACCCTCCCTTGTGGGTGCCTAACCTTAACCCTCCCTTGTGGGTGCCTAACCCTAACCCTCCCTGGGGGTGCCAAACCATAACCCTCACCGGTGGTGCCTAAACCTAACCCTCCCGCTTGGTGCCTAACCCTAACCCTCCCTGGGGGTGCCTAACCCTAACCCTCCCTGTGGGTGCCAAACCCTAAGGCTAACTCTAACCATCCCTGGGGGTGCCAAACCATAACCCTCACCGGTGTTGCCTAACCCTAACCCTCCCGCTTGGTGCCTAACCCTAACCTGACATCGGGATTGTGTCCGCAAGCCAGGATTCCGGCATCGCTATTTTGACTGCCAGGCTCCCATCCGGCGGTATTGTGACTGCTTTAAAACAACAAATAATGTAGGAGGCATAAATCAGGAATGAAAATATAGTGCTATTGATTGGTTGAGGGAGGCGGGGCCTAAATCGGTATCTTGCTTAGGGCCCCATGAGGTCTAAATCCACCCCTGGACACCCCCACGCACCGAAATGATGTACTCCTGCAGCAGACGTGTTCGTGAAGGTATAAAATGGGTTGCTAATGAAATGACTTGCCGGAAGGAGCTAACCGAGTTTAAAAAGGGGATCGTAGGCGGCTCGATCGGAGGTATGAGTGTGAGAAGCACTGCAGATGTTAGGAAGGTTACTAAATCCACTGTGTCTTTTGTCATTAACGCATGGAAAAAGAACGGTCATTGCAGGAATGCACCTCTCGCTGGAAGATCCATGAAACTGCAACCTAGTGACCAAAGAGTGCTAACCAGGAAGCTGCGAAAGAACAGGGGTCGTCCCATGCAGACTATTGAATACGAGTTCCAAATGGTCAATAATGTGCCAGTTTCAACAAGAACACTTTGTAGGAAGGCCCATGCACTTGGTTATTGTGGGCAAGCAGCTGCTCATAAGCCTCAAATCACAAAGAAAAATGCAGCCCAGCGCTTCCGGTGGTGTAAAGTGCGCAAAAACTGGACAGTGGAACAATGGAGGCGAGTGTTATGGAGTGAATGTGTTTGGGTTTGGAGATTGCCAAGAGAATGTCTGATGCCAGAGTGTACAGTACCTACAGTAAAGCTTGGAGATGGTGGCATTATGCGTGGGGCTGTTTCAGCTGGTTTGGCATGGGCCCATTTGTTGTAATACATGGTCACATTAACTCTGAGAAGTATAGAGATGTTCTCAATTACTCTGTGCTCCCCACACATATCTATCTATCTATCTATCTATCTATCTATCTATCTATCTATCTATCTATCTATCTATCTATCTATCTATCTATCTATCCCTGGCACTCATTCTTTTTTGAAAATAATACATTTATTATTTTCAGCAAAGACACAGCAGTTGCTACATTATTATCGACCATGATGTTTATTGGCAGACCTTTACTACAACTGCTTCTACTGTGAATCCCTATGCTCCAGCCATATTTATACACAGGAATGTAAGTTATATGTATCTTGAGAAAAGGTGACTGGCATAAAAAAAGACACCGTCAATTATCATGTAGCATGACCATTTAATTTACAAACGTTCTGATGATGCTGTGTATAAACTCTCAGGCTGAACAATTACTTTTTATTTGTTTATTCATTTTTTAATTCAAATGTATTTCTATTATTTTCTTATTTGCATGAAAAGGGAATACAGTCTACCAAAAACAGCCCCAATCCCAATCATGCATCCCGGTTCGAGGCTGCCTCCCGGCTGGCTGCACCGCTTGAGGACATTATCATGTCGGTCATGTGACCATGCCCCGGGAACCCAATAGTCTGCTTGGGAAAGTCCCTACAAGCAAAATGACATAATATTAGTACGATGAGGTATGACCTGCACTGGGAGGGTGTTTGCACACTATTGGGATCCCAGTGCGTTGTCATGTGACCGACATGATGACATCATCATGTCATCATGGGGTGATTATGTCATCATGGGTCGTCGTCGGCCGGAAAGTGGACCTGCAGCGGGATGCATGATAAATGTTTTTTTTTTATTGTGTGGTATTATGTCCTAATGAAAATGCCCAAATAAATAGGCATTGAAACGTTGATCATACACTGGCTGTGATGTGAATTATTTTGTGGGCTTGGAGTGCCATTGTTGTGGAGGACACTATATATATATATATATATATATATACACTGTGCAAAAGAGATCTGGCACTCAGCGCTGTATGAATGCTAAATGTGGGTGTGCCTTCAGTGAGTAAGGAACAATTCATGGAAGAAAACTTCGGCACTCCGGAAGATACTTTGAAAAGTTTTTTTCTACGTTCTACCCCAATTCAAGTAACGAATCTATTAAAACATATATGCATTTCATTGACGATTCAGTTAATAAGTTTGTCCAAGCAAAACCTGTGAACCACCAGAATCTCAGTTGCTTAGAAAGACAACTCTTGAAAGAGCTTTCAGAATATGGAGATATAGTGGTGCACCCTGCCGACAAGGGGGGCGCAATTATAATTCAAAATCTAGTGGACTATATGAGTGAAGTCGAGAAACAGTTGGCGATGGAGGAAGTATACCAGAAATTAATGAAAGACCCCACGGCCGAATACCAAAGAGAGTTACAGGAGATTCTATCGGAAGCAAAAGAAACGGGACTACTGGATGAAATATTAACAACAGTTTTATTTCAACAACACCTGGTAGCACCGATATTATACACGGCCCCTAAAATTCATAAATATGCAGTTAGACCGCCAGGAAGATCGATAATTTCGGCCTATGAATCCCTGTACCAACCCATTACTATGTATGTCGACAGCATCTTACAACCTCATATAGTGGGTCATCCAAATTATATCAAGGATACTACCGACTTCCTGAAAAGATTGTTAACCTTCTCGGAAATTCGACCAGGCACAATCCTTTGTACTTTGGATATTAATAGCCTGTACACTTCGATCCCCCACTCCCAAGGCCTGTCGGCAATGATATCCTTCTATGAAGTTAAACAAATACAGGATTTGGATATCAATTTATTTATGCGTCTTCTTAAATTAACATTGACCAGAAATTATTTTATTTATGATGGCCACTTCTACAAACAACTTAGGGGTTGTGCGATGGGAAGTAATTTCGCTCCCAGTTACGCGAACATTTTTATGTTCAGGGAGGAACAACGGATGTTTTTTGAAAAGGTGGAATATGCCCAGTTCATTCAATGTTACATGAGATTCATTGACGACGTGTTCATTATATGGACAGGAGACGAGCTCACTTTATTGAACATGATCCAGTGGATTAATGACAGAAATTCACCTAATAGAGTAACCTTTCAGTGTAATAAGACCATTCACTATTTTGATGTCCAAGTCACCACTGACAGTAACCAATTAATTACTCAAGTGTTCGCAAAACCGACGGATAGGAACGCTTTATTATTGGCATCGAGTTACCACCCTAAGCCACTAAAGAGAGGATTGCCCAAATCCCAGATGATGAGGGTAGCACGAATAGCAAGTAATCGGACAATAGCATCCATGGATATAAAGTGATTGACTGGTTTGTGACTAGGGGTTATAACTTGAAGCTATTGAAGCAGCAGAAAAAGGATGGGGAGAGATCAATTACTACAATGGGGAGAGATCAATTACTACAGTCAAACAAAAAAATCTAATGAACACATCATACCATGGAAGATTCAGTTCAGTACCTCTAGTCAAGTTATCCAGAGAGCAAGTATTGCATTGTGGCTGATTATAGCAACAGATAAATCCTTCCCAGGTTTAAAGAACAAGAGACCTATGGCGTGTTATATACGGGCAAGAAATATAAGGGACGCAGTTGTCCACACAGATATCATGGGCTTTCAGAAACACATCACTGAGCCGCACTTTCTTACAAATGCGCCAGGTTGCTACAAGTGCCTGAAGTGCACTACGTGCTCACATATGCTAAAAGCAGGCCCGGCGACAGGGGGGGTCAAAGGGGACATCCTTACCAGTCCCCGAGGTGTAGAGGGGCCCCAGCATCACAGGCACAAAAAACAGCGCCACAATGCCTGTTAATAGTTTTAACGTTGCCCGCTTCACCCACCCGCTAGTTAAGTACCTAAAGAAAAATTAACAGGCTGCAACCACCTTTCCCTCCCACCCCCTTACCCTGTCCCCACCTCCGTCGCTACATCATTCATTAGGTGCGCTGCGCTTGTATGTCTCTATATGCCGCCGAGGAGCAGAGTAAAAAGGGTGGACAGGGTGTGTGGCCTGAGTGCTGGGGCAGAGGGGGTGCTGACTGGAGCAGACCGGTGTGATCATCAGCACTCTCTCCCCCACCAAACAGTGTAGCTGCGATGTGAAAGAGCAGATGGAGCCCGGCAGCCAGCCTCTAAACAGTGCAGGAGCTAGGACCCAGCGTCTGCACAGCACATGGGATTGGACCACTTGGAGACTGTTCTCTACGAAGGACATTTCAGAGTGGGGAAAACTGACTGCATGGCATGCCTTCAGTATGAGGAGCTGTTTCATCCCTAGCAGTAGCAGTCAGTGGTAGGAGTCTAGGACCAGTTAATATTAAAAGGGATCTGGATGCATAGAAGAGTAAATCACATTTTCCCAGCAGCTGTGTGAGGTGCTCAGCCTTACTAGTAAATAGAAAGTGTGAAAACACTGGTCTGGCCTCACCCTCTCTTTCTCTATGTCCCTAGTCTCCCCCCCCCCCCCCCCTGCTCTCTTTGCACCTGGTTTGTCTCTCACCATGTCTCTGCTCCTGGTCTCTTCCTCTCTCTCACTCACTGCCCCTAGTCTGTGTCTGTCTCTCCTCCTCTGTCTCTCAGCCTTTGGTCTGTCTCTCACTCTTTCTCAGCCTTTGGTCTGCCTCTCACTCTCTCTCTCAGCTCCTGGTCTATCTCTCACATGCTCTCACAGCCCCTTATCTCTCTCTCTCTCTCTCTCTGTCTGCCCTGGTTTCTATCTCTCTCTGCCCCTGGTCTGTGTCTGTCTATGCCACTGCTCTCACCCACTCTTTCTCTTAGCCCCTGGTCTGTCTGTCTCTCTCTAACTGCCCCTGGTCTCTACCTCTCTCACTCTCTATCTCTCACTCTTTCTCTCAGCCCCTGATCTGTCTCACACACTCTGCACCTGCTGGTCTGTCTCTCACTCTCTCTGTGCCTCTGGTCTGTCTCTCACACTTTCTCAACCTCTGGTCTGTCTCTCACACTCTCTTTGCCCCTGGTCTACATCTCACACTCTCTTTGTCCCTGGTCTCTCTCTCTCTCTCTCTCTCTGCCTCAGGTCTTTCCCTCTGTCTTTGTACCTGGTCTCTCTCTGCCCTGGTCTGTGTGTCTCTCTCTGCCCCTGGTCTCTCCCTCTGTCTTGCGCGCTCTCTCTCTCTCTCTTTCTCTCTCTCTCTCTCTCTGCACCTGGTCTCTCTCTCTCTCTCCCTGCTCCTGGTCTCTTTCTGCCCCTGGTCTCTCTTTCTGCCCCGGTCACCCCCTCTCTCTGTCTGCCCCTGCAGCCCTGTATATATGTATCAGTGGCGTGCGGTGAGGTCAGTGGCTGGGGAGGCACAAGCAGCTAACAATCCCCCCCCCCCCCTGCAATAGAGTGGGGGGGAAAAGTGTTACCCCCCCCTACATTGGTGAAACCAGCACCAGGCAGAACCAGCCAGGGGGGATAATGCCATAGCAGGGGAGACACTCGGAATGGGGTCCCCCTGCCATAGCATTAATCTGCCCCCCCAAACTAGTCAGCCCAGGGCTGGAATTCCTCGGAAGTGGGGATCCCAAAAAATAAAAATGAGGTCCCCCTCCCCAGCAATAACCAGCAATGGGCTGATAGCCCAGTGCTATGCCCAGCACCCACCGCCACCATCATTGTTGATATTGTTCTTTACAGGTGGCCTACAGGTCCCAGCAAGCCTGCACCAGCATGCTGGCACTTGGAGAACCACAAGTGCCAGCATGCCCGGACATAAATGGCCCGTTGACACCTGTAGTCCACCTGTAAAGAATAGTAATATTGTTCTTTACAGGTGGCCTACAAGTCCCAGCAAGCCTGCCCCAGCATGCTGCACTTGGAGAACCACAAGTGGCAGCATGCCCAGACATAAATGGCCTGCTGGCACCTGTTGTCCACCTGTAAAGAAAATATTAAAATAAAAACACCACACAGTCGTTAAAAAAAATAGTTTCTTTGACAGGGTCTTCACCTGGGGGCGGCGGCCTTTAAGCTATTTTGCATGGCCGCCGCATCCCCAGGGCTACCGGCGTCTTCACCTGGGGGGGGGGGGGGCGCCACCTCCCCAGGGCTCCCAGCGTCTTCCTCCGGGGTCTTCACCTGGGAGGTGGCGGCCTTTAAGTTCTTTTGCATGGCCGCCGCCTTCCCCAGGGTTTCCAGCGTCTTCACCTGGTGGGCGGCGGCTGCTAAGCTCTTTTGCGTAGCCGCCGCCCATCCAGGACTTCCGTCGTCTTCTGCCTTCAGGAGCTCTTCTCTGCTCCTCCTCTGCCGTTGGACTGACAGGCGCTCCCTCGCACTGACTTATATAAGTCAGCCGGAGGGGGCGGGGCGATGATGCAGCAAGCCGTGATTGGCTCGCGGCGGCCATTTGAAGTTAAAAAATGATGCTGAGGCGCCATTTTTGAAATTGGTACTGCTCCGCTGCCAAACTCTGCACCGCCACCCGCACCTCTGCTGCCTGCACCTCCGCCGCCGACCGCACCTCCGCCGTCGACCGCACCTCCGCCGTGCCCACAACAATCACTTTGGCCTTACTGTCATGGGTTGAAAGCATGTCCCAGTATGAAAGCGGCACCTCTAATGGTGCTGCTTTCCCATGTATTTTCAATGGGCTTTTAATGCCCATTGCTAGGCCCCGCCCGCTCCCACCCCCCGCTCCCATATCTTTCCCCATGCACAACGGGAGGCACCACGATCGGTGCCTCCCAAACACATATAGACAGGGTATGTGATTAGATTAATATAAAGCAGATACTTATGATACAGAATATGTGTCATAAGTATCTTCTTTATATTATTTTAATCATTAATGACAGGGGAGGCACCTCCCCTGCCTCCCCTGACTGCACGTCCCTGATATGTGTGTGTGTGTGTGTGTGTGTGTGTGTGTGTGTGTGTGTGTGTGTGTATATGTGTGTGTATATATATATATATATATATATATATATATAAAATATGGGTTCAGTATGGTATCCCGCTGCACGGGATGCCGAAGGTCAATATACCGACATCGGCATCCCAAGCGGTGGAATGCCAGTAGGGAGGCGAGTGTAATGAAACCCCTTGTGGGCTCGCTGTGCTTGGCACGCTGTGGGATCGGTGGCGAGCTACTCTCACGACAGGCTCTATTTTCCCTCTATGGGTGTTGTGGAAACCCATAGAGGGGGAATCGCCTACCTCACTGGTATACTGGCAGCGGTATGGTGCCCCAGTCGGGATCCCGGTTTCTGTACTGTGACAGCTGGGATCCCGACAATCGTTATGCTAACCGCATACTATATATGCATATGTATATATATATATATATATACATATATATATAATATGTGTGTGTCTTGAGGATGGGGGGGCCCAATGATATCAGAGTAACGGGCCCCATAATTTCTGTTGTTGGCCCTGGCTAACAGGACCAATGTTTAAGCACCCAGCAACAGCACAAACGTTCCGTATAAACCATGTGCTGTCATGTCAATCGACATACGTGATTTACGTCATTATATGCCCTTGCAAGTTGTGCTACGTTGGTAAAACTATTACAAACTGTGAGAGAGTGAATGGCTCTCCACCGCTCATCAATCAGTAAAGCATGGGTGTGTGGTTCCTTCGATCAACCGGTGGCAAGACACTTTTTAGAGGCGAATCATCCTTTATCTACTTTAAAACATATCCTAATTGAACAAGGGGGTCATTCTGAGTTGGTCGCTAGCTGCTTTCGGTCGCTGCGCAGCGATCAGGCAAAAAAATGGCACTTTTGCGAATGCTTATGTAGCGCAATGCGCACGCTCGTCGTACTATTACAACAAACGTTGTAGTTTCACACAAGGTCTAGCGAAGTTTTTCAGTCACACTGCTGGCCGCAGAGTGATTGACAGGAAGTGGGCGTTTCTGGGTGTCAACTGACCGTTTTCAGGGAGTGTTCGAAAAAATGCAGGCGTGCTAGGAAAAAACGCAGGCGTGCCAGGAAAAACGCAGGCGTGGCTGGGCGAACGCTGGGCGAACGCAGGGTGTGTTCGTGACGTCAAAACAGGAACTGAATAGTCTGAAGTGATCGCAAGTCCTGAGTAGGTCTGAAGGTACTCTGAAACTGCACAAAAAAAAATTGTAGCCGCTCTGCAATCCATTCGTTCGCAGTTCTGCTAAGCTAAAATACACTCACAGTGGGAGGCGGCATAGCGTTTGCACGGCTGCTAAAAACTGCTAGCGGAATGACCACCCATGTCCCAGCTTCAATGCGAGAAGGGGAAAGGCATGGATGACTATTACTTAGTGAAACAAAATGGATCCATGTTCTGAACACAGTATATCCCAATGGATTGAATGAACGTCAGAACTGGCACACATACTTGTAGCAATTCTAATTATCATGTCTAATATTCCTAATATAATAGGAAATATGTTAGATGCAAGTAGCATGATCATATTGAATGTCGTCAGAGTCCACACCGGATGAATGGCAGCACTGGTACACGTGATCGATTAGTTATTGTTTTTGACATAGCATGCTCACGGCAGAGATGTACATAGAATTTAAGAATAAGTAGGATTTGTGACTTTAAAATTGTTACTGTGTTCACTGCATGTTAGCTTGCTCTTTTTTCCACAGATCGCTGTGGGGGGGGCCGCAGAGACACTCGGACACCGGCCGCCTGGTTGCTAGGAGATGCATCTAAACGTGTCCATACCAACGGGGGATGGAGCAGTCTGACGTCACAGGAAGTGAAGCGGCGGAACCTTCGTGGAACGGAAGTGACTCCGGGATCCGGCCTCTTCACAGCGGGATGGAAGCTACCTATTTAGGTGAGTTATTTATATGTACATGGCTTTTATATTTATATATTTTTATATTTATATGGCTGCTGCACTTGGTACCTTGTGAGGGTGGAATACACAACCCTTGGAAGTTATTACCCAAAATGCCTACACCAATCCTGCATTATGCTTTCTGTGTGCTTAAGGTTTTCTTTTATGTCTGTGTGGCTTATCTATTGCTGTATTACTTAAATCCTCTGTATCATGTGTATTGTTTTTGATGTCTGTAAAGCGCCTTGAGTCCTGTTGGAGAAAGAGCGCTATATAAATAAAATTATTATTATTATTATTATTATTACACTGTTTGTCATTTTCGCATGCTGTACTTGAAAACGGTGCTGCAGTGGCACCGAAATGTTGTATAGGCATGACATTTTCATTCAACTAAAAACTTTTCAAAGAATCTTCCGGGAGACTTCCGGTTCCGGCCTCTATGTGAGGAGACGCGTATCACACGCGCTCTCCTGCACCCCCGGCTACATGACCTCATAGAGCCAGCACCCCGGAGTTGTCAGAGGCGCTTTTGGCCTCTAACTATAGGGGAATACCTCAGGAGCTGTATGGACAAGTTTCTGTCCGCCTCTATGCTCCCAAAAGTGCAGCGCAGCAATTATGAAAAGCGGGTCCCAGAACCCAAAATGGCCACCGCACCTCCTCAGCAAATATCTGGAGCCTCTCCAAGCTGCACTAGCACAGCACCCTTGGTGTCCCTGGAGTCTGCAGATTATTCAGGTCAGTTAACTGGGTCCCCAGTTACATATATAGATGTGGTCTGCGCAGTGCAGGACGCCATGAGGCACATACTGCTAAATGGCAACAGGCATTGCTGGACGTTAAGTCACAGATGAAACAGCTGTCTAAGGGTTCACTACGGCTGGCCAGCGGTCGGGCTCCCGGCGACCAGCATCCCGGCGCCGGGAGCCCGACCGCCGGCTTACCGGCAGCGTGGCGAGCGCAAATGAGCCCCTTGCGGGCTCGCTGCGCTCGCCACGCTACGGGCACGGTGGCGCGCTACGCGCGCCACACTATTTTATTCTCCCTCTATGGGGGTCGTGGACCCCCACGAGGGAAAATAAGTGTCGGTATGCCGGCTGTCGGGCTCCCGGCGCCGGTATACTGAGCGCCGGGAGCCCGACCGCCGGCATACAGAAGACCACCCGTCTAAGTCGGTGGTAGTCACGGAACAGCGCCTGGGGGAAACTTTTCAGGATGTGTCAGTTTTAAAATCCGATTATGCATCTTTGCAAAAGTCACACTACCAGCTGATTACTAAGGTCGATGACCTTGAAAATCACTCAAGGAGATGTAATTTACGTTTTCTCGGTCTCTCAGAGGACTTGAAAGGTCCGGCATTGTTTATATTTTTGCAAACATCGCTATTGGATTTGCTAGAAATTACTGTTTTTCTTCTGGGATTGTGATTGAGCGAGCGCATAGATTAGGTCCCCCCGGAACCACGCCTAATAGTTGCCCGCGTGTTGTGATTTTCAAATGCCTCAACTTTGTGCATAAGGAACTTATATGGACAGCGTCCAGACGCCATAGAGATCTGCAATGGGAGGGGTCCCGCATTTCCATATTTCAGTATTACTCATCTGAAGTGTCTAGAGCTAGAAGAGAATTCTCCCCACTCCGTTCCAGATTGGCCAAAGCGAATAGGAAATTTGCACTACTGTTCCCAGCACGCCTCCGATTATTCGATGGTTCCTCCTTTAAAGACTTCTCCACTGTAGCGGATGCGGAGGGATACCTCCTGGAGTCCTCTGGGGAAGATACATATGCTTCCTCAGCTGCTCACTCTCCAGCTCATGAATTATAGCTCATATACTGCCTATATCTGCTGACATTTAATTTTTCCTGTTTTCACCCATAACTCTGATATGCATATACCCCTCACCTCTTTTTGATTACGGTTAACTTCGTTGTAGCCTGCTCCCTGTGCCTCCGCAGAATTGATCTCCACTGTATATATTTTTCTATATTATACTATTGCCTGCCCTGCTGGAATTTACACTGTCAGGGGTCTTTTGTCCATATCTCTGTTAGTTTTTCCCAAAATCATATACAGGTTGAGTATCCCTTATCCAAAATGCTTGGGACCAGAGGTATTTTGGATATGGGATTTTTCCGTATTTTGGAATAATTGCATACCATAATGAGATATCATGGAGATGGGACCTAAGTCTAAGCACAAAATGCATTTATGTTTCATATACATCTAATACATACAGCCTGAGGGTCTTATAATACAATATTTTTAATAACTTTGTGTATTAAACAAAGTTTGTGTACATTGAGCCATCAGAAAACAAAGGTTTCACTATCTCACTCTCACTCAAAAAATACTGTATTTCGGAATATTCCGTATTTCGGAATATTTGGATATGGGATACTCAACCTGTATATTAATTGGCTTTTTATACTATAGATTCTGTGACGAACTTCTCAGAACTCTATATTACTGCTTCTGTGCAATATATTGCTGCTTTATGATGGTCCACTTTACTATTTTAAATGTATTTTTTTCCTAGCCGGGGGATGCCTAGAGCACCCCATATTAGTGATCTTCTGATTTGTACACAAAGTTGCTGTCATGTACACTATTATTACCGGTTGTTGATATTCACCAACGGTATAGGAATGTGTTTCCATTTCTGGGTCCACATCATACTTGCCTACCCTCCCGGAATGGCCGGGAGGCTCCCGAAAAACGGGTGACCCTCCCGGCCCCCCGGAAGAGCAGGCAAGTCTCCCGATTTCGGGGGTCACCCCCTGCCCGCCGCCCACTTAGCGAGTAAAGTGGGCGGTCTGGGAAGGCGATGACGCGATTCTTGTTGAATTGCGTCATCATAACCACGCCCCCTGCTGTATAATGCCGGTAATAGCAGCATTACACAGCGGGGGCGTGGCTTAAATGACGTGATCCAGAAGCCACACCCCTGTTCCGCCTCTGGCCCACCCCCGTTCCGCCTCTGGCCCGCCCCCCTGTCACGTCACCTCACTGCCCGCCCCCCCCTGCTGAGCCGACCGGCTGCTCTCTCCCGGAGAGAGCAGCCCAAAAGTCGGCAACTATGGTCCACATTCCTGTATGGTTTCTGGTTTTGCATTTGTTTATCCCCCGCCCCCTCCTTCCTTTTTTATCCTTGTCTTTCCTTTTTGTCGTGTCCTGTGCTCTGTATCCCCACGATATTTCATTGCGGTTCTTATGTTATTTTAGGTAGACCTGCTGTTTCAAAATCACCTACAAGCCTTTTCATTGAGCCATTATGGCGAGTTTAAACTGGGCACCTTTAATGTAAGGGGCGTCCATTCACCCATTAAACAGAAGAAGATTTTAATATATCTCACCAAATTGCACTTAGACGTGGTTTACTTGCAAAAGACTCATTTATTCCCTCCTGAAATTGAAAAGTTAAATGCATTACGCTGGAAAGTGTTCATTTCAGCGCCTTATACCTCCAAGGCTAGGAGTGTAGTTATTTTAGTTAGGCAAGCTATTGCCACTACTTTGCATTCCTCCAGTATTGACCCGCACGGTAGATATATTATTGCCGATGTAACGTTAGACCAGACCAGATTGATTTTATGCAACAGATATGCTCCTAATATGTATTCAAATGAATTCTTTTTACGCATAATCACGAAATTACATGCCTATGGTAATACCCCTTTGCTGTTGGGAGAAGATTTAAATATTGTATCATCCCACATGCTTGATAGATCCACCTCCCGACTGACTCGAAAACAAACTCCGAGGATAGGTATCCCATATATACAACAGCATTTACATGTGATTGATGCCTGGAGAGCATCTCATCCCGTAGAGAGGGACTATACCTGTCTCTCTGCAGCACATGGTTCCCTCTCCAGATTAGATTATTTGTTAATATCCAAGTCCCTTTTTACTAGGATTATTGACACTCATATTGAACCTATCTGCCTCTCAGATTATGCAGTCTCATGGATTTGTATTTCTTTGCAGTGGGACAGAGGCCCCTATAGACAATGGAGATTCCCAACGCATTTAGCTAACTCCATGACCTTTCGTTCTGCTTTAGAAGCTTCCTGGAGCAACTACAAACTTAACAATAAGGACTGTGAACTAGACTCTCCTTTGCTATTTTGGCAAGCGTTCAAGCCTGTGATACATGGAGATATTTTTTCTTACTGCTCACATAGAGAAAAATCTCAGCGTGCTGTTTACATTGAGCTACTTGTCAGATCCGTATCATATGTTTCTCACTGCTCCTACTTCTTCTCATAAATATAAATATCTCTCATGTAAAACAGCGTTTGATACTATGCTCTCAGAATGTGAATCTAAATACTCCTTCTATTCGAGCTGTAAATTTAATCGTTATGGCAATAGATCAAGTAAAAATGTTGTCCAGCCTACTGCAAGGACAGCGCCCTCCCAGGGTTATTAAGGCCTTGAGGTCAACTGGAGGGAAAATAGTTCGGAAAGGGAAAGATATTTCTACTGTTCTCCATTCTTTTTACACTGCATTATATTCCTCCCAACCCTCAGACAACTCTAATAGGGCTGATTTCTGGAAAGATATCACACTGCCTCTTATTTCCCCTGACCAAGCTGATTCTTTAATTGCACCCATTACCACTGATGAACTTCGACAGGCGATAGGTCATCTTAAGACAGGGAAAGCCCCGGGCCCTGATGGTCTTTCAAATGACATTTATAAAATTTTAGGCCCCAAACTAGAAGATTCCTTACTTTTGGTCTTTAACTCTCTACTTTCTGATGCTACACCTCCTCTTTATTTTAATACTGCTTTGTGTCAGTGTTACATAAACCGGGTAGAGACCCGGAACTCCATGGCTCTTATAGGCCTATATCTCTTTTAAACACTGATTATAAGTTATTTTCTAAAATTTTAGCGGATAGACTAAAGCTTATTTTGCCACTCATTATTCATGACGACCAGTCTGGATTCATCACTGGTCGGCATTCAGTTGTCAATGTCCGTAAAGTACTAACAACTATGCAATGGTTGGAGTCGTCTGGGATATCGGTCCAGCATGCGATTCTCTCCCTCGATGCCGAGAAGGCCTTTGACCTTGTATCTTGGTGTTGCCATATGGGTAATTGTCTGCACTTAGTATCATATTAGGCCAATAGATGTTGTCTGAATCAAAATATAATTCATTATAAATAGGCGATGTTACCATAGTGGACAGTATACTGGATATATATAGTAAGGAATAGATATGAAATAAGTTTGAATGTATGAGGTAATGTGTAGCTGATTTAAGAAATTAGGTTTGTATATGTGTTTATATAGATATACTGTATATTTGTGTTTTACTGCAAGATGGTAAAACATAGTGTAGGGAACAGGTTTATTCTGCTCTAGCCATAAATAAGGCTAGAGAGGTCACAGTATAACAAAGAAAGCATTTACAATCAAATGGACACTGGAATCCACAGGTGTACATTTAGATCAGAATCAAGATTTTCAATACCTCTAGTAATTATAAAACTAGCTGGTCAATGGTCCAGTTGTAGGTCAGATCATGGGTCATAAAACAGTAGCTTACATTAGCTACTACAAAAGAGATCACATCTATTGATAAAACATGCTTCAGGCAAACAAATATTGTTACACTTCAAATAACCAAAGGAAGGTCTTTGATGTACAGTATAAGGAAAGGACACGTTTTATGGCACCAAACCTGCTTGAGCAGAATATCCAATTTGGAGCAGAGCATGTTTTACGACACCTTGGAATGTAAATGGCACACCTATAATTATATTTTGCACTGAGAACTATGAGAATATGATAGTTTGAATTGGTAAAATATAGGATAAAAAGAGGTAGGTCTGATAGTTAGGGGTTAGAAGGAAGAAGGAGAAGGAGGAGAAGGAAGTCAGTCAGAAGGAGAGAAGGAGCAGGAGGAGAAGGAGACATGATCCTTGGGATGGCAACCATGTAACTTGCAAGTATAAACTATGATAGTAATTGAAACTGTTTGTGAAACTTATGTCATGTTGTTGTATGTTATATAACTAAGGAAGCATTAGATAAATAATTAGCATATATATCACTACTGTGTATATCTTATTCTGTACGATTTGATCTGCCTGTAAATAAATAATCATATAAAAAGAGCGGTAATATTCAAGCTTGAACTCTCTTTAAGGAATCTTAACTTCATAATTTCATAAGTCATATATAAGGACTGCATATATTTATCAGCCACAAGCCTGACATAATATATTTGCATTGCAGATATATATGATAAACGCATATTAATTAAAATATATCCATATATTAAATACCATATATGATATATTAAATATTAATATTCATAAATATGATTCCATAAATCAATATTGGAAACATCTGTTTGATACCATGGGTTGGTTTGGTATCCCAGACGGCCTCATATCAACCTTAAAACGTTTATATCACAACTCCTCATCACACATATTAAGTAATAATTATCTTTCACCTCCCTTCTCAATCTTGCAAGGCACAAGACAGGGATGCCCCCTCTCCCCTTTGCTGTTTGCCATGGCGCTAGAACCTTTAGCAGTAGCCCTGCGGAATTCTAATGATTTTAAGGGAATAACAGTCCATAATACAGAAGTAAAATTCAGTCTTTTTGCGGATGATATGTTGATCTTCCTGTCCCAACCTGCGCAATCCATTATAGCCATTATGCATATTATTGTTAGTTTTAGCTTATTTGCTGGCTTTCGAGTTAACTACTCCAAATCTAGATTGCTACCACTTTTGTCAGATGATACCTTTTTTGACTCTCAACTGGTATTATCTGAATTTGCTATTTGCCAGTCTCCTTTGATGTATTTGAGGGTCCTTATTCCTAGGAAACTTTCTCTGCTCTACTCCGCTAATTTTAAACCAATTTCTCTGACGTCCTAGTGGATGCTGGGAACTCCGTAAGGACCATGGGGAATAGCGGGCTCCGAAGGAGGCTGGGCACTCTAGAAAGATTTATGACTACCTGGTGTGCACTGGCTCCTCCCACTATGACCCTCCTCCAAGCCTCAGTTAGATTTTGTGCCCGGCCGAGGTTGGATGCACACTAGGGGCTCTCCTGAGCCCTTAGAAAGAAAGTATAGATTTAGGTTTTTTTATTTTCAGTGAGACCTGCTGGCAACAGGCTCACTGCAGCGAGGGACTAAGGGGAGAAGAAGCGAACTCGCCTGCTTGCAGCCGGATTGGGCTTCTTAGGCTACTGGACACCATTAGCTCCAGAGGGATCGACCGCAGGCCCAGTCCTTGGTGTTCGGTCCCGGAGCCGCGCCGCCGTCCCCCTTACAGAGCCAGAAGCAAGAAGAGGTCCGGAAAATCGGCGGCAGAAGACATCAGTCTTCACCAAGGTAGCGCACAGCACTGCAGCTGTGCGCCATTGCTCCTCATGCACACTTCACACTCCGGTCACTGACGGTGCAGGGCGCTGGGGGGGGGGGGCGCCCTGAGCAGCAATAAATACACCTTGGCTGGCAAAAATACCACAATATATAGCCCCAGAGGCTATATATGTGGTAAATACCCCTGCCAGGTCGGTGACCCTGTCAAATAAAGACGTCGTCTTATATATGAGGGATGCACAGAGGGATATTTTGCCGGCTGGCATCCAAAATGAATGTAATGTCCATTCTGTCAGGAGGGTATTAGAGACCTGTCACTGGACAGGTGATGCTGACTTTAAAAGGCGCATAGAGACTCTGCCTTATAAGGGTGAGGAATTATTTGGGGATGGTCTCTGGGACCTCGTATCCATTACCTCAGGTTTCCTCACAGACTAAGAAAGCACTGTATTATCAGGTACAGTCCTTTCGGCTTCAGAAAAGCAAGCGGGTCAAAGGCGCTTCCTTTCTGTACAGAGACATGGGAAGAGGGAAAAAGCTGCACCAGTCAGCCTGTTCCCAGAATCAAAATTCTTTTCTCGCTTCCTCTGAGTCCACAGCATGACGCGGGGGCTCCACAGGTGTAGCCAGGTACGGTGGGGGGCCGTCTCAAAAAATTTTCAGCGATCAGTGTGCTCGCTCACAGGTGGATCCCTGTTTCATTCAAGTAGTATTTCAGGGGTACAAGCTGGAATTCGAGATGTCTCCCCCCCGCCGTTTCCTCAAATATGCCTTGCCGACAACTCCCTCAGGCAGGGAGGCTGCGCTAGAGGCAATTAATAAGCGGTATTCCCAGCAGGTAATACTCAAGGTGCCCCTACTTCAACAAGGACGGGGTTACTATTCCACACGGTTTGGGGTACCGAAACCGCATGGTTCGGTATGACCCATTTTATATTTAAAATCCTTGAACACATACATAAAAAAATTCAAGTTCAAGATGGAATCGCTCAGGGCGGTTATTGCAAGCCTGGACGAGGGGAATTACATGGGATCCCGGGACATCAAGGATGCTTACCTGCATGTCCCCATTTACCATCCTCGCCAGGAGTACCTCAGATTTGTGGTACAGGATTACCATTACCAAGTCCAGACACTGCCGTTTGGACTGTACATGGCACCGAGGGTGTTTACCAAGGTAATGGCCGAAATGATGATACTCCTTCGAAAAAAGGGAGTTTTAATTATCCCGTACTTGGACAATCTCCTTATAAGGGCAAGGTCCAAGGAGCAGTTGCTAGTCGGGGTAGCACTATTTTGGAAAGTGTTACAACAGCACGGTTGGACTCTAAACAGTCCAAAGTCACAGCTGGTACCTACGACACGTCTACTGTTCCTGGGGATGGTTCTGGACACAGAACAGAAATAAGTGTTTCTCCCGGAGGAGAAAGCCAAGGAGCTGTCATCTCTAGTCAGAGACCTCCTGAAGCCAAAACAGGTATCGGTGCATCATTGCACGCGAGTCCTGGGAAAAAATGGTAGCTTCCTACGAAGCAATCCCATTCGGCAGGTTACATGCAAGAACTTTTCAGTGGGACCTGTTGGACAAGTGGTCCGGATCACAGCTTCAGATGCATCGGCTTATAACCCCGTCTTCAAGGACCAGGGTATCTCTACTGTGGTGGCTGCAGAGTGCCCATCTTCAAGAGGGCCGCAGGTTCGGCATACAGGACTAGGTCCTAGTGACCATGGATGCCAGCCTTTGAGGCTGGGGGGCAGTCACACAGGGAAAAAACTTCCAGGGACTTTGGTCAAGTCAGGTGACTTCCCTACATATAAATATTCTGGAACTGAGGGCCATTTACAATGCCCTGAGTCAGGCAAGGCCTCTGCTTCAAAACCAGCCGGTACTGATCCAATCAGACAACATCACGGCAGTCGCCCATGTAAACCAACGGGGCGGCACAAGAAGCAGGATGGCGATGGCAGAAGCCACAAGGATTCTCCGATGGGCGGAAAATCATGTATTAACACTGTCAGCAGTGTTCATTCCCGGAGTGGACGACTGGGAAGCAGATCTTCTCAGCAGACGACCTCCACCCGGGAGAGTGGGGATTTCATCCAGAAGTCTTCCAAAGGATTGTACACCATTGGGAAAGGCCACAGGTGGACATGATGGCGTCCCGCCTCAACAAAAAGCTATAAAAGATATTGCGCCAGGTCAAAGGACCCTCAGGCGATAGCTGTGGACGCTCTGGTAACACTGTGGGTGTACCAGTCGGTTTATGTGTCCCCCCCTCTGCCTCTCATACAAAAGGTACTGAGAATAATAGGAAGGCGAGGAGTAAGAACGATACTCGTGGTTCCGGATTGGCCAAGAAGAGCTTGGTACCCAGAACTTCAAGAAATTATATCAGAGGACCCATGGCCTCTGCCGCTCAGACAGGACCTGCGGCAGCAGGGGCCCTGTCTGTTCCAAGACTTACCGCGGCTACGTTTTGACGGCATGGAGGTTGAACGCCGGATCCTAAAGGAAAAGGGCATTCCGGAGGAAGTCATCCCTACGCTGATTCAAGCCAGGAAAGATGTAACTGCAAAACATTATCACCGCATATGGCGAAAATATGTTGCTTGGTGTGAGGCCAAAAAAGGCCCCAACAGAGGAATTTCAACTAGGTCGATTTCTGCATTTCCTACAAGCAGGAGTGTCTATGGGCCTAAAATTAGGCTCCATTAAGGTACAGATCTCGGCTCTGTCGATTTTCTTCCAGAAAGAACTAGCTTCAGTACCTGAAGTTCAGACATTGTAAAAGGAGTGCTGCATATTCAGCCCCCGGTTGTGCCTCCAGTGGCACCTTGGGTTCTCAACGTGGTGTTGAGTTTCTTAAAATCACATTGGTGTGAGCCACTAAAAACCGTGGATCTAAAATATCTCACGCGGAAAGTGGTCATGTTATTGGCCTTGGCTTCGGCCAGGCGTGTATCAGAATTGGCGGCTTTGTCATATAAAAGTCCTTATCTGATTTTCCATATGGATAGGGCAGAATTGAGGACTCGTCCCCAGTTTCTCCCTTAGGTGATATCAGCTTTTCACTTGAACCAACCTATTGTAGTGCCTGCGGCTACTAGGGACTTGGAGGATTCCAAGTTACTGGACGTAGTCAGGGCCTTGAAAAATTATGTTTCCAGGACGGCTAGAGTCAGGAGAACTGACTCGCTGTTTATCCTGTATGCACCCAGCAAACTGGGTGCTCCTGCTTCTAAGCAGACTATTGCTCGCTGGATTTGTAGCACAATTCAGCTGGCGCATTCTGCGGCTGGACTACCGCAGCCAAAATCTGTAAAAGCCCATTCCACAAGGAAGGTGGGCTCATCTTGGGCAGCTGCCCGAGGGGTCTCGGCTTTCCAACTTTGCCGAGCTGCAACTTGGTCAGGGGCAAACACGTTTGCTAAATTCTACAAATTTGATACCCTGGCTGAGGAGGACCTGGAGTTCTCTCATTCGGTGCTGCAGAGTCATCCGCACTCTCCCGCCCGTTTGGAAGCTTTGGTATAATCCCCATGGTCCTTACGGAGTTCCCAGCATCCACTAGGACGTCAGAGAAAATAAGAATTTACTCACCGGTAATTCTATTTCTCGTAGTCCGTAGTGGATGCTGGGCGCCCATCCCAAGTGCGGATTGTCTGCAATACTTGTAAATAGTTATTGTTAACTAAAGGGCTATTGTTGAGCCATCTGTTGAGAGGCTCAGTTGTTTTCATACTGTCAAACTGGATATAGTATCACGAGTTGTACGGTGTGATTGGTGTGGCTGGTAAGAGTCTTACCCGGGATTCTAGATCCTTCCTTATTATGTCAGCTCGTCCGGGCACAGTGTCCTAACTGAGGCTTGGAGGAGGGTCATAGTGGGAGGAGCCAGTGCACACCAGGTAGTCATAAATCTTTCTAGAGTGCCCAGCCTCCTTCGGAGCCCGCTATTCCCCATGGTCCTTACGGAGTTCCCAGCATCCACTACGGACTACGAGAAATAGAATTACCGGTGAGTAAATTCTTATTATTACTCTCTATTCAAAAATCTATAAATAACTGGATGAGATTACCGCTATCTATGTCAGGCAGGATAGCTGTTATTAAAATTATTATTTTTCCCAAGTTATCTTATCTCCTGCAAATGCTCCCTTTGCTGTTATCTATAAAAGACGTATCTTTAGGAAAATGTTTTCCACCTTTATTTGGAATGAGAAGAAGGCACGCATATCTTACATGAAATTGATACTACCCAAGTCCCTAGGGGGCTTTGGTCTCCCAGATGCCGCAATTTTTTCTCAGGCCACACTTTTCAGACATATCATAGCCTGGTTCCTCCAACAATCACATTTTTCCAATGACACCTTGGAAAAAGCCCTATTTCATCCTTATTCCCCTAGTGCGCTTATACATACCCCTTTGAAACAATTACCTCCAGGTATTATTTTTAATGTTTTATTCACGTACACTTATAAGGCTTGGCGTAACATCAATAGTAAACTGGATAGAAATTTTACATGTTCCCCCTATACCACATTCTGGGGTAACCCAGCCTTTCCGTCTGGTTTAGATAATTATACATATGTACAATGGAAAGACAGAGGTATACCTGCTATTAAAGATGTTTTCTATCCTAGAGGCAGATTACGCCCATTTGAATATTTTCGGGAAACATGGCATATTGATCACAAATGTTTCTTTACGTATCTTCAAATCCGACACTTTGTTTAAACTAGACCTAAAGCTCTTGCAGAGGGCCATGATGTTGATCAAATAATAGCTGTTATGTCTTTTATAACATCTAAACCGTACAAATTTAAATATTTATATCCATATTTAATTGAACCCACTGCTCAGAAGGTCTGGTCACGTACTGTGGACGCTTGGTCTTCTGACATATCTTTTATTCGGTCCCAAGAGGATGTGATTGCTCCGATAGCGGCCTCCTTGACATTTCTTACCTCTGCGACATTACAAGAAGTGCATCTTAAAGTGGTGAATAGAGCCTTCATCTCCCAATCCCAGAGGAAATATATGATTCCTAATGAGTCAGGACAATGCCCTAAGTGCCACTCCCAGTTCGCTACTTTCTACCATAATTTCTGGAATTGGGGAAAAGTGATGCGTTTTTGGAATAAGGTAATTCTATTCATTAATAATATCTTTTCTCTATCAGTAATAAAGCTTCCTGGGCCTTGTTTACTGCTTAATTTTGCAGGTTGGGATTTAGGACCCATCTCGAAACATATTAAACCTATTATAACAGTAATCCTCATGGTAGCAAAAAAAAGCCTTATTGAACCATTGGATTTCATCTGCCCCTCCTATGTTACTGGAAGTTAAACAGCTGCTTTTGCGGATTTTATATTATGAGCATCAATGTGCATTTCCTGATATTGAAACAGGGGTTATTCGTTTTTATAACAAATGGGAAATATACATTGAGCATCTTCCTAATTTGGAACAATTAAAAATACAGAAGATTTTCGAATCCACTAGTTGGTATTACCTGAAACAATTGTCTTAACCAATGTTACCTAATTGCTTACCTCTATATAATCTACGATCCTGTACAGCGGGATGTGAACATGTGACACCTCCCTCTCTCCCCCCTCTCCACTCCCTCTTTATTGTTTACGTGGGATCTCTCATCCTTGTTTTTTTCCCCTTTGTCCTTCCTACCCCTCCTCCACCCCCCTCTGTAATAAAATTTGTTGTTATCTAATTGTTTTCTTTTCCTTTTTTGATCATATTTCGAAAAGTTTACTGTATATAGAGACATGATGGAAGAATACGATAACATAATTGCCACACTGGCGATTGTAGTCTCATCTATCGATTGACATGTTTGCTGATTTTCTTTGTATCTTGTTTTTCACATATGCCTGTTTACTTGATGGTCTCTCTACTATTCTAAATTCATGTCTTCTAAGTAATGCACTAGAGCTAAACCATGTAATGGACATAAAGCATCCAGCTATAGCAGCTTGCCTTACAATTTACTTACTGTTTAGAGTTTACGTGTTGCAGGTTTTGACATATGACTTAAAAATATGTTTGGTATGTCGTTCAGTGCCTAGGGTGTATTTATTCCGCTTACATATAACAAGTGTCTATTGAAAAGCTTAAAAAACTGATGATATGAATTCCAGTCTATGCAGATAACTCTTCATCTAGTTATATTTTGTCAGTGACAGTTAAAGGCAAGAAGATTTGCACTGCACTCGGAAGAAGGCTGGATGTACTGTACAGTACACTTAAGACGGAGACCTAATGGTAAGTGATTTATCACCACTGCGTCAGAGTTTACAATATTCAAGGAACTATTGATAAACAAATGTAATCATTATAAACATCAAAAGGATAAATTTCTGCAAATGCACTGCAAAACATACATACATAAGCCGATCCAAGCATTAACATCGAAAACTACACAGGGAAAACTAAATAGAAAATACTGTAGTCCCTCCAGCAAAGAATAGCTGTTTCTCTGATACCAAAAACATTGTCTGTATGGAATCAGTATGATTTACCAGCAGACAGGATGCTGGCTGTCCAAATCCCGACAACGGCATCCCGTCCGCCAGAATGACAGCAGCGGGCAAGTGCAAAGAGTCCCCTTGCAGGTTCGCCACAGGATCTATTCCCACTCTATGGGTGTCGTGGATACCCATGAGTGTGTATAGTCCTGCTACACAAATTAAAAGCATCTTGTCTGTATGCCTGCCCCCTCATTCCCTTTATAGGTAAAATTGTGGAGACGGAGCCTGGACTGCACGCCCTAGCTTCTTATAATGGGATGTGCTACCTAGTGATGAGCACCGGAAATTTTTCGGGTTTTGGTTTTGGGTTCGGTTCCGCGGCCGTGTTTTGGGTTCGAACGCGTTTTGGCAAAACCTCACCGAATTTTTTTTGTCGGATTCGGGTGTGTTTTGGATCCGGGTGTTTTTTTCAAAAAACCCTAAAAAACAGCTTAAATCATAGAATTTGGGGGTCATTTTGATCCCAAAGTATTATTAACCTCAATAACCATAATTTCCACTCATTTTCAGTCTATTCTGAACACCTCACACCTCACAATATTATTTTTAGTCCTAAAATTTGCACCGAGGTCGCTGGATGACTAAGCTCAGCGACCCAAGTGGCCGACACAAACACCTGGCCCATCTAGGAGTGGCACTGCAGTGTCACGAAGGATGGCCCTTCCAAAAAACACCCCCCAAACAGCACATGACGCAAAGAAGAAAAAAAAGAGGCGCAATGAGGTAGCTGTGTGAGTAAGCTAAGCGACCCTAGTGGCCGACACAAACACCTGGCCCATCTAGGAGTGGCACTGCAGTGTCACGCAGGATGGCCCTTCCAAAAAACACCCCCCAAACAGCACATGACGCAAAGAAAAAAAGAGGCGCAATGAGGTAGCTGTGTGACTAAGATAAGCGACCCAAGTGGCCGACACAAACACCTGGCCCATCTAGGAGTGGCACTGTAGTGTCACGCAGGATGGCCCTTCCAAAAACTACTCCCCAAACAGCACATGACGCAAAGAAAAATGAAAGAAAAAAGAGGTGCAAGATGGAATTGTCCTTGGGCCCTCCCACCCACCCTTATGTTGTATAAACAGGACATGCACACTTTAACCAACCCATCATTTCAGTGACAGGGTCTGCCACACGACTGTGACTGAAATGACGGGTTGGTTTGGACCCCCACCAAAAAAATAAGAATTTACTCACCGGTAATTCTGTTTCTCGTAGTCCGTAGTGGATGCTGGGAACTCCGTAAGGACCATGGGGAATAGCGGGCTCCGAAGGAGGCTGGGCACTCTAGAAAGATCTTAGACTACCTGGTGTGCACTGGCTCCTCCCACCATGACCCTCCTCCAAGCCTCAGGTACTGTGCCCGGACGAGCGTACACAATAAGGAAGGATTTTGAATCCCGGGTAAGACTCATACCAGCCACACCAATCACACCGAACAACTCGTGATATGAAACACAGTTAACAGTATGAAACGATAGAGCCTCTCAACAGATGGCTCAACAATAACCCGATTTAGTTAACAATAACTATGTACAAGTATTGCAGATAGACCGCACTTGGGATGGGCGCCCAGCATCCACTACGGACTACGAGAAACAGAATTACCGGTGAGTAAATTCTTATTTTCTCTAACGTCCTAGTGGATGCTGGGAACTCCGTAAGGACCATGGGGATTATACCAAAGCTCCCAAACGGGCGGGAGAGTGCGGATGACTCTGCAGCACCGAATGAGAGAACTCCAGGTCCTCCTCAGCCAGGGTATCAAATTTATAGAATTTTGCAAACGTGTTTGCCCCTGACCAAGTAGCTGCTCGGCAAAGTTGTAAAGCCGAGACCCCTCGGGCAGCCGCCCAAGATGAGCCCACCTTCCTTGTGGAATGGGCATTGACAGATTTAGGCTGTGGCAGGCCTGCCACAGTATGTGCAAGCTGAATTGTACTACAAATCCAACGAGCAATAGTCTGCTTAGAAGCAGGAGCACCCAGCTTGTTGGGTGCATATAGGATAAACAGCGAGTCAGATTTTCTGACTCCAGCCGTCCTGGAAACATATATTTTCAGGGCCCTGACAACGTCTAGCAACTTGGAGTCCTCCAAATCCTTAGTAGCCGCAGGCACCACAATAGGCTGGTTCAAGTGAAACGCTGACACCACCTTAGGGAGAAACTGGGGACGAGTCCTCAATTCTGCCCTATCCATATGAAAAATCAGATAAGGGCTTTTACATGATAAAGCCGCCAATTCTGACACTCGCCTGGCTGATGCCAGGGCCAATAACATGACCACTTTCCACGTGAGATATTTCAGATCCACGGTTTTTAGTGGCTCAAACCAATGTGATTTCAAGAAATTCAACATCACGTTGAGATCCCACGGTGCCACAGGAGGCACAAATGGGGGCTGAATATGCAGCACTCCTTTCACAAATGTCTGAACTTCAGGTACTGAAGCTAGTTCCTTTTGAAAGAAAATCGACAGAGCCGAGATCTGTACTTTAATGGAGCCTAGTTTTAGGCCCATATTCACTCCTGCTTGCAGGAAATGCAGAAATCGACCCAGTTGAAATTCCTCTGTTGGGGCCTTTTTGGCCTCGCACCATGCAACATATTTCCGCCATATGCGGTGATAATGTTTTGCCGTAACATCTTTCCTGGCTTTAATAAGCGTAGGAATGACTTCCTCCGGAATGCCCTTTTCCTTCAGGATCCGGCGTTCAACCGCCATGCCGTCAAACGCAGCCGCGGTAAGTCTTGGAACAGACAGGGGCCCTGCTGTAGCAGGTCCTGTCTGAGCGGCAGGGACCAAGGGTCCTCTGAGATCATCTCTTGAAGTTCCGGGTACCACGCTCTTCTTGGCCAATCCGGAACCACGAGAATTGTGTTTACTCCTCGCTTTCTTATTATTCTCAGTACCTTTGGTATGAGAGGTAGAGGAGGGAACACATACACTGACCGGTACACCCACGGTGTCACTAGGGCGTCCACCGCTATCGCCTGAGGGTCTCTTGACCTGGCGCAATACTTCTCTAGTTTTTTGTTTATGCGGGACGCCATCATGTCCACCTGTGGACGACCCCATTGATTTACAATCATTTGGAAGACTTCTGGATGAAGTCCCCACTCTCCCGGGTGGAGGTCGTGCCTGCTGAGAAAGTCTGCTTCCCAGTTGTCCACTCCCGGGATGAACACTGCTGACAGTGCTAGTACATGATTCTCCGCCCATCGGAGAATTTTTGTGGCTTCTGCCATCGCCGTCCTGCTTCTTGTGCCGCCCTGTCGATTCACATGGGCGACTGCCGTGATGTTGTCTGACTGGATCAGCACCGGCTGGTGTAGGAGCAGGGATTTTGCTTGACTTAGGGCATTGTAAATGGCCCTTAGTTCCAGAATATTTATGTGAAGGGCAGTCTCCTGACTTGACCATAGTCCCTGGAAATTTCTTCCCTTTGTGACTGCCCCCCAGCCTCGTAGGCTGGCATCCGTGGTCACCAGGACCCAGTCCTGTATGCCGAATCTGCGGCCCTCCAGAAGATGAGCACTGTTCAGCCACCACAGAAGAGACACCCTGGTTCGTGGAGACAGGGTTATTAAACGATGCATCTGAAGATGCGATCCGGACCACTTGTCCAACAGGTTCCACTGAAAGATTCTGGCATGGAACCTGCCGAATGGAATTGCTTCGTAAGAAGCTACCATCTTTCCCAGGACCCGCGTGCAGTGATGCACCGATACCTGTTTTGGTTTTAGGAGGTCTCTGACTAGAGAAGACAACTCCCTGGCTTTCTCCTCTGGGAGAAACACTTTTTTCTGGGCCGTGTCCAGAATCATTCCCAGGAACATTAGACGTGTCGTGGGGACCAGCTGTGACTTTTGGATATTCAGAATCCAACCGTGCTGGCTCAGCACTTCCTGAGATAGTGCTACTCCCACTAACAACTGTTCCTTGGATCGTGCCTTTATTAGGAGATCGTCCAAGTATGGGATAATTAAAACTCCCCTTTTTCGAAGGAGTATCATCATTTCCGCCATAACCTTGGTAAATACCCTCGGTGCCGTGGAGAGTCCAAACGGCAGCGTCTGGAATTGGTAATGGCAATCCTGTACCACAAATCTGAGGTACTCCTGGTGAGAATTGTAAATGGGGACATGCAGGTAAGCATCCTTGATGTCCAGGGATACCATGTAATCCCCCTCGTCCAGGCTTGCAATAACCGCCCTGAGCGATTCCATCTTGAACTTGAATTTTTTTATGTATGTGTTCAAGGACTTCAAATTTAGAATGGGTCTCACCGAACCGTCCGGTTTCGGTACCACAAATAGTGTGGAATAGTAACCCCGGCCTTGTTGAAGTAGGGGTACCTTGATTATCACCTGCTGGGAATACAGCTTGCGAATTGCCGCTAGCACTGCCTCCCTGTCTGAGGGAGCAATCTGCAAGGCGGATTTTAGGAAACGGCGGGGTGGAATCGCCTCGAATTCCAGCCTGTATCCCTGAGATACTATTTGAAGGATCCAGGGATCCACCTGTGAGCGAACCCACTGATCGCTGAAATTCCTGAGGCGGGCCCCCACCGTACCTGGCTCCGCTTGTGAAGCCCCACCGTCATGCGGCGGACTTGGAAGAGGAAGCGGGGGAGGACTTTTGTTCCTGGGAACCTGCTGTTTGCTGCAACCTTTTTCCCCTGCCTCTGCCTCTTGACAGAAAAGACCCTCCTTTTCCCCGCTTGTTTTTCTGGGATCGAAAGGACTGAACCTGATAAAATGGCGCCTTCTTAGGCTGTGAGGGGACATGGGGTAAAAATGCTGACTTCCCAGACGTTGCTGTGGAAACTAGGTCGGAGAGACCATCCCCAAATAATTCCTCCCCTTTATAAGGCAAAACTTCCATGTGCCTTTTGGAATCTGCATCTCCAGTCCACTGGCGAGTCCATAAGCATCTCCTAGCAGAGATAGATAGTGCACTTACTTTAGATGCCAGCCGGCAGATTTCCCTCTGTGCATCTCTCATGTATAAGACTGAGTCTTTTATATGGTCAATTGTTAACAGGATCGTGTCTCTGTCTAGTGTGTCAATATTTTATGACAGGTTATCTGACCATGCAGCGGCAGCACTGCACATCCAAGCTGACGCAATTGCTGGTCTGAGTATAATGCCTGAGTGTGTATATACAGACTTCAGGATCGCCTCCTGCCTTCTATCAGCAGGTTCCTTAAGGGCGGCCGTATCCTGGGACGGTAGTGCCACCTTTTTTGACAAACGTGTGAGCGCTTTATCCACCCTCGGGGGTGTTTCCCAACGTAACCTATCCTCTGGCGGGAAAGGGAACGCCATTAGTAATTTCTTAGGAATCACCAATTTTTTATCAGGGGAAGCCCACGCTTCTTCACACACTTCATTTAATTCATCTGACGGGGGAAAAACTACAGGTAGTTTTTTCTCCCCAAACATAATACCCTTTTTTGTGGTACCTGGATGTAAATCAGAAATATTTAACACCTCTTTCATTGCCTCAATCATGCAGCGAATGGCCTTAACGGGCATTAAATTTGACTCATCGTCGTCGACACTGGCGTCAGTATCCGTGTCGACATCTACTTGTGCCACCTGAGATAACGGGCGTTTTAGAGCCCCTGATGACTTTTGAGACCCTTGGACAGGCACGAGCTGAAGACTCGGCTGTCCCACAGTCGGCATGTCGTCAAATTTTTTATGTAAGGAGTCTATACGTGCACTCATTTCTTGCCATAATACCATCCACTCAGGTGTCTGCCCCGCAGGGGGTGACATCTCTGCTAAAGGCATCTGCTCCCCCTCCACATCATTATCCTCCTTCTAAGACTATAACTTTCTAAGAGCTCAGGAGAGCCCCTAGTGTGCATCCAACCTCGGCCGGGCACGAAATCTAACTGGGGCTTGGAGGAGGGTCATGGTGGGAGGAGCCAGTGCACACCAGGTAGTCTAAGATCTTTCTAGAGTGCCCAGCCTCCTTCGGAGCCCGCTATTCCCCATGGTCCTTACGGAGTTCCCAGCATCCACTAGGACGTTAGAGAAAGAAGCAATTAATCTCTCCTTGCACAAACTGGCTCTACAGAGGCAAGATGTCCACCTCATCATCATCCTCCGATATATCACCGTGTACATCCCCCTCCTCACAGATTATCAATTCGTCCCCACTGGAATCCACCATCTCAGCTCCCTGTGTACTTTGTGGAGGCAATTGCTGCTGGTGAATGTCTCCACGGAGGAATTGATTATAATTCATTTTAATGAACATCATCTTCTCCACATTTTCTGGATGTAACCTCGTACGCCGATTGCTGACAAGGTGAGCGGCGGCACTAAACACTCTTTCGGAGTACACACTTGTGGGAGGGCAACTTAGGTAGAATAAAGCCAGTTTGTGCAAGGGCCTCCAAATTTCCTCTTTTTCCTGCCAGTATAAGTACGGACTGTCTGACGTGCCTACTTGGATGCGGTCACTCATATAATCCTCCACCATTCTTTCAATGGGGAGAGAATCATATGCAGTGACAGTAGACGACATGTCCGTAATCGTTGTCAGGTCCTTCAGTCCGGACCAGATGTCAGCATCAGCAGTCGCTCCAGACTGCCCTGCATCACCGCCAGCGGGTGGGCTCGGAATTCTGAGCCTTTTCCTCGCACCCCCAGTTGCGGGAGAATGTGAAGGAGGAGATGTTGACAGGTCGCGTTCCGCTTGACTTGACAATTTTCTCACCAGCAGTTCTTTGAACCCCAGCTGACTTGTGTCTGCCGGAAAGAGAGATCCAAGGTAGGTTTTAAATCTAGGATCGAGCACGGTGGCCAAAATGTAGTGCTCTGATTTCAACAGATTGACCACCCGTGAATCCTTGTTAAGCGAATTAAGGGCTCCATCCACAAGTCCCACATGCCTAGCGGAATCGCTCTGTGTTAGCTCCTCCTTCAATGTCTCCAGCTTCTTCTGCAAAAGCCTGATGAGGGGAATGACCTGACTCAGGCTGGCAGTGTCTGAACTGACTTCACGTGTGGCAAGTTCAAAAGGTTGCAGAACCTTGCACAACGTTGAAATCATTCTCCACTGCGCTTGAGACAGGTGCATTCCACCTCCTATATCGTGCTCAGTTGTATAGGCTTGAATGGCCTTTTGCTGCTCCTCCAACCTCTGAAGCATATAGAGGGTTGAATTCCACCTCGTTACCACTTCTTGCTTCAGATGAGGGCAGGTTCAGGCGTTTTTGGTGGTGCTCCAGTCTTCTGTACGTGGTGCCTGTACGCCGAAAGTGTGCCGCAATTCTTCTGGCCACCGACAGCATCTCTTGCACGCCCCTGTCGTTTTTTAAATAATTCTGCACCACCAAATTCAAGGTATGTGCAAAACATGGGACGTGCTGGAATTTGCCCAGATTTAATGCACACACAATATTGCTGACGTTGTCCGATGCCACAAATCCACAGGAGAGTCCAATTGGGGTAAGCCATTCTGCGATGATCTTCCTCAGTTGCCGTAAGAGGTTTTCAGCTGTGTGCGTATTCTGGAAAGCGGTGATACAAAGCGTAGCCTGCCTAGGAAAGAGTTGGCGTTTGTGAGATGCTGCTACTGGTGCCGCCGCTGCTGTTCTTGCGGCGGGAGTCAATACATCTACCCAGTGGGCTGTCACAGTCATATAGTCCTGAGTCTGCCCTGCTCCACTTGTCCACATGTTTGTTGTTAAGTGGACATTGGGTACAACTGCATTTTTTAGGACACTGGTGAGTCTTTTTCTGAGGTCTGTGTACATTTTCGGTATCGCCTGCCTAGAGAAATGGAACCTAGATGGTATTTGGTACCGGGGACACAGTACCTCCAACAAGTCTCTAGTTGGCTCTGCAGTAATGATGGATACCGGAACCACGTTTCTCACCGCCCAGGATGCCAAGGCCTCAGTTATCCGCTTTGCAGCAGGATGACTGCTGTGATATTTCATCTTCCTCGCAAAGGACTGTTGGACAGTCAATTGCTTGGTGGAAGTAGTAAAAGTGGTCTTACGACTTCCCCTCTGGGATGACCATCGACTCCCAGCAGCAACAACAGCAGCGACAGCAGCAGTAGGCGTTACACGCAAGGATGCATCGGAGGAATCCCAGGCAGGAGAGGACTCGTCAGAATTGCCAGTGACATGGCCTGCAGGACTATTGGCATTCCTGGGGAAGGAGGAAATTGACACTGAGGGAGTTGGTGGGGTGGTTTGCGTGAGCTTGGTTACAAGAGGAAGGGATTTACTGGTCAGTGGACTGCTTCCGCTGTCGCCCAAAGTTTTTGAACTTGTCACTGACTTATGATGAATGCGCTGCAGGTGACGTATAAGGGAGGATGTTCCGAGGTGGTTAACGTCCTTACCCCTACTTATTACAGCTTGACAAAGGCAACACACGGCTTGACAAATGTTGTCCGCATTTCTGTTGAAATACTTCCACACCGAAGAGCTGATTTTTTTTGGTATTTTCACCAGGCATGTCAATGGCCATATTCCTCCCACGGACAACAGGTGTCTCCCCGGGTGCCTGACTTAAACAAACCACCTCACCATCAGAATCCTCCTGGTCAATTTCCTCCCCAGCGCCAGCAACACCCATATCCTCCTCATCCTGGTGTACTTCAACACTGACATCTTCAATCTGACTATCAGGAACTGGACTGCGGGTGCTCCTTCCAGCACTTGCAGGGGGCGTGCAAAGGGTGGAAGGTGCATGCTCTTCACGTCCAGTGTTGGGAAGGTCAGGCATCGCAACCGACACAATTGGACTCTCCTTGTGGATTTGTGATTTTGAAGAACGCACAGTTCTTTGCTGTGCTTTTGCCAGCTTAAGTCTTTTCATTTTTCTAGCGAGAGGCTGAGTGCTTCCATCCTCATGTGAAGCTGAACCACTAGCCATGAACATAGGCCAGGGCCTCAGCCGTTCCTTGCCACTCCGTGTGGTAAATGGCATATTGGCAAGTTTACGCTTCTCCTCCGACGATTTTATTTTAGATTTTTGAGTCCTTTTTTTACTGATATTTGGTGTTTTGGATTTTACATGCTCTGTACTATGACATTGGGCATCGGCCTTGGCAGACGACGTTGATGGCATTTCATCGTCTTGGCCATGACTAGTGGCAGCAGCTTCAGCACGAGGTGGAAGTGGATCTTGATCTTTCCCTATTTTTGGAACCTCAACATTTTTGTTCTCCATATTTTAATAGGCACAACTAAAAGGCACCTCAGGTAAACAATGGAGATGGATGGATACTAGTATACTTATGGATGACGAGCGACTGCCGACACAGAGGTAGCTACAGCCGTGGACTACCGTACTGCGTCTGCTAGTATAGACTGGATGATAATGATATAAAAAAAATATATATATCACTACTGCAGGACAGGTATATATTGTATAATGACGGACCTGCTGGACACTGTCAGCACTGCAGACTCCTAAACTACTAGTATGAAGAAGATAGAAAAAAAAACCCACCACAGGTAGGTATACAATTATGGATGAGCGACTGCCAGTGCCGACACAGAGGTAGCTACAGCCGTGGACTACCGTACTGCGTCTGCTAGTATAGACTGGATGATAATGATATAAAAAATATATATATATCACTACTGCAGGACAGGTATATATTGTATAATGACGGACCTGCTGGACACTGTCAGCACTGCAGACTCCTAAACTACTAGTATGAAGAAGATAGAAAAAAAAAACCCACCACAGGTAGGTATACAATTATGGACGAGCAACTGCCAACACAGAGGTAGCTACAGCCGTGGACTACCGTACTGCGTCTGCTAGTATAGACTGGATGATAATGATATAAAAAAAATATATATATCACTACTGCAGGACAGGTATATATTGTATAATGACGGACCTGCTGGACACTGTCAGCACTGCAGACTCCTAAACTACTAGTATGAAGAAGGTAGGAAAAAAAAACCACCACAGGTAGGTATACAATTATGGACGAGCGACTGCCGACACAGAGGTAGCTACAGCCGTGGACTACCGTACTGCGTCTGCTAGTATAGACTGGATGATAATGATATAAAAAAAATATATATATCACTACTGCAGGACAGGTATATATTGTATAATGACGGACCTGCTGGACACTGTCAGCACTGCAGACTCCTAAACTACTAGTATGAAGAAGGTAGGAAAAAAAAACCCACCACAGGTAGGTATACAATTATGGACGAGCGACTGCCGACACAGAGGTAGCTACAGCCGTGGACTACCGTACTGCGTCTGCTAGTATAGACTGGATGATAATGATATAAAAAAAATATATATATCACTACTGCAGGACAGGTATATATTGTATAATGACGGACCTGCTGGACACTGTCAGCACTGCAGACTCCTAAACTACTAGTATGAAGAAGATAGAAAAAAAAACCCACCACAGGTAGGTATACAATTATGGACGAGCGACTGCCAGTGCCGACACAGAGGTAGCTACAGCCGTGGACTACCGTACTGCGTCTGCTAGTATAGACTGGATGATAATGATATAAAAAATATATATATATCACTACTGCAGGACAGGTATATATTATATAATGACGGACCTGCTGGACACTGTCAGCACTGCAGACTCCTAAACTACTAGTATGAAGAAGATAGAAAAAAAAAAAACCCACCACAGGTAGGTATACAATTATGGACGAGCGACTGCCAGTGCCGACACAGAGGTAGCTACAGCTGTGGACTACGGTACTGCGTCTGCTAGTATAGACTGGATGATAATGATATAAAAAATATATATATATCACTACTGCAGGACAGGTATATATTATATAATGACGGACCTGCTGGACACTGTCAGCACTGCAGACTCCTAAACTACTAGTATGAAGAAGATAGAAAAAAAAAAACCCACCACAGGTAGGTATACAATTATGGACGAGCGACTGCCGACACAGAGGTAGCTACAGCCGTGGACTACCGTACTGCGTCTGCTAGTATAGACTGGATGATAATGATATAAAAAATATATATATATCACTACTGCAGGACAGGTATATATTATATAATGACGGACCTGCTGGACACTGTCAGCACTGCAGACTCCTAAACTACTAGTATGAAGAAGATAAAAATATAATGAATGACGGACCTGCTGGACACTGTCAGCAGAATGCGTTTATAGAATAAAAAAAAAAAACACCACACGAGTGTTTAACTTTTTCAGGCAGACAATATACTGGTGGTCACTGCTGGTCATTCACACTGGCACTCTGGCAGCAAAAGTGTGCACTGTTAAATATGTACTCCTGCTATAACTGCTCCCCAGTCTCCCCCACAATTAAGCTGTGTGAGCAGTGAGCACTACTCAGCACAGTCAGATATACATAGATGATATTATCATGCAGCACACTGAGGCTGAGCACAGATATGGTATGTGACTGTGTATCGTTTTTTTTCAGGCAGAGAACGGATTATATTAAATAATAAATAAAACTGGTGGTCACTAGTATAACTATCAGCAAAACTCTGCACTCTCTGAGTACTCTTAATGCTCCAGTAAATCAAGTGTCTCACTCTCTATCTAAACGGAGAGGACGCCAGCCACGTCCTCTCCCTATCAATCTCAATGCACGTGTGAAAATGGCGGCGACGCGCGGCTCCTTATATAGAATCCGAGTCTCGCGATAGAATACGAGCCTCGCGAGAATCCGAAAGCGGGATGATGACGTTCGGGCGCGCTCGGATTAGCCGAGCAAGGCGGGAAGATCCGAGTCTGCCTCGGACCCGTGTAAAAAGCGTGAAGTTCGGGGGGGTTCGGTTTCCGAGAAACCGAACCCGCTCATCACTAGTGCTACCTTGCTGGGACTTAGGGCCTAATTCAGAGTTGATCATAGCAGCAAATTTGTTAGCAGTTGGGCAAAACCATGTTCACTGCAGGGGGGGGGGGGGGGGGGCAGATATAACATGTGCAGAGAGAGTTAGATTTGGGTGGGGTGTGTTCAATCTGCAATCTAAATTGCACTGTAAAAATAAAGCAGCCAGTATTTACCCTGCACAGAAACAATATGTAACCACCCAAATCTAACTCTCTCTGCACATGTTATATCTGCCAACCCTGCAGTGCACATGGTTTTGCCCAACTGATTACATACATACAGGTATAAAGAGACCCCCTATTACATGGGCATGGCATTGGAGGGGTAAAAAGTAGTGATGAGCGGGTTCGGTTCCTCGGAAACCGAAACCCCCCGAACTTCACCCATTTTACACGGGTCCGAGGCATACTCGGATTCTCCCGTATGGCTCGGTTAACCCGAGCGCGCCCCGAACGTCATCATCCCGCTGTCGGATTCTCGCGAGATTCGGATTCTATATAAGGAGCCGCGCGTCGCCGCCATTTTCACTCGTGCATTGGAAATGTTAGGGAGAGGACGTGGCTGGCGTCCTCTCCGTTTGTTCTTATTGCTTAATTTGGGGGACTGGGGACCAGCAGTATTATATAGGAGGAGTACAGTGCAGAGTTTTGCTGATCAGTGACCACCAGTTTTATCCGTTCTCTGCCTGAAAAACGCTCCATATCTGTGCTCAGTGTGCTGCGTATATCTGTGCTCACACTGCTTTATTGTTGGTACTGGGGACCAGCAGTATTATATAGGAGGAGTACAGTGCAGAGTTTTGCTGACCAGTGACCACCAGTATACGTTGTCTGCCTGAAAAACGCTCCATATCTGTGCTCAGTGTGCTGCATATATCTGTGCTCACACTGCTTTATTGTGGGTACTGGGGACCAGCAGTATTATATAGGAGGAGTACAGTGCAGAGTTTTGCTGACCAGTGACCACCAGTATTATACGTTGTCTGCCTGAAAAACGCTCCATATCTGTGCTCAGTGTGCTGCATATATCTGTGCTCACACTGCTTTATTGTGGGTACTGGGGACCACCAGTATATTATATAGGAGGAGTACAGTGCAGAGTTTTGCTGACCAGTGACCACCAGTATATATAGCAGTACGGTACGGAAGGCCACTGCTCTACCTACCTCTGTGTCGTCAAGTATACTATCCATCTAGATTCTATACCTGTGGTGCATTTTAGTTTTGCACTTTGCTGACAGTGACCACCAGTATATATAGCAGTACGGTACGGAAGGCCACTGCTCTACCTACCTCTGTGTCGTCAAGTATACTATCCATCTAGATTCTATACCTGTGGTGCATTTTAATTTTGCAGTTTGCTGACAGTGACCACCAGTATATATAGCAGTACGGTACGGAAGGCCACTGCTCTACCTACCTCTGTGTCGTCAAGTATACTATCCATCTAGATTCTATACCTGTGGTGCATTTTAGTTTTGCACTTTGCTGACAGTGACCACCAGTATATATAGCAGTACGGTACGGAAGGCCACTGCTCTACCTACCTATGTGTCGTCAAGTATACTATCCATCTAGATTCTATACCTGTGGTGCATTTTAGTTTTGCAGTTTGCTGACAGTGACCACCAGTATATATAGCAGTACGGTACGGAAGGCCACTGCTCTACCTACCTCTGTGTCGTCAAGTATACTATCCATCTAGATTCTATACCTGTGGTGCATTTTAGTTTTGCAGTTTGCTGACAGTGACCACCAGTATATATAGCAGTACGGTACTGAAGGCCACTGCTCTACCTACCTATGTGTCGTCAAGTATACTATCCATCTAGATTCTATACCTGTGGTGCATTTTAGTTTTGCAGTTTGCTGACAGTGACCACCAGTATATATAGCAGTACGGTACGGAAGGCCACTGCTCTACCTACCTCTGTGTTGTCAAGTATACTATCCATCTAGATTCTATACCTGTGGTGCATTTTAGTTTTGCAGTTTGCTGACAGTGACCACCAGTATATATAGCAGTACGGTACGGAAGGCCACTGCTCTACCTACCTCTGTGTCGTCAAGTATACTATCCATCTAGATTCTATACCTGTGGTGCATTTTAGTTTTGCAGTTTGCTGACAGTGACCACCAGTATATATAGCAGTACGGTACGGAAGGCCACTGCTCTACCTACCTCTGTGTCGTCAAGTATACTATCCATCCATACGGGTGGTATTCACGTGACCGCCGGTCTGCTAACCGACAGTCACATGACCTCCTCCACCATCCCGCCGGCTCAGTATCCCGATGGTCGGCATGCCTTGGCTGGCAAATCTACACCATATATAGTCAGGAAGGCTATATAGGTGTAAAAATACCCCTGCCAGAATTCCAGAAAAAGCGGGAGAAGTCCGCCGGAAAAGGGGCGGGGCTATCTCCCTCAGCACACTGGCGCCATTTTTCCCTCACAGCTCCGCTGGAAGGACGCTCCCTGGCTCTCCCCTGCAGTGTCAAGCTACATAAGGGTAAAAAAGAGAGGGGGGGCACTAAATTTAGGCGCAGTATATATAATATAAGCAGCTATAAGGGAAAAAACACTCATTTATAGTGGGATCCCTGTGTTATATAGCGCTCTGGTGTGTGCTGGCATACTCTCTCTCTGTCTCCCCAAAGGGCTTTGTGGGGTCCTGTCCTCTGTCAGAGCATTCCCTGTGTGTATGCGGTGTGTCGGTACGGCTGTGTCGACATGTTTGATGAAGAGGCTTATGTGGAGGCGGAGCAAATGCCGGTAAATGTGATGTCACCCCCTGCGGGGTCGACACCTGAGTGGATGGTTCTGTGGAAGGAATTACGCGACAGTGTCGACTCCTTGCATAAAAGGTTTGACGACATACCAAATATGGGACAGCCGGCTTCTCAGCCTGTGCCTGCCCAGGCGTCTCAAAAGCCATCAGGGGCTCTAAAACGCCCGCTACCTCAGATGGCAGCAGGGCCGGCAACAGAAATCTTGGGGCCCGGTACACTGATTTCTATGGGGCCCCCCATAACCACCGAGTCCCCCCCCCACTCTTCATCCCCTCCTCCAAGCATCCCTTCCTTGCAAGCATGACCGCAGCCCGCCCCAAACCAAACCCAAAGCCCCAAACAAACTCTGAGTCTGTCCTGCTGGAGAGCTGAGTGCGCCTGCAATGCGCTGTGCACACACTTGACTTACCAGTCCAGCAACACACAGGCACAGCCGCCGGCGTCGCTAATCAACCAGGCTCCGAGTGACCAACGACCTTTATGCCGCAACAAGGTGCTAACAGTCCCGCTCCTGCTTGGCCGCGCGCTCCTCACACAGCAGAGACAGCTAGGCTGGCAGGGAGGACTCGGAGCGGAGGGGAGGTCCAGACGCTACGTCATGTGCAACGTCATTGCACTGCACACGGGGACTGGCTGATAGCTGATCTGGGGAGGGGCTGAGGCTGATTGCTAACCGTAGAGCATATTAAAGACGCACTCTTATACATGAGGGATGCACAGAGGGATATTTGCCGGCTGGCATCTAAAATAAGTGCAATGTCCATTTCTGCCAGGAGAGGGTTATGGACTCGGCAGTGGACAGGAGATGCAGATTCTAAAAGGCACATGGAAGTTTTGCCTTATAAGGGTGAGGAGTTGTTCGGTGATGGTCTCTCGGACCTCGTTTCCACAGCAACAGCTGGGAAGTCTACATTTTTACCCCATGTTCCCTCACAGCCAAAGAAAGCACCGTATTATCAGGTACAGTCCTTTCGGCCCAATAAGGGCAAGCGGGTTAAAGGTGCGTCCTTTCTGCCCAGAGGCAGAGGTAGAGGGAAAAAGCTGCAGCATACAGCCAGTTCCCAGGAGCAAAAGTCCTCCCCCGCTTCCTCTAAGTCCACAGCATGACGCTGGGGCTCCACAGGCGGAGCCAGGTACGGTGGGGGCCCGTCTCAAAAATTTCAGCGATCAGTGGGCTCGCTCACGGGTGGATCCCTGGATCTTTCAAGTAGTATCTCAGGGGTACAAGCTGGAATCCGAGACGTCTCCCCCCCGCCGTTTCCTCAAATCTGCCTTGCCAACAACTCCCTCAGCCAGGGAGGCAGTGTTAGAGGCAATTCACAAGCTGTATTCCCAGCAGGTGATAATCAAGGTACCCCTACTTCAACAAGGCCGGGGTTACTATTCCACACTATTTGTGGTACCGAAACCGGACGGTTCGGTGAGACCCATTTTAAATTTGAAATCCTTGAACACGTATATAAAAAAATTCAAGTTCAAGATGGAATCGCTCAGGGCGGTTACTGCAAGCCTGGACGAGGGGGATTACATGGTATCACTGGACATCAAGGATGCTTACCTGCATGTCCCCATTTACCATCCTCACCAGGAGTACCTCAGATTTGTGGTACAGGATTGTCATTACCAATTCCAGACGTTGCCGTTCGGTCTATCCACGGCTCCGAGGGTCTTTACCAAGGTAATGGCCGAAATGATGATACTCCTTCGAAAGTAGGGAGTTTTAATTATCCCGTACTTAGACGATCTCCTGATAAAGGCGAGGTCCAGGGAGCAGTTGTTGGTCGGGGTAGCACTATCTCGGGAGGTGCTACATCAGCACGGCTGGATTCTAAATATTCCAAAGTTACAGCTGGTCCCTACGACAGGTCTACTGTTCCTGGGGATGGTTCTGGACACAGAACAGAAAAAAGTGTTTCTCCCGGAGGAGAAGGCCAAGGAGCTGTCATCTCTAGTCAGTGGCCTCCTAAAATCAAAACAGGTGTCGGTGCATCACTGCACGCGGATCCTGGGAAGGATGGTAGCTTCCTACGAAGCAATTCCATTCGGCAGGTTCCATGCAAGAACTTTTCAGTGGGACCTGTTGGACAAGTGGTCCGGATCGCATCTTCAGATGCATCGGCTGATAACCCTGTCTCTAAGGACCAGGGTGTCTCTGCTGTGGTGGCTGCAGAGTGCTCATCTTCAAGAGGGCCGCAGATTCGGCATACAGGACTGGGTACTGGTGACCACGGATGCCAGCCTTCGAGGCTGGGGGGCAGTCACACAGGGAAGAAACTTCCAAGGACTATGGTCAAGTCAGGAGACTTCCCTGCACATAAATATTCTGGAACTGAGGGCCATTTACAATGCCCTAAGTCAGGCAAAACCCCTGCTTCAAAACCAGCCGGTACTGATCCAGTCAGACAACATCACGGCGGTCGCCCATGTAAACCGACAGGGCGGCACGAGAAGCAGGACGGCGATGGCAGAAGCCACAAGGATTCTCCGATGGGCGGAAAATCACGTGTTAGCACTGTCAGCAGTGTTCATTCCAGGAGTGGACAACTGGGAAGCAGACTTCCTCAGCAGGCACGACCTCCACCCGGGAGAGTGGGGACTTCATCCAGAAGTCTTCCAACTGATTGTAAACCGTTGGGAAAGGCCACAGGTGGACACGATGGCGTCCCGCCTAAACAAAAAGCTAGAAAGATATTGCGCCAGGTCGAGAGACCCTCAGGCGATAGCTGTGGACGCTCTAGTGACACCGTGGGTGTACCGGTCGGTTTATGTGTTCCCTCCTCTTCCTCTCATACCAAAGGTACTGAGGATAATAAGGAGAAGAGGAGTAAGAACTATACTCATTGTTCCGGATTGGCCAAGAAGAGCTTGGTACCCGGAACTTCAAGAAATTATGTCAGAGGACCCATGGCCTCTGCCGCTCAGACAGGACCTGCTGCAGCAGGGGCCCTGTCTGTTCCAAGACTTACCGCGGCTGCGTTTGACGGCATGGCGGTTGAACACCGGATCCTGAAGGAAAAGGGCATTCCGGAAGAAGTCATTCCTACGCTGATTAAAGCTAGGAAAGAAGTAACCGCAAACCATTATCACCGCATATGGTGAAAATATGTTGCGTGGTGTGAGGCCAGGAAGGCCCCAACGGAGGAATTTCAGCTGGGCCGTTTCCTGCACTTCCTACAGTCAGGGGTGACTATGGGCCTAAAATTGGGTTCCATTAATGTCCAGATTTCGGCTCTATCGATTTTCTTCCAGAGAGAACTGGCTTCACTACCTGAAGTTCAAACTTTTGTTAAGGGAGTGCTGCATATTCAGCCCCCTTTTGTGCCTCCAGTGGCACCTTGGGATCTCAACGTGGTGTTGGATTTCCTAAAGTCACATTGGTTTGAGCCACTTAAAACCGTGGAATTGAAGTATCTCACGTGGAAAGTGGTCATGTTGTTGGCCTTGGCTTCGGCCAGGCGGGTATCAGAATTGGCGGCTTTGTCATGTAAAAGCCCTTATCTGATTTTCCATATGGATAGGGCAGAATTGAGGACTCGTCCCCAATTTCTCCCAAAGGTGGTATCAGCCTTTCACCTGAACCAACCTATCGTGGTGCCTGCGGCTACTAAAGACTTGGAGGCTTCCAAGTTGTTGGATGTAGTCAGGGCCCTGAAAATGTATGTTTCCAGGACAGCTGGAGTCAGAAAGACTGACTCGCTATTTATCCTGTATGCGCCCAACAAGTTGGGTGCACCTGCTTCAAAGCAGACTATTGCTCGCTGGATCTGTAGTACGATTCAGCCTGCACATTCTGCGGCTGGACTGCCGCATCCTAAATCAGTGAAAGCCCATTCCACGAGGAAGGTGGGCTCTTCTTGGGCGGCTGCCCGAGGGGTCTCGGCTCTACAACTTTGCCGAGCAGCTACTTGGTCGGGGTCAAACACATTTGCTAAATTCTACAAGTTTGACACCCTGGCTGAGGAGGACCTAGAGTTTGCCCATTCGGTGCTGCAGAGTCATCCGCACTCTCCCGCCCGTTTGGGAGCTTTGGTATAATCCCCATGGTCCTTACGGAGTCCCAGCATCCACTTAGGACGTCAGAGAAAATAAGAATTTACTCACCGGTAATTCTATTTCTCGTAGTCCGTAGTGAATGCTGGGCGCCCATCCCAAGTGCGGATTGTCTGCAATACTTGTATATAGTTATTGTTTAACTAAAGGGTTATTGTTGAGCCATCTGTTGAGAGGCTCAGTTGTTCTCATACTGTTAACTGGGTATTGTATCACGAGTTATACGGTGTGATTGGTGTGGCTGGTATGAGTCTTACCCGGGATTCAAAATCCTTCCTTATTGTGTCAGCTCTTCCGGGCACAGTATCCTAACTGAAGTCTGGAGGAGGGACATAGTGGGAGGAGCCAGTGCACACCAGTAGTCTAAAGCTTTATTTTAGTTGTGCCCAGTCTCCTGCGGAGCCGCTATTCCCCATGGTCCTTACGGAGTCCCAACATCCACTACGGACTATGAGAAATAGAATTACCGGTGAGTAAATTCTTATTTTTATTCGAACTCCCGGATTCAGATCTACCAAGACTTGTCACCGGTGACCATTGCTAAACGGCGTGATCTACGAGCTGTTACCCCTACACTGCGCGACAATGGTTACAAGTATCGCTGGTGTTTTCCTTTTCGCCTCATTGTGGAGATTGATGGCAAAGTTCACACCATCCGCTCTCCTGATGAAGGGGACAAGCTTCTTCGAAAGCTGCAGCTGTCTCCGGCTGCTACTTCATAGATGTTTAGCTCCTTACGTTTAAATTCTGTGTTTTTGTAATGTTTAGTCTACTTGATTTTGTTCTCAACCTTGCTCAACTGCTATGTAATCCATGTTTTAGTTACCGTTTTTATTCACTAACGACCCATTTACTTTTTTCTCAAAATGTTCTTATTGGCGGACCTTTATACCTCACGCATTGCTATGTTATTATTTCGCTGTCCTGGTCGATGGCTTGGAGACACTGCCTTATGGATAGAGTTCTGGATTGACTCCTTTTCCGATGCCGTGGGGCCTGTCTCTGACCACCGACCTGTCCTGCGACTTTACTATTTGCTCTAATGTTATTACTTTATAGATACTAGATGTAATATGATCACTTTTTCTTTAGTGTTCTGTATCTAGGACTGTTCCGCCCCTGTGATAGGTCTTAATTAGCTACACGACGGTCCATCCTTTTTGTTTATTAATGGTTTCGGGTGGGGGGCGTCAGTGCCCTGTCTTGATACATCCTCCCCCGACTCATAGGGATCAAAGTTATTTTCAAACATAGGGGGTTAATACCCTCTTTTGCTATACTGCATTTGTATCCCGCCAGCGAGCTCTTTCTTTTTTCTACAGCTCAATCTTGGCAGCCGAGTATCCTGCCTATTGGATACTACGTCTGCTTTCTTCTTATTTTTTTTCTCTTTCTCCTATTCTCCTCCTCTCTTAGGCCCCTGTTACAGTACATCTGCAAGTTGACATCTCTGTATTCACAGACAGATAGACCCATTTATTTAACATTGTTCGTATACAGTAATATACATTTCCATTCTTCCCTTTTTATTTTTTCTTTCTGTTTCTCTCGTCCACCCTAGCAGAGTCCGGGACCCTAAAGATTTCCAGCGAACTATTTCCTCTTTTGCTCCAACCATGCCGTTAACATGCCTGTCCATTAATGTCAGGGGGCTGAATACTCCCCAGAAGCGCTCTCATCTCCACAGATCTCTTAAAACATTAAAAGGTGACGTGATTTTCTTACAGGAGACACACTTGAAATCAGACTCCCATCCCTCCCTGACATCTAAACAATTTCCCATGGCCTGGTACTCCAATCACACAGCAAAAAGACACGGGGTGGCCATCTTGGTAAGAGGGTCCGTCCCTTTCCAATTCCTAGATTGTAAACGCGACTATGAAGGTCGTTATATAATGGTGAGAGGAAAAATTGGACACGAGGAGGTTACCTTGGCTAATCTGTACTCTCCAAACACTGCCCAATCCAAATTCTTTCGCAAGTTTTTTCACGACCTTTACTCATATAGACGAGGCAAAACACTTGTCGGCGGTGACTTCAATATGGCTCTCACAAATATGGACAGGTCCGGCCCCTTGCGTAGTAGTCAAACCCTAAACTCCTCAGTATTACACAGGAGTATGGCCGAGGCTGGTTTGTTCGATGTATGGCGTTTCCTTAATCCGACCACCAGGGACTATACTTTTTATTCCAATCCGCATGATGTGTACTCTCGCATTGATATGTTTCTGAGTTGTGCACCTCTTTCCCGGACCGCTTGCTTTTCCTCGATAATCCCGCTTACCTGGACTGACCACGCAGCATTAGTTGCGACATTTGACATTTTTGATATCCCTGACGGTAGACCGACATGGAGACTTAACGAGACGTTATTGAAGATCCCTAAGTTCCAAGACCTAATTAAAACTGAGCTTCGGGAATATTTTGCGGTTAATGTAGAAAGCGACTGCAGTATAGCCACTATATGGGAAGCCCATAAGGCGGTCATCAGGGGATCCATTATCAAATTTGCATCCCGCCGTAAGAGAAACCGAGAAAACCAAATTGCTCTGTTAACAGATAACATTGCAACATTGGATCAGGAACACAAACGCAGACGCTCTAAAAAAACTCTAGCCGAACTCTCTAAAGCACGTGATGGCCTACAATCTCTTTTGGCGGAGAATATCGAGCGCTCACTTCGATGGGCTAACCAATCGTTTTACGACAAAAGTAACAAAGCACACACTTTGGGGTAAATTTACTAAGGTCCCGATTTTGACCGAGATGCCGTTTTTTCATCAAAGTGTCATCTCGGGAATTTACTAAGCAATAATCACGGCAGTGATGAGGGCATTCGTAATTTTTTGGAGGTCCAACAAAAAAAATACAAATGAATACACCATCGGTCAAAACGCGGCTGTTTAAGTATGAATCTCGGTAATTTACTAAGAAGTGCAAAGCAAAAAACAAACAAACACTGCCGTGAAAAATTACAACTCGTAAAAAAGTGCTAAAAAAAAACAGACCTGCTTTTTTAATCCGTGATTGTATAGGCATGCAGGGATCCATGAGATCCGTGCATGTATATCAGTGGGAAGGGGTGGGAAAGTGGTTATTTTATTAAAAAAAAATTGTGTGGGGTCCCCCCTCCTAAGCATAACCAGCCTCGGGCTCTTTGAGCCGATCCTGGTTGCAGAAATATGGGGAAAAAATTGACAGGGGTTCCCCCATATTTAAGCAACCAGCATCGGGCTCTGCGCCTGGTCCTGGTTCCAAAAATACGGGGGACAAACAGAGTAGGGGTCCCCCGTATTTTTAAAACCAGCACCGGGCTCCACTAGCTGGACAGATAATGCCACAGCCGGGGGTCACTTTGATATAGTGCCCTGCGGCCGTGGCATCAAAAATCCAACTAGTCACCCCTGGCCGGGGTACCCTGGGGGAGTGGGGACCCCTTCAATCAAGGGGTCCCCCCCCCAGCCACCCAAGGGCCAGGGGTGAAGCCCGAGGCTGTCCCCCCCCATCCAATGGGCTGCGGATGGGGAGGCTGATAGCCTTTTGTGATAATGAAAAGATATTGTTTTTAGGAGCAGTACTACAAGGCCCAGCAAGCCTCCCCCGCATGCTGGTACTTGGAGAACCACAAGTACCAGCATGCGACGGAAAAACGGGCCCGCTGGTACCTGTAGTACTACTACTAAAAAAATACCCAAAAAAAGACAAGACACACACACCGTGAAAGTAAAGATTTATTACATACATGCACACAAACATACATACATACTTACATTATGTTCACACGCAGGTCGGTCCTCTTCTCCAGTAGAATCCAAGGGGTACCTGTTGAATAAATTCTACTCACCAGATCGCGGGTCCCAGGGTCCTCGGGGCATCCATTTGTAATCCACGTACTTGCATAAAATAAGAAAACGGAAAGCCGAGCCACGAACTGAAAGGGGCCCCATGTTTTCACATGGGCCCCCTTTCCCCGAATGCCAGAAACCCACTCTGACTGATGTCTAAGTGGGTTTCTTCAGCCAATCAGGGAGCGCCACGTTGTAGCACTCTCCTGATCGGCTGTGTGCTCCTGTACTGTCTGACAGGCGGCACACGGCAGTGTTACAATGTAGCGCCTATGCGCTCCATTGTAACCAATGGTGGGAACTTTCTGCCCTGCGGTTGACCTAAAGTGACGTCACCGCTGAGCAGAAAGTTCCCACCATTGGTTACAATGGAGCGCATAGGCGCTACATTGTAACACTGCCGTGTGCCGCCTGTCAGACAGTACAGGAGCACACAGCCGATCAGGAGAGTGCTACAACGTGGCGCTCCCTGATTGGCTGAAGAAACCCACTTAGACATCAGTCAGAGTGGGTTTCTGGCATTCGGGGAAAGGGGGCCCATGTGAAAACATGGGGCCCCTTTCAGTTCGTGGCTCGGCTTTCCGTTTTCTTATTTTATGCAAGTACGTGGATTACAAATGGATGCCCCGAGGACCCTGGGACCCGCGATCTGGTGAGTAGAATTTATTCAACAGGTACCCCTTGGATTCAACTGGAGAAGAGGACCGACCTGCGTGTGAACATAAGGTAAGTATGTATGTATGTTTGTGTGCATGTATGTAATAAATCTTTACTTTCACGGTGTGTGTGTCTTGTCTTTTTTTGGGTATTTTTTTAGTAGTAGTACTACAGGTACCAGCGGGCCCGTTTTTCCGTCGCATGCTGGTACTTGTGGTTCTCCAAGTACCAGCATGCGGGGGAGGCTTGCTGGGCCTTGTAGTACTGCTACTAAAAACAATATCTTTTCATTATCACAAAAGGCTATCAGCCTCCCCATCCGCAGCCCATTGGATGGGGGGGGACAGCCTCGGGCTTCACCCCTGGCCCTTGGGTGGCTGGGGGGGGGGACCCCTTGATTGAAGGGGTCCCCACTCCCCCAGGGTACCCCGGCCAGGGGTGACTAGTTGGATTTTTGATGCCACGGCCGCAGGGCACTATATCAAAGTGACCCCCGGCTGTGGCATTATCTGTCCAGCTAGTGGAGCCCGGTGCTGGTTTTAAAAATACGGGGGACCCCTACTCTTTTTGTCCCCCGTATTTTTGGAACCAGGACCAGGCGCAGAGCCCGATGCTGGTTGCTTAAATATGGGGGAACCCCTGTCATTTTTTTACCCATATTTCTGCAACCAGGATCGGCTCAAAGAGCCCGAGGCTGGTTATGCTTAGGAGGGGGGACCCCACGCAATTTTTTTGAAGGATTTTACAGTGTTTAATTTAAAAAAAAAAAAAAAAAATGAACCCCAGCACGGATCACACAGATCCGGCCGAGATTCATTGTAAAAAAGTCGGCAGTGTTTTGCTAATCACTGCCGTATAAAACTGAAAAAAAAAAACGAATGACATCGACATCGGAAAACCCGAAAAGGCAAAATACGGCAGCTTAGTAAATCCATCGTAACAAATTCAAAAAGTTGCAGTTTTACACTTTCGATGTCATTCGTGATTATTCTCCCACCAAATCGGGAGACTTACGAATCTTAGTAAATTTACCCCTTTGTTGGCTAATCACTTACGTGCCAAAAAGGCTAACCAATGCATCCATACTATTAGACAACCCTCAGGTAACATTACCTACGACCCCCAAAAAATTAACAGTATCTTTTTTGACTATTATAAGACACTCAATAACCTTGATCCCCCGTCCGACCCTTTAGCACAAGCCGACCAGGCACAACAATATCTAGATTCGTGCGCTCTCCCTCGTTTAGACGAGGAGACTAACTCTGCTCTCAATGCTGATATCTCTGCTGAGGAAATTGAAGCTGCACTAAAAACCCAGAAGCCTTCTAAAGCACCTGGCCCGGATGGCTATCCGATGGTTTACTATAAAACCTTCGCCCCTCAACTCATTCCTCACATGGTCTCTCTGTTTAATAAAATACTACAGGGTACGCCTTTTCACACTGACTCCACGACGTCCCGCATTATAGTAATCCCGAAACCCGGAAAGGATCCCTCGCATTGCTCAAATTATAGACCCATATCTTTGATAAATACCGATCTCAAACTTTTTGCCAAAATACTGGCATCTCGCCTAAACGCTGTGTTGCCATCATTAATAGATCCTGATCAAGTGGGATTTATTCCTGGCCGCCAGGCCTCGGACAACACCTGACGTATTGTTAATTTGATTCATCAAATAAACTCGACGAAAACACCAGCGATTGCCTTGGCGCTAGACGCCGAAAAGGCATTTGATCGCATCTCTTGGCCCTTTTTGTTTTCTACTTTATCTACATTTGGCTTCCATGGTCATTTCTTCACTGCAATAGCGGCTCTCTATTCCAACCCCTCATCTGCGGTCATGACCAATGGTTTGAGCTCACCTCGATTTAGTCTGAAGAATGGTACTCGACAGGGCTGCCCTCTCTCACCCCTACTTTTTGCTTTATGCATTGAACCTCTTGCGGCCCGAATTAGACTTAATACTGACATTGGGGGTGTTACAGTGGGACAGAACTCGTATAAAATATCTTTGTTTGCAGATGACGTGTTCTTGACTCTTTCTAACCCTCTGATTTCTCTCCCTAATCTACAGAAAGAATTACTCCGGTATGGTTCCCTCTCTGGTTACAAAATAAACCACACCAAATCTGAGGCCCTTACATTTAATGTTCCATCCCATACACATTTGATTTTAACTTCCTCTTTCCCCTTTCTTTGGAGACCCTCAGCTATCAAATACCTTGGCATATTTATTACTAAATCCTACACCAGCCTATATCAGGCTAATTATGTTCCCATGATTAAAACTCTCACTCAAGACCTAGATAAATGGGACCGTTTATTTGTTTCATGGATCGGACGGATCAATGCCCTAAAAATGAATCTCCTTCCCCGTATTCTTTACCTATTTCAGACCATTCCGTATAATGGTGCCCCGAGTGACTTTGGCTTCCCTGCAATCACTGTGCAACAAATTTATTTGGGCTCATCGTAAATCTCGATTGAGACGAACACTGTTGACTAAGAGTGCTACCTCAGGCGGTTTGGGATACCCTGATCTTCAGGCTTATTTTAACTAGTGATGTGCACCTGAAATTTTTCGGGTTTTGTGTTTTGGTTTTGGGTTCGGTTCCGTGGCCGTGTTTTGGGTTCGGACGCGTTTTGGAAAAACCTCACCGAATTTTTTTTGTCGGATTCGGGTGTGTTTTGGATTCGGGTGTTTTTTTCAAAAAACCCTAAAAAACAGCTTAAATCATAGAATTTGGGGGTCATTTTGATCCCATAGTATTATTAACCTCAATAACCATAATTTCCACTAATTTTCAGTCTATTCTGAACACCTCACACCTCACAATATTATTTTTAGTCCTAAAATTTGCACCGAGGTCGCTGGATGGCTAAGCTAAGCGACCCTAGTGGCCGACACAAACACCTGGCCCATCTAGGAGTGGCACTGCAGTGTCACGCAGGATGGCCCTTCAAAAAAATACTCCCCAAACAGCACATGACGCAAAGAAAAAAAGAGGCGCAATGAGGTAGCTGTGTGAGTAAGCTAAGCGACCCTAGTGGCCGGCACAAACACCTGACCCATCTCACGCAGGGTGGCCCTTCCAAAAAATACTCCCCAAACAGCACATGACGCAAAGAAAAAAAGAGGCGCAAGCTCTTCCCGTCCAGTGTTGGGAAGGTCAGGCATCGCAACCGACACAATTGGACTCTCCTTTGGGATTTGGGATTTCGAAGAACGCACAGTTCTTTGCTGTGCTTTTGCCGCAAGTCTTTTCTTTTTTCTAGCGAGAGGATGAGTGACTAAGCTAAGCGACACAAGTGGCCGACACAAACACCTGGCCCATCTAGGAGTGGCACTGCAGTTTTCTAGCGAGAGGATGAGTGCTTCCATCCTCATGTGAAGCTGAACCACTAGCCATGAACATAGGCCAGGGCCTCAGCCGTTCCTTGCCACTCCGTGTCGTAAATGGCATATTGGCAAGTTTACGCTTCTCCTCAGACGCTTTTAATTTTGATTTTTGGGTCATTTTTTTATTGATCTTTTGTGTTTTGGATTTTACATGCTCTGTACTATGACATTGGGCATCGGCCTTGGCAGACGACGTTGATGGCATTTCATCGTCTCGGCCATGACTAGTGGCAGCAGCTTCAGCACGAGGTGGAAGTGGATCTTGATCTTTCCCTATTTTTTTAACCTCCACATTTTTGTTCTCCATATTTTGCGCACAACTAAAAGCCACCACAGGTATACAATGTAGATGGATGGATAGTATAGTATTATATTACTTATGGACGACGAGTGACGACACAGAGGTAGGTACAGCCGTGGCCTACCGTACTGCTGCTTATATATATAATATACTGTATAACGGACCTGGTGGACACTGTCAGCAGACTGCTAAACTAGGATGAAGAAAAAAAAAACACCACAGGTATACAATGTAGATGGATGGATAGTATAGTATTATATTACTTATGGACGACGAGTGACGACACAGAGGTAGGTACAGCCGTGGCCTACCGTACTGCTGTTTATATATTTAATATACTGTATAACGGACCTGGTGGACATTGTCAGCAGACTGCTAAACTAGTATGAAGAAAAAAAAAACACCACAGGTACACAATGTAGATGGATGGATAGTATAGTATTATATTACTTATGGACGACGAGTGATGACACAGAGGTAGGTACAGCCGTGGCCTACCGTACTGCTGCTTATATATATAATATACTGTATAACGGACCTGGTGGACACTGTCAGCAGACTGCTAAACTAGTATGAAGAAAAAAAAAACACCACAGGTATACAATGTAGATGGATGGATAGTATAGTATTATATTACTTATGGACGACGAGTGCACTGATGACACAGAGGTAGGTACAGCCGTGGCGTACCGTACTGCTGCTTATATATATAATATACTGTATAACGGACCTGGTGGACACTGTCAGCAGACTGCTAAACTAGGATGAAGAAAAAAACAACAACACAGGTATACAATGTAGATGGATGGATAGTATAGTATTATATTACTTATGGACGACGAGTGCACTGACGACACAGAGGTAGGTACAGCCGTGGCCTACCGTACTGCTGCTTATATATATAATATACTGTATAACGGACCTGGTGGACACTGTCAGCAGACTGCTAAACTAGTATGAGTAAAAAAAAACACCACAGGTATACAATGTAGATGGATGGATAGTATAGTATTATATTACTTATGGACGACGAGTGACGACACAGAGGTAGGTACAGCCGTGGCCTACCGTACTGCTGCTTATATATATAATATACTGTATAACGGACCTGGTGGACACTGTCAGCAGACTGCTAAACTAGGATGAAGAAAAAAAAAACACCACAGGTATATAATGTAGATGGATGGATAGTATAGTATTATATTACTTATGGACGACGAGTGACGAGACAGAGGTAGGTACAGCCGTGGCCTACCGTACTGCTGCTTATATATATAATATACTGTATAACGGACCTGGTGGACACTGTCAGCAGACTGCTAAACTAGTATGAAGAAAAAAAAAACAACAACACAGGTATACAATGTAGATGGATGGATAGTATAGTATTATATTACTTATGGACGACGAGTGCACTGACGACACAGAGGTAGGTACAGCCGTGGCCTACCGTACTGCTGCTTATATATAATATACTGTATAACGGACCTGGTGGACACTGTCAGCAGACTGCTAAACTAGGATGAAGAAAAAAACAACAACACAGGTATACAATGTAGATGGATGGATAGTATAGTATTATATTACTTATGGATGACGAGTGCACTGACGACACAGAGGTAGGTACAGCCGTGGCCTACCGTACTGCTGCTTATATATATAATATACTGTATAACGGACCTGGTGGACACTGTCAGCAGACTGCTAAACTAGTATGAAGAAAAAAAAAACACCACAGGTATTCAATGTAGATGGATGGATAGTATAGTATTATATTACTTATGGACGACGAGTGATGACACAGAGGTAGGTACAGTCGTGGCCTACCGTACTGCTGCTTATATATATAATATACTGTATAACGGACCTGGTGGACACTGTCAGCAGACTGCTAAACTAGGATGAAGAAAAAACAACAACACAGGTATACAATGTAGATGGATGGATAGTATAGTATTATATTACTTATGGACGACGAGTGCACTGACGACACAGAGGTAGGTACAGCCGTGGCCTACCGTACTGCTGCTTATATATATAATATACTGTATAACGGACCTGGTGGACACTGTCAGCAGACTGCTAAACTAGTATGAAGGAAAAAAAAACACCACAGGTATACAATGTAGATGGATGGATAGTATAGTATTATATTACTTATGGACGACGAGTGCACTGACGACACAGAGGTAGGTACAGCCGTGGCCTACCGTACTGCTGCTTATATATATAATATACTGTATAACGGACCTGGTGGACACTGTCAGCAGACTGCTAAACTAGTATGAAGAAAGAAAAAAAAACACAGGAGTGTTTTTCAGGCAGACAAACGTATACTGGACTGGTGGTCACTGTCAGCAAAACTGTGCACTGTACTCCTGCTATAACTGCTCCCCAGTCCCCACAATTAGGCAGTGTGAGCAGAGCAGTGCACTCAGCACAGATATATCATGCAGCAGTGCAGCACACTGAGTGAGCACAGATATGGTGGTCGGAGCGTTTTTTTCAGGCAGAGAAACAAAGGATTAAACTCACTGGTGGTATAATCAAAACCCTGCACTGTACTCCCTAACAGCTGCTCCCCGTCCCCAATCCTCCCCACAATTATAACTAACTAAGTCACTCTGTGTTCTACTATAACGGAGAGGACGCCAGCCACGTCCTCTCCCTATCAATCTCAATGCACGTGTGAAAATGGCGGCGACGTGCGGCTCCTTATATAGAATCCGAGTCTCGCGAGAATCCGACAGCGGGATGATGACGTTCGGGCGCGCTCGGGTTAACCGAGCAAGGCGGGAGGATCCGAGTCGCTCGGACCCGTGTAAAAAAAAGGTGAAGTTCGGGCGGGTCGGATTCCGAGGATCCGAACCCGCTCATCACTAATTTTAACGCCTGTCACCTTAACCACATAGTGTCCTGGCATTCCCCCCAAGGGAACAAAAAATGGGTCGATATTGAGAATTCAATATATCAAGGTATCCCCCTCGACTCTCTTCTATGGCTCCCCAGGTCATGCAGACCAGCCTCGGCCTATTCAGTCCCCACGATTAAATTCACCCTTGGACTGTGGGACAAACTTCGCAGCACCCACAATCTATCTTCATACCCCTCACCTTTATCACCTATTTGGGGTCACCCTGCCTTCCCCCAAGTCTGCGAACGAAAAATAGCGGCCCCATGGCAATCCCTGGGTGTCACGAGATTTATCCAAGTTAAAGGCCACTCAGCACCGACCTCTTTTGGAGATTTTCAAGAGCGCTTTGGTATCCCATCCTCGTGCCATTACCATTATGTCCAAATTCTTAGCTTTCTCAAATCTCAGCTTAAAACTACCCCTTTGAAACCACCCACCTCCTTTGAACATATGTGTTTACTTTCAATTGGCAAAAAGGGGAATATCTCAACAATATACAACTCAATTTTGACTCCAGATCCCCCTGCCCGTGAATCCCATGAATTAGCTTGGGAATCAGATCTCTCCCATCCGTTGGAAGATGATCAATGGAAGGAAATCAGAATGCGCATCGCTAAAGCTTCTATTAGTGTGGCACTTAGGGAAACATGTTATAAGGTCTATGCCAGGTGGTACCTGGTTCCCTCCAGACTTCACTCCATTTTCCCCACGACATCAAACCTGTGTTGGAGACTCTGTGGAGAGGAGGGCACCTTTTTTCACATATGGTGGACTTGCCCCTCTATTCGCCCCTTCTGGAACACGGTTGGAGCACTTATTGCTCAAACTTGCGGGCATAACCTTGATCTCTCCCCTGAAATTGCTTTGCTTCATGCCCCCATACCGTCACTACCCAAAACCCAAGACAAGCTTACCATGCAACTCTGCATGGCGGCTAAATCACTGATCGCTAAATGCTGGAAAGACCATAAACCACCCTCCAAGGCTTTACTGATGACCAAGATTAACTATATAGCCAATATGGAATATATTACAAGCCTAAGGAATAACACTGTGGCTCAGTTCCACAACATCTGGTCTCCTTGGTACCTCGCACGCTCTTTGTTGATGCCCGGACTCTGCTAACATTGCTAATACCCCTAGTACCTCAATTGTCCCCCCCTCTGTTATCAATACAATGGACTGCTCCCAACCTCTTGCTTCCTTATAGGTAACTTTCTCTACGTTCCTCCTCTTAACATTTGTTTTCTTGCTTCTTCTCTCCTTTCCTCCTCTTTCTCTTTCTTGCTTCCACTCTTCACAGGATTATCCTCTGTTTTGGTATAGATTCTATCCGATAAATAAAAAATAAAATGAGACTGATCAAGTACACATTTGGATTTACACAGGGCACATATTGCTAACACCTGTTAGCCTATATCACCATAGAACTGTCTTTATTATTATGGTATGATATGTAAACTTCTTGTCTTCGTGTTCAATACCCTAACCTGTACAACTTTGTTATTGTTACTGTTTTGGTTACCGATCATTCTCAATAAAAACTCTAACTTTAAAAAGGTTAACTTCGTTGTAGCCTGCTCCCTGTGCCTCCGCAGAATTGATCTCCACTGTATATATTTTTCTATATTATACTATTGCCTGCCCTGCTGGAATTTACACTGTCAGGGGTCTTTTGTCCATATCTCTGTTAGTTTTTCCCAAAATCATATATATTAATTGGCTTTTTATACTATAGATTCTGTGACGAACTTCTCAGAACTCTGTATTACTGCTTCTGTGCAATATATTGCTGCTTTATGATGGTCCACTTTACTATTTTAAATGTATTGTATTTTTTTCCTAGCCGGGGGATGCCTAGAGCACCCCATATTAGTGATCTTCTGATTTGTACACAAAGTTGCTGTCATGTACACTATTATTACCGGTTGTTGATATTCACCTACGGTGTAGGAATGTGTTTCCATTTCTGGGTCCACATCATACTTGCCTACCCTCCCGGAATGGCCGGGAGGCTCCCGAAAAACGGGTGACCCTCCCGGCCCCCCGGAAGAGCAGGCAAGTCTCCCAATTTCGGGGGTCACCCCCTGCCCGCCGCCCACTTAGCGAGCAAAGTGGGCAGTCTGGGAAGGTGATGACGCGATTCTTGTTGAATTGCGTCATCATAACCACGCCCCCTGCTGTATAATGCCGGTAATACCAGCATTACACAGCGGGGGAGTGGCTTAAATGACGTGATCCAGAAGCTACACCCCTGTTCCGCCTCTGGCCCACCCCCGTTCCGCCTCTGGCCCGCCCCCTGTCACGTCACCTCACTGCCCGCCCCCCCTGCTGAGCCGACCGGCTGCTCTCTCCCGGAGAGAGCAGCCCAAAAGTCGGCAACTATGGTCCACATTCCTGTATGGTTTCTGGTTTTGCATTTGTTTATCCTCCGCCCCCTCCTTCCTTTTTTATCCTTGTCTTTCCTTTTTGTCGTGTCCTGTGCTCTGTATCCCCACGATATTTCATTTCGGTTCTTATGTTATTTTAGGTAGACCTGCTGTTTCAAAATCACCTACAAGCCTTTTCATTGAGCCATTATGGCGAGTTTAAACTGGGCACCTTTAATGTAGGGGGCGTCCATTCACCCATTAAACAGAAGAAGATTTTAATATATCTCACCAAATTGCACTTAGACGTGGTTTACTTGCAAAAGACTCATTTATTCCCTCCTGAAATTGAAAAGTTAAATGCATTATGCTGGAAAGTGTTCATTTCAGCGCCTTATACCTCCAAGGCTAGGAGTGTAGTTATTTTAGTTAGGCAAGCTATTGCCACTACTTTGCATTCCTCCAGTATTGACCCGCACGGTAGATATATTATTGCCGATGTAACGTTAGACCAGACCAGATTGATTTTATGCAACAGATATGCTCCTAATATGTATTCAAGTGAATTCTTTTTACGCATAATCACGAAATTACATGCCTATGGTAATACCCCTTTGCTGTTGGGAGAAGATTTAAATATTGTATCATCCCACATGCTTGATAGATCCACCTCCCGACTGACTCGAAAACAAACTCCGAGGATAGGTATCCCATATATACAACAGCATTTACATGTGATTGATGCCTGGAGAGCATCTCATCCCGTAGAGAGGGACTATACCTGTCTCTCTGCAACACATGGTTCCCTCTCCAGATTAGATTATTTGTTAATATCCAAGTCCCTTTTTACTAGGATTATTGACACTCATATTGAACCTATCTGCCTCTCAGATTATGCAGTCTCATGGATTTGTATTTCTTTGCAGTGGGACAGAGGCCCCTATAGACAATGGAGATTCCCAATGCATTTACCTAACTCCATGACCTTTCGTTCTGCTTTAGAAGCTTCCTGGAGCAACTACAAACTTAACAATAAGGACTGTGAACTAGACTCTCCTTTGCTATTTTGGCAAGCGTTCAAGCCTGTGATACGTGGAGATATTTTTTCTTACTGCTCACATAGAGAAAAATCTCAGCGTGCTGTTTACATTGAGCTACAAACCGCCTTGTCAGATCCGTATCATATGTTTCTCACTGCTCCTACTTCTTCTCATAAATATAAATATCTCTCATGTAAAACAGTGTTTGATACTATGCTCTCAGAATGTGAATCTAAATACTCCTTCTATTCGAGCTGTAAATTTAATCGTTACGGCAATAGATCAAGTAAAAATGTTGTCCAGCTACTGCAAGGACAGCGCCCTCCCAGGGTTATTAAGGCCTTGAGGTCAACTGGAGGGAAAATAGTTCGGACAGGGAAAGATATTTCTACTGTTCTCCATTCTGTTTACACTGCATTATATTCCTCCCAACCCTCAGACAACTCTAATAGGGCTGATTTCTGGAAAGACATCACACTGCCTCTTATTTACCCTGACCAAGCTGATTCTTTAATTGCACCCATTACCACTGATGAACTTCGACAGGCGATAGGTCATCCTAAGACAGGGAAAGCCCCGGGCCCTGATGGTCTTTCAAATTACATTTATAAAATTTTAGGCCCCAAACTAGAAGATTCCTTACTTTTGGTCTTTAACTCTCTACTTTCTGATGCTACACCTCCTCTTTATTTTAATACTGCTTTGTGTCAGTGTTACATAAACCGGGTAGAGACCCGGAACTCCATGGCTCTTATAGGCCTATATCTCTTTTAAACACTGATTATAAGTTATTTTCTAAAATTTTAGCGGATAGACTAAAGCTTATTTTGCCACTCATTATTCATGACGACCAGTCTGGATTCATCACTGGTCGGCATTCAGTTGTCAATGTCCGTAAAGTACTAACAACTATGCAATGGTTGGAGTCGTCTGGGATATCGCTCCAGCATGCGATTCTCTCCCTCGATGCCGAGAAGGCCTTTGACCTTGTATCTTGGAAACATCTGTTTGATACCATGGGTTGGTTTGGTATCCCAGACGGCCTCATATCAACCTTAAAACGTTTATATCACAACTCCTCATCACACATATTAAGTAATAATTATCTTTCACCTCCCTTCTCAATCTTGCAAGGCACAAGACAGGGATGCCCCCTCTCCCCTTTGCTGTTTGCCATGGCGCTAGAACCTTTAGCAGTAGCCCTGCAGAATTCTAATGATTTTAAGGGAATAACAGTCCATAATACAGAAGTAAAATTCAGTCTTTTTGCGGATGATATGTTGCTCTTCCTGTCCCAACCTGAACAATCCATTATAGCCATTATGCATATTATTGTTAGTTTTAGCTTATTTGCTGGCTTTCGAGTTAACTACTCCAAATCTAGATTGCTACCACTTTTGTCAGATGATACCTTTTTTGACTCTCAACTGGTATTATCTGAATTTGCTATTTGCCAGTCTCCTTTGATGTATTTGAGGGGCCTTATTCCTAGGAAACTTTCTCTGCTCTACTCAGCTAATTTTAAACCAATATTACTCTCTATTCAAAAATCTATAAATAACTGGATGAGATTACCGCTATCTATGTCAGGCAGGATAGCTGTTATTAAAATTATTATTTTTCCCAAGTTATCTTATCTCCTGCAAATGCTCCCTTTGCTGTTATCTATAAAAGACGTATCCTCCCTTAGGAAAATGTTTTCCACCTTTATTTGGAATGAGAAGAAGGCACGCATATCTTACATGAAATTGATACTACCCAAGTCCCTAGGGGGCTTTGGTCTCCCAGATGCCGCAATTTTTTCTCAGGCCACACTTTTCAGACATATCATAGCCTGGTTCCTCCAACAATCACATTTTTCCAATGACACCTTTGAAAAAGCCCTATTTCATCCTTATTCCCCTAGTGCGCTTATACATACCCCTTTGAAACAATTACATCCAGGTATTATTTTTAATGTTTTATTCACGTACACTTATAAGGCTTGGCGTAACATCAATAGTAAACTGGATAGAAATTTTACATGTTCCCCCTATACCACATTCTGGGGTAACCCAGCCTTTCCGTCTGGTTTAGATAATTATACATATGTACAATGGAAAGACAGAGGTATATCTGCTATTAAAGATGTTTTCGATCCTGGAGGCAGATTACGCCCATTTGAATATTTTCGGGAAACATGGCATATTGATCACAAATGTTTCTTTACGTATCTTCAAATCCGACACTTTGTTTAAACTAGACCTAAAGCTCTTGCAGAGGGCCATGATGTTGATCAAATAATAGCTGTTATGTCTTTTATAACATCTAAACCGTACAAATTTAAATATTTATATCCATATTTAATTGAACCCACTGCTCAGAAGGTCTGGTCACGTACTGTGGACGCTTGGTCTTCTGACATATCTTTTATTCGGTCCCGAGAGGATGTGATTGCTCCGATAGCGGCCTCCTTGACATTTCTTACCTCTGCGACATTACAAGAAGTGCATCTTAAAGTGGTGAATAGAGCCTTCATCTCCCAATCCCAGAGGAAATATATGATTCCTAATGAGTCAGGACAATGCCTAAGTGCCACTCCCAGTTCGCTACTTTCTACCATAATTTCTGGAGTTGTGGAAAAGTGATGCGTTTTTGGAATAAAGTAATTCTATTCATTAATAATATCTTTTCTCTATCAGTAATAAAGCTTCCTGGGCCTTGTTTACTGCTTAATTTTGCAGGTTGGGATTTAGGACCCAACTCGAAACATATTAAACCTATTATAACAGTAATCCTCATGGTAGCAATAAAAAGCCTTATTGAACCATTGGCTTTCATCTGCCCCTCCTATGTTACTGGAAGTTAAACAGCTGCTTTTGCGGATTTTATATTATGAGCATCAATGTGCATTTCCTGATATTGAAACAGGGGTTATTCGTTTATATAACAAATGGGAAATATTAGTGATGAGCGGGTTCGGTTTCTCGGAAACCGAACCCCCCCGAGCCTCACCCATTTTACACGGGTCCGAGGCAGGTTCGAACCTTCCCGCCTTGCTCGGCTAACCCGAGCGCGCCTGAACGTCATCATCCCGCTGTCGGATTCTCGCGAGATTCGGATTCTATATAAGCAGCCGAGCGTCGCCGCCATTTTCACTCGTGCATTGGAGATGATATGGCTGGCGTCCTCTCCGTTTATTGTTGAACTTGATTGCTTTATTGCTTAATTGTGAGGAGGACTGGCAGAGCCGGCCCTAACCAATATGATGCCCTAGGCAAGATTTTGGCTGGTGCCCCCTAGCACCACCACTGGTTCCGCCTCTGACCTTGCACCTCTTTCCCAGCACCACCACCCCTCATCCATAGCAGTCCTTATTTTGGTGTTTGTACCCCATATATTTTAAATAGGAACAGTTCGCACATGTGGCGCACAGCCCAAAAAGGGGTGTTTTTTTGCTGCCAAGGGGCATGGCCACACAATAGTAACCCCAATTCCAATTACACGACACAGTACTGCAACTTTATTCACATTTGATCATGCGATAGTGTCCATAATTCATATTACATCACACAGTAGTACCACTTTACCTTATATACGTTGCTCCTCACAGTAGAGCCCCTTATTAACATTACATCACACTGAATTGCTCCTTATTCACATCACACCACATCCTATTGCTCTTTATTCACATTAGACGACACAGTAGTGCCCTTTCTATACGCAATTCCACATAGTAGAGCACCTTATACACATAATTCCACACAGTAATGCCCCTTACACATGAGACTCATTATTAATGTCCTTATAAACATAATGCACCTTACACATTATGACAACCTTTATTAATGCCCTTTTACACATAATGTCCCTTACACATATGCCACACATTATTAATGCCCTTATACACATAATGACACACATAGTGCCCTCTACACATTTGCTGCACATTATTAGTGCCCCTATACACATAATGACACACATACAGTAGTACCCTGTTACACATATGCCGCACATTATTAATGCCCTTATACACATAATGACACACATAGTGCCCTCTACACATTTGCTGCACATTATTAGTGCCCCTATACACATAATGACACACATACAGTAGTACCCTGTTACACATATGCCGCACATTATTAATGCCCTTATACACAAAATGACACACATAGTGCCCCTTACACATATGTTGCACATTATTAATGCATTTTTACATGACACACATAATGCTCCTTACACATATTCTGAACACTACTGCACAACCAACCCACTCACATGCACACAGCACTCACACTGCCACTAACACTGTGACCTCTGCCTCTGCTTGGATCCAGATGTGTCCTCATAAATCTTGCCTCAATGCTAACGTCGGGTACATTTTTTTAAATGAAAATGCATCTTATTTGCATTGCTATGTGGCTAGGATGCACAATCAGCTTCTGCTGATTAAAATGATATGCGGCATGCCTATATACTGTGTGAGACTGTGGCTGTATCTGCATATGAAATGCTACACACAGAATATAGGCATGCCGCATATCATTTTAATCAGCAGAAGCTGCTGATGCCCCTAGGCATATCAAATGCCCTAGGCAATTGCCTAGTTTGCCTATGCCTATGGCCGGCTCTGAGGACTGGGGAGCAGCTGTTAGGAGGAGTACAGTGCAGAGTTTTGCTGATAAGTGACCACCAGTTTTATCCGTTCTCTGCCTGAAAAAATGCTCCATACCATATCTGTGCTCAGTGTGCTGCATAATATATCTGTGCTCACACTGCTTAATTGTGGGGACTGGGGAGCAGCTGTATTATATAGCAGGAGTACAGTGCAGAGTTTTGCTGACAGTGACCACCAGTATACGTTGTCTGCCTGAAAAACACTCCATATCTGTGCTCAGTGTGCTGCTTTATTGTGGGGACTGGGGACCACCAGTATAATTAATATTATATAGGAGGAGTACAGTGCAAAGATAGCAGTACGGTACGGAAGGCCACTGCTGTACCTACCTCTGTGTCGTCATTTATTAAGTATACTATCCATCTACATTCTATACCTGTGGTGCATTTTAGTTTTGCAGTTTGCTGACACAGTGACCACCAGTATACTATATATAGCAGTACGGTAGGCCACTGCTGTACATACCTCTGTGTCGTCATTCATTAAGTATACTATCCATCTACATTCTATACCTGTGGTGCATTTTAGTTTTGCAGTTTGCTGACACAGTGACCACCAGTATACTATATATAGCAGTACGGAAGGCCACTGCTGTACCTACCTCTGTGTCATCATTCATTAAGTATACTATCCATCTACATTCTATACCTGTGGTGCATTTTAGTTTTGCAGTTTGCTGACACAGTGACCACCAGTATACTATATATAGCAGTACGGTAGGCCACTGCTGTACCTATCTCTGTGTCGTCATTCATTAAGTATACTATCCATCTACATTCTATACCTGTGGTGCATTTTAGTTTTGCAGTTTGCTGACACAGTGACCACCAGTATACTATATATAGCAGTACGGAAGGCCACTGCTGTACCTACCTCTGTGTCGTCATTTATTAAGTATACTATCCATCTACATTCTATACCTGTGGTGCATTTTAGTTTTGCAGTTTGCTGACACAGTGACCACCAGTATACTATATATAGCAGTACGGTAGGCCACTGCTGTACATACCTCTGTGTCGTCATTCATTAAGTATACTATCCATCTACATTCTATACCTGTGGTGCATTTTAGTTTTGCAGTTTGCTGACACAGTGACCACCAGTATACTATATATAGCAGTACGGAAGGCCACTGCTGTACCTACCTCTGTGTCATCATTCATTAAGTATACTATCCATCTACATTCTATACCTGTGGTGCATTTTAGTTTTGCAGTTTGCTGACACAGTGACCACCAGTATACTATATATAGCAGTACGGTAGGCCACTGCTGTACCTATCTCTGTGTCGTCATTCATTAAGTATACTATCCATCTACATTCTATACCTGTGGTGCATTTTAGTTTTGCAGTTTGCTGACACAGTGACCACCAGTATACTATATATAGCAGTACGGTAGGCCACTGCTGTACCTACCTCTGTGTCGTCATTCATTAAGTATACTATCCATCTACATTCTATACCTGTGGTGCATTTTAGTTTTGCAGTTTGCTGACACAGTGACCACCAGTATACTATATATAGCAGTACGGAAGACCACTGCTGTACCTACCTCTGTGTCGTCATTCATTAAGTATACTATCCATCTACATTCTATACCTGTGGTGCATTTTAGTTTTGCAGTTTGCTGACACAGTGACCAACATTATACTATATATAGCAGTACGGTAGGCCACTGCTGTACCTACCTCTGTGTCGTCATTCATTAAGTATACTATCCATCTACATTCTATACCTGTGGTGCATTTTAGTTTTGCAGTTTGCTGACACAGTGACCACCAGTATACTATATATAGCAGTACGGTAGGCCACTGCTGTACCTACCTCTGTGTCGTCACTCGTCATCCATTAAGTTTACTATCCATCTACATTCTATACCTGTGGTGCATTTTAGTTTTGCAGTTCGCTGACACACTGACCACCAGTATACTATATATAGCAGTACAGAATGCCACTGCTGTACCTACCTCTGTGTCGTCATTCATTAAGTATACTATCCATCTACATTCTATACCTGTGGTGCATTTTAATTTTGCAGTTTGCTGACTCAGTGACCACCAGTATACTATATATAGCAGAACGGTAGGCCACTGCTGTACATACCTCTGTGTCGTCATTCATTAAGTATACTATCCATCTACATTCTATACCTGTGGTGCATTTTAGTTTTGCAGTTTGCTGACACAGTGACCACCAGTATACTATATATAGCAGTACGGAAGGCCACTGCTGTACCTACCTCTGTGTCGTCATTCATTAAGTATACTATCCATCTACATTCTATACCTGTGGTGCATTTTAGTTTTGCAGTTTGCTGACACAGTGACCACCAGTATACTATATATAGCAGTACGGTAGGCCACTGCTGTACCTACCTCTGTGTCGTCATTCATTAAGTATACTATCCATCTACATTCTATACCTGTGGTGCATTTTAGTTTTGCAGTTTGCTCCAGTATACTATATATAGCAGTACGGTAGGCCACTGCAGTACCTACCTCTGTGTCGTCATTCATTAAGTATACTATCCATCTACATTCTATACCTGTGGTGCATTTTAGTTTTGCAGTTTGCTGACACAGTGACCACCAGTATACTATATATAGCAGTACGGTAGGCCACTGCTGTACCTACCTCTGTGTCGTCATTCATTAAGTATACTATCCATCTACATTCTATACCTGTGGTGCATTTTAGTTTTGCAGTTTGCTGACACAGTGACCACCAGTATACTATATATAGCAGTACGGTACGGAAGGCCACTGCTGTACCTACCTCTGTGTCGTCATTAAGTATACTATCCATCCATACCTGTGGTGCATTTCAGTTGTGCGCAGTAAATATAGTAGTAGGCCATTGCTATTGATACTGGCATATAATTCCACACATTAAAAAATGGAGAACAAAAATGTGGAGGTTAAAATAGGGAAAGATCAAGATCCACTTCCACCTCGTGCTGAAGCTGCTGCCAGTAGTCATGGCCGAGACGATGAAATGCCATCAACGTCGTCTGCCAAGGCCGATGCCCAATGTCATAGTAGAGAGCATGTAAAATCCAAAAAACAAAGTTCAGTAAAATGACCCAAAAATCTAAATTAAAAGCGTCTGAGGAGAAGCGTAAACTTGCCAATATGCCATTTACGACACGGAGTGGCAAGGAACGGCTGAGGCCCTGGCCTATGTTCATGGCTAGTGGTTCAGCTTCACATGAGGATGGAAGCACTCATCCTCTCGCTAGAAAACTGCAGTGCCACTCCTAGATGGGCCAGGTGTTTGTGTCGGCCACTTGTGTCGCTTAGCTTAGTCACACAGCGACCTTGGTGCGCCTCTTTTTTTCTTTGCATCATGTGCTGTTTGGGGACAATTTTTTTGAAGTGCCATCCTGCCTGACACTGCAGTGCCACTCCTAGATGGGCCAGGTGTTTGTGTCGGCCACTTGTGTCGCTTAGCTTAGTCACACAGCGACCTTGGTGCGCCTCTTTTTTTCTTTTGCATCATGTGCTGTTTGGGGACAATTTTTTTGAAGTGCCATCCTGCCTGACACTGCAGTGCCACTCCTAGATGGGCCAGGTGTTTGTGTCGGCCACTTGTGTCGCTTAGCTTAGTCACACAGCGACCTTGGTGCGCCTCTTTTTTTCTTTGCATCATGTGCTGTTTGGGGACAATATTTTTGAAGTGCCATCCTGCCTGACACTGCAGTGCCACTCCTAGATGGGCCAGGTGTTTGTGTCGGCCACTTGTGTCGCTTAGCCATCCAGCGACCTCGGTGCAAATTGTAGGACTAAAAATAATATTGTGAGGTGTTCAGAATAGACTGGAAATGAGTGGAAATTATGGTAATTGAGGTTAATAATACTATGGGATCAAAATGACCCCCAAATTCTATGATTTAAGCTGTTTTTTAGGGTTTTTTAATAAAAACACCCGAATCTAAAACACACCCGAATCCGACCAAAAATTTTCGATGAGGTTTTGCCAAAACGCGTCCGAATCCAAAACACGGCCGCGGAACCGAATCCAAAACCAAAACACAAAACCCGAAAAATGTCCGGTGCACATCACTAGGAAATATACATTGAGCATCTTCCTAATTTGGAACAATTAAAAATACAGAAGATTTTCGAATCCACTAGTTGGTATTACCTGAAACAATTGTCTTAACCAATGTTACCTAATTGCTTACCTCTATATAATCTACGATCCTGTACAGCGGGATGTGAACATGTGACACCTCCCTCTCTCCCCCCTCTCCACTCCCTCTTTATTGTTTACGTGGGATCTCTCATCCTTGTTTTTTTCCCCTTTGTCCTTCCTGCCCCTCCTCCACCCCCCTCTGTAATAAAATTTGTTGTTATCTAATTGTTTTCTTTTCCTCTTTTGATCATATTTCGAAAAGTTTACTGTATATAGAGACATGATGGAAGAATACGATAACATAATTGCCACACTGGCGATTGTAGTCTCATCTATCGATTGACATGTTTGCTGATTTTCTTTGTATCTTGTTTTTCACATATGCCTGTTTACTTGATGGTCTCTCTACTATTCTAAATTCATGTCTTCTAAGTAATGCACTAGAGCTAAACCATGTAATGGACATAAAGCATCCAGCTATAGCAGCTTGCCTTACAATTTACTTACTGTTTAGAGTTACGTGTTGCAGGTTTTGACATATGACTTAAAAATATGTTTGGTATGTCGTTCAGTGCCTAGGGTGTATTTGTTTCGCTTACATATAACAAGTGTCTCTTGAAAAGCTTAAAAAACTGATGATATGAATTCCAGTCTATGCAGATAACTCTTCATCTAGTTATATTTTGTCAGTGACAGTTAAAGGCAAGAAGACCTGCACTGAACTCGGAAGAAGGCTGGATGTACTGTACAGTACACTTAAGACGGAGACCTAATGGTAAGTGATTTATCACCACTGCGTCAGAGTTTACAATATTCAAGGAACTATTGATAAACAAATGTAATCATTATAAACATCAAAAGGACAAATTTCTGCAAATGCACTGCAAAACATACATACATAAGCCGATCCAAGCATTAACATCGAAAACTACACAGGGAAAACTAAATAGAAAATACTGTAGTCCCTCCAGCAAAGAATATGCTGTTTCTCTGATACCCAAAACATTGTCTGTATGGAATCAGTATGATTTACCAGCAGACAGGATGCTGGCTGTCCAAATCCCGAAAAACGGCATCCCGTCCGCCAGAATGACAGCAGCGGGGCAAGTGCAAAGAGTCCCCTTGCAGGTTCGCCACAGGATCTATTCTCACTCTATGGGTGTCGTGGATACCCACGAGTGTGTATAGTCCTGCTACACAAATTAAAAGCATCTTGTCTGTATGCCTGCCCCCTCATTCCCTTTATAGGTAAAATTGTGGAGACGGAGCCTGGACTGCACGCCCTAGCTTCTTATAATGGGATGTGCTACCTTGCTGGGACTTAGGGCCTAATTCAGAGTTGATCGCAGCAGCATATTTGTTAGCAGTTGGGCAAAACCATGTTCACTGCAGGGGGGAGGGGGGCAGATATAACATGTGCAGAGAGAGTTAGATTTGGGTGGGGTGTGTTCAATCTGCAATCTAAATTGCACTGTAAAAATAAGGCAGCCAGTATTTACCCTGCACAGAAACAATATGTAACCACCCAAATCTAACTCTCTCTACACATGTTATATCTGCCAACCCTGCAGTGCACATGGTTTTGCCCAACTGATTACATACATACAGGTATAAAGAGACCCCCTATTACATGGGCATGGCATTCGAGGGGTAAAAAGTAGTGATGAGCGGGTTCGGTTCCTCGGAAACCGAAACCCCCCGAACTTCACCCATTTTACACGGGTCCGAGGCATACTCGGATTCTCCCGTATGGCTCGGTTAACCCGAGCGCGCCCGAACGTCATCATCCCGCTGTTGGATTCTCGCGAGATTCGGATTCTATATAAGGAGCCGCGCGTCGCCGCCATTTTCACTCGTGCATTGGAAATGTTAGGGAGAGGACGTGGCTGGCGTCCTCTCCGTTTGTTCTTATTGCTTAATTGGGGGGACTGGGGAGCAGCTGTATTATATAGGAGGAGTACAGTGCAGAGTTTTGCTGATCAGTGACCACCAGTTTTATCCGTTCTCTGCCTGAAAAACGCTCCATATCTGTGCTCAGTGTGCTGCATATATCTGTGCTCACACTGCTTTATTGTGGGGACTGGGGACCAGCAGTATTATATAGGAGGAGTACAGTGCAGAGTTTTGCTGACCAGTGACCACCAGTATACGTTGTCTGCCTGAAAAACGCTCCATATCTGTGCTCAGTGTGCTGCATATATCTGTGCTCACACTGCTTTATTGTGGGTACTGGGGACCACCAGTATATTATATAGGAAGAGTACAGTGCAGAGTTTTGCTGACAAGTGACCACCAGTATTATACGTTGTCTGCCTGAAAAACGCTCCATATCTGTGCTTAGTGTGCTGCATATATCTGTGCTCACACTGCTTTATTGTGGGTACTGGGGACCACCAGTATATTATATAGGAGGAGTACAGTGCAGAGTTTTGCTGACCAGTGACCACCAGTATATATAGCAGTACGGTACGGAAGGCCACTGCTCTACCTACCTCTGTGTCGTCAAGTATACTATCCATCTAGATTCTATACCTGTGGTGCATTTTAGTTTTGCACTTTGCTGACAGTGACCACCAGTATATATAGCAGTACGGTACGGAAGGCCACTGCTCTACCTACCTCTGTGTCGTCAAGTATACTATCCATCTAGATTCTATACCTGTGGTGCATTTTAATTTTGCAGTTTGCTGACAGTGACCACCAGTACATATAGCAGGACGGTACGGAAGGCCACTGCTCTACCTACCTCTGTGTCGTCAAGTATACTATCCATCTAGATTCTATACCTGTGGTGTATTTTAGTTTTGCAGTTTGCTGACAGTGACCACCAGTATATATAGCAGTACGGTACGGAAGGCCACTGCTCTACCTACATCTGTGTCATCAAGTATACTATCCATCTAGATTCTATACCTGTGGTGCATTTTAGTTTTGCAGTTTGCTGACGGTGACCACCAGTATATATAGCAGTACGGTACGGAAGGCCACTGCTCTACCTACCTCTGTGTCGTCAAGTATACTATCCATCTAGATTCTATACCTGTGGTACATTTTTAGTTTTGCAGTTTGCTGACAGTGACCACCAGTATATATAGCAGTACGGTACGGAAGGCCACTGCTCTACTTACCTATGTGTCGTCAAGTATACTATCCATCTAGATTCTATACCTGTGGTGCATTTTAGTTTTGCAGTTTGCTGACAGTGACCACCAGTATATATAGCAGTACGGTACGGAAGGCCACTGCTCTACCTACCTCTGTGTCATCAAGTATACTATCCATCTAGATTCTATACCTGTGGTGCATTTTAGTTTTGCAGTTTGCTGACAGTGACCACCAGTATATATAGCTGTACGGTACGGAAGGCCACTGCTCTACTTACCTATGTGTCGTCAAGTATACTATCCATCTAGAATCTATACCTGTAATGCATTTTAGTTTTGCAGTTTGCTGACAGTGACCACCAGTATATATAGCAGTACGGTACGGAAGGCCACTGCTCTACCTACCTCTGTGTTGTCAAGTATACTATCCATCTAGATTCTATACCTGTGGTGCATTTTAGTTTTGCAGTTTGCTGACAGTGACCACCAGTATATATAGCAGTACGGTACGGAAGGCCACTGCTCTACCTACCTCTGTGTCGTCAAGTATACTATCCATCTAGATTCTATACCTGTGGTGCATTTTAGTTTTGCAGTTTGCTGACAGTGACCACCAGTATATATAGCAGTACGGTACGGAAGGCCAATGCTCTACCTACCTCTGTGTCGTCAAGTATACTATCCATCCATACGGGTGGTATTCATGTGACCGCCAGTCTGCTAACCGACAGTCACATGACCTCCTCCACCATCCCGCTGGCTAAGTATCCCGATGGTCGGCATGCCGACCAACAGGGACTATTTCCACTCGTGGGTGTTCACGACACCCATAGAGTGGGAATAGAACCCGTGGCGACCGCAGGTCGCCACCGAGCCTGCAGCGTGACGAGCGCAGCGAGCCCGCAAGGGGCTTGCTGCACTTGACCCTCCCCGCCGGGATCCCGGCGTCGGTATGCTGCCGGGATCCCGGCGTCGGTAAGCTGACCGCCGGTCAGCCATACTACACCCATCCATACCTGTGGTGCATTTCAGTTGTGCGCAGTATATATAGTAGTAGGCCATTGCTATTGGTACTGGCATATAATTCCACACATTAAAAAATGGAGAACAAAAATGTGGAGGTTAAAATAGGGAAAGATCAAGATCCACTTCCACCTCGTGCTGAAGCTGCTGCCACTAGTCATGGCCGAGACGATGAAATGCCATCAACGTCGTCTGCCAAGGCCGATGCCCAATGTCATAGTACAGAGCATGTAAAATCCAAAAAACAAAAGTTCAGTTAAATAACCCAAAAAGCAAAATTAAAAGCGTCTGATGAGAAGCGTAAACTTGCCAATATGCCATTTACGACACGGAGTGGCAAGGAACGGCTGAGGCCTTGGCCTATGTTCATGGCTAGTGGTTCAGATTCACATGAGGATGGAAGCACTCATCCTCTCGCTAGAAAACTGCAGTGCCACTCCTAGATGGGCCAGGTGTTTGTGTCGGCCACTTGGGTCGCTTAGCTTAGTCACACAGCTACCTCATTGCACCTCTTTTTTTCTTTGCATCATGTGCTGTTTGGGGACTATTTTTTTTAAATCTGCCATCCTGTCTGACACTGCAGTGCCACTCCTAGATGGGCCAGGTGTTTGTGTCGGCCACTTGGGTCGCTTAGCTTAGTCACACAGCGACTTTGGTGCACCTCTTTTTTTCTTTGCATCATGTGCTGTTTGGGGACTATTTTTTTAAGTGCCATCCTGTCTGACACTGCAGTGCCACTCCTAGATGGGCCAGGTGTTTGTGTCGGCCACTTGTGTCGCTTAGCTTAGTCACACAGCGACCTTGGTGCGCCTCTTTTTTTCTTTGCATCATGTGCTGTTTGGGGACAATTTTTTTGAAGTGCCATCCTGTCTGACACTGTAGTGCCACTCCTAGATGGGCCAGGTGTTTGTGTCGGCCACTTGTGTCGCTTAGCTTAGTCACACAGCGACCTTGGTGCGCCTCTTTTTTTTCATTGCATCATGTGCTGTTTGGGGACTATTTTTTTGAAGTGCCATCCTGTCTGACACTGCAGTGCCACTCCTAGATGGGCCAGGTGTTTGTGTCGGCCACTTGTGTCGCTTAGCTTAGTCACACAGCGACCTTGGTGAGTCTCTTTTTTTCTTTGCATCATGTGCTGTTTGGGGACTATTTTTTTGAAGTGCCATCCTGTCTGACACTGCAGTGCCACTCCTAGATGGGCCAGGTGTTTGTGTCGGCCACTTGTGTCGCTTAGCTTAGTCACACAGCGACCTTGGTGAGTCTCTTTTTTTCTTTGCATCATGTGCTGTTTGGGGACTATTTTTTTGAAGTGCCATCCTGTCTGACACTGCAGTGCCACTCCTAGATGGGCCAGGTGTTTGTGTCGGCCACTTGTGTCGCTTAGCTTAGTCACACAGCGACCTTGGTGCGCCTCTTTTTTTCTTTGCATCATGTGCTGTTTGGGGAAGATTTTTTTGAAGTGCCATCCTGTCTGACACTGCAGTGCCACTCCTAGATGGGCCAGGTGTTTGTGTCGGCCATTTGTGTCGCTTAGCTTAGTCACACAGCGACCTTGGTGCGTCTCTTTTTTTCTTTGCATCATTTGCTGTTTGTGGACTATTTTTTTGAAGTGCCATCCTGTCTGACACTGCAGTGCCACTCCTAGATGGGCCAGGTGTTTGTGTCGGCCACTTGTGTCGCTTAGCTTAGCCATCCAGCGACCTCGGTGCAAATTTTAGGACTAAAAATAATATTGTGAGGTGTGAGGTGTTCAGAATAGACTGAAAATGAGTGTAAATTATGGTTATTGAGGTTAATAATACTATGGGATCAAAATGACCCCCAAATTCTATGATTTAAGCTGTTTTTGAGGGTTTTTGTAAAAAAACACCCGAATCCAAAACACACCCGAATCCGACAAAAAATTTTCAGGGAGGTTTTGCCAAAACGCGTCCGAATCCAAAACACGGCCGCGGAACCGAATCCAAAACCAAAACACAAAACCCGAAAAATGTCCGGTGCACATCTCTAGTAAAAAGGGGACTGGGGAAGCTTGCGCTATGCCCGGGTGACCCGGATGAAAAAACGGTTGAGCTTGGGGCGAGGGTTAACGGCCACAGTTTGAGGGAGACGTGGCAGAGGTACTGGGGTATTTGTAAAATAAAGAGAACACCCCAATCCTTATTAAGGGAGGAGTCTGAGAAGCCCTCTTTTCAGACAGCTATATTACTATTGAAACTGTAAATACCCAGCCAGACCGCATCGCAAATACCTGCCCCCTCACACTTGTACTTTTCGATGTAGCAGAGGCTAGTACTCAACCCCTCACCTAAGTGTGCTGGGTGACCCCAGTATATATGAACAACTGTATAGTGGGCATTAACTCTGCCCTAAATGACCAAGGATTCATCATTACTAATTATATTCTCTGTCACTCCAAAGGTTGGACACTATAATAGTATGTAATGGACTCTAAATCTAGTGGTTGTGGTACCTTCACTGATATTCCACTAACTATACTATGCTGTGAATGAGGAGTATACGTATTTATCCCTTCTGAGGAATAGAGACTGCATTATATCACATTATTAGAATTATATAGCCAGATTGGAGGTTGCAGCAACAATAGTCAAGTGTGTTAGAGCCATTCACAATCTGTGGATACCTACCGGTAATTATTCATATTGCACCTCTTTTATTGCAGCAGCCAGACTTTGAGATTACTGAAGCTAACTGTTACTGGATACATTGTAACAGAGTCATTGTAACAAAGGGGCTAATTCAGACTGGATTGCTGCAGCAGCAGCAGCGATCGCAGTCTGAATCCTTTTGTGAAGTGCGGCTGCTTCACATGCGCACCCCGGGAGCCCAGTGAGATACTCAAAGAATCTATGGACTGCGATCGCACCTGCCTGATTGACAGGCAGAGGTGGTTGCGGGGCGGGAGGGGGCGTGCCAATGGCATTAGAATGCCATTGGTGAGGCATAGTCTGGACAACAGAGGCATGTCTGGACCATTGCGGGGGTGGGCCGCGGCAGCTGCATGAAATCATACGCAGCTGATGCAACCTGGGGCAAGGAGAGTAGCGGCCTGCCAGTGTGCAGTAGCTGCGCTGGCAGGCAGCTACTCAGCGGGTGCAAAAGCATCACCTCTGTGCAATGCTTTTGCATCCTTGCAGGGGGTAGGGCCAGACATGCGGGTCGGACTATCCCTGTGCTGGGCGTCTCCCCGCATGTCTGAGAGACTGATCGTAGATGTGCTAAATTTAGCGCATCTACAATCAGATCTGAATTACCCCCATAGAGAACTATATACCAGGGGGTATATTTACTAAGCTCCCGATTTTGACCGATTTGCTGTTTTTTCTTCAAAGTGTCATCTCGGGAATTTACTAAACTAAAATCTCGGCAGTGATGAGGGCATTCGTATTTTTTTGGAAGTCAAAGAAAAAAAATACGAATGAATACACCATCGGTCAAATACGCCTGTTATTTCATACAACTCGGTAATTTACTAAAAATTCTATTTCACAAACACTGCCGGCAATAGCCAAACACTGCCGTGAAAAAGTACAAATCGTAAAAAAAAGCAGTTTTAAAACAGACCTGCTTTTTTTTACCGTGTTCTGATAGTCATGCACGGATCCATGAGATCCGTGCATGTTTATCAGTGGGAAGGGGTGGGAAAGTGTTAAAAATCTAGAAAAAAAATGCGTGGGGTCCCCCCTCCTAAGCAAAACCAGCCTTGGGCTCTTTGAGACGGTCCTGGTTGAAAAAATATGGGGGGGAAATTAACAGGGGTTGCCCCATATTTGATCAACCAGCACCGGGCTCTGCGCCTGGTCCTGGTGCCAAAAATACGGGGGACAAAAAGCGTAGGGGTCCCCCTTATTTTTAACACCAGCACCGGGCTCCACTAGTCAGAGAGATAATGCCACAGCTGGGGGACACTTTTATATAGGTCCCTGCGGCGATGGCATTAAATCACTAACTAGTCACCCCTGGCCGGGGTACCCTGGAGGAGTGGGGACCCCTTAAATCAAGGGGTCCCCCCCCCTCCAGCCACCCAAGGGCCAGGGGTGAAGCCCGAGGCTGTCCCCCCCATCCAAGGGCGGCGGATGGGGGGCTGATAGCCAAGTGTAAAAAAAAGAATATTGTTTTTTGTAGCAGTACTACAAGTCCCAGCAAGCCTCCCCCGCAAGCTGGTACTTGGAGAACCACAAGTACCAGCATGTGGTGGAAAAACGGGCCCGCTGGTACCTGTAGTACTACTACAAAAAAAATACCCAACAAAACACAGAACACACACACCGTGATAGTAAAACTTTATTACATACATGCACACCTACATATATACAAACTTACCTATGTTCACACGAGGGTCGGTCCACTTCTCCATGCGGTCAGTAGTTGAGGTTACTCGCGGTCAACCGCTGACCACAAAGTACCCACCATTGGATACAATGGAGCGCCTATGCGCTACATTGCATCTCTGCCGTGCGCAGCCTGACTGACAGCTCAGGAGTGCACAGCCAATCAGGAGAGTGCCACGACGTGGCGCTCCCTGATTGGCTGAAGGGACCCTCTTTGACAGGAGTCACGGAGGGTCCCGGCAGTCGGGGAAAGGGGTCCCATGTGTAAACATGGGACCCCTTTCAGTGCGTGGTTCGGGTTTTTCGGTTTGTTTTTTTGCCAAGTACGTGGATTACAAGTAGAAGAGGACAGATCTACACTGGATTGTGTGAGTATAATTTTATTCACAGGTACCCCGTGGATTCTACATGGAGAAGTGGACCGACCCTCGTGTGAACATAGGTAAGTATGTATGTATGTATGTAGGTGTGCATGTATGTAATAAAGTTTTACTATCACGGTGTGTGTGTTCTGTGTTTTGTTAGGTATTTTTTTTGTAGTAGTACTACAGGTACCAGCGGGCCCGTTTTTCCACCGCATGCTGGTACTTGTGGTTCTCCAAGTACCAGCTTGCGGGGGAGGCTTGCTGGGACTTGTAGTACTGCTACAAAAAACAATATTTTTTTTTTACACTTGGCTATCAGCCCCCCATCCGCCACCCTTGGATGAGGGGGACAGCCTCGGGCTTCACCCCTGGCCCTTGGGTGGCTGGAGGGGGGGGGGACCCCTTGATTTAAGGGGTCCCCACTCCTCCAAGGTACCCCGCCAGGGGTGACTAGTTAGTGATTTAATGCCATCGCCGCAGGGACCTATATAAAAGTGTCCCCCGGCTGTGGCATTATCTCTCTGACTAGTGGAGCCCGGTTCTTGTGTTAAAAATACGGGGGACCCCTACGCTTTTTGTCCCCCGTATTTTTGGCACCAGGACCAGGCGCAGAGCCCGGTGCTGGTTGATCAAATATGGGGGAACCCCTGTTAATTTTTTCCCCATATTTTTTCAACCAGGACCGGCTCAAAGAGCCCGAGGCTGGTGTTGCTTAGGAGGGGGGACCCCACGCATTTTTTTTCTAGATTTTTAACACTTTAATTTTTTTTTTTAAAGGTGCACAATGAAGCCCTGCACGGATCTCACAGATCCGGCCGAGATTCATTGTGTTAATGTCGGCAGTGTTTTACTATTCACTCCCGTAAAACACTGGCCGAAATTACAAATGACATCGACATCGGAAAAAACGAAAATGCAGTATACGACAGCTTAGTAAATGTGGCGTAAAAAATTCAAAAAGTTGCAAATTCACAAATTCGATGTCATTCGAGTTTGAACTTTAACCTCATTCAGAAAAATACGATTTTTAGTAAATATACCCCCAGGAGACTCAAATACACCAATTAAAAGGACTTCACCTTACCAGAAGCCTTGGCTAGCTTATATTTACTATTTTCAGAAAGGGCTCCAATGTATCAGTTAGACATCATGTGACCGTCTAATTTAATTAATACCCGGGTATTCCAGATTTAAAAGTTATGTACAAAAGAGGGACTTCTGAAGTATATTACTATTTTTTTGTATTGCATGCAAATATGTTCATGTATAAGAAAAGGGAAAGGGGGACTGTTAGTGTGAACTGTAATCTTTTTTTGTATGTGTCTGCGTTATGACGGTAGTTCCGATGAAATGGGGACCATATACAGGTAACTCCCTATTAATACTTACCTATGTCATTGTTTGGTAGAAGTGTTTCAACACTAAAATTAATAGGCTTACCCAGGCTAGCCTATATCCAATAAAACAGCTTAGGTGGAGGCACTTAACGGTATCGTAACCCTGTTACTATAAAACTTTTAAAGTAAGGGAGGGTTGCACCTATTATGCTGTTTACAAGCAGAGGTGTAACAAGGGTAGGGCGAGTGGGGCACGTGCCCTGGGCGCCTTGGCAGGCCCAGGAGAGGGGGGCGCCGCCGGTGGCAAGGGCATCATGCCCCACTCGCCCCCATCACGCCGAAATGTGAGGGGAGGAGAGCGCAGCGTCTCTCCCTCTCCTCACCGCCGCCAGAGCACTAACAGCGCTGGCAGCAGCGCTGCGTGTGTCCGGTCTCCGGCATTAGCCAATCAGAGCTTGCGGACCGGCTCCTGATTGGCTGCCGGTCCACGAGCTCTGATTGGCTGGCGAACCGGCGCCACACAGCCGCCGGAGACCGGGAGCGGTGAGGGGAAGGAGAGGCGCTGCGCTGCGCTCTCCTCCCCTCACAGACACAACAGCAGGTGAGTGACCGGGGGGGCCGCACAGTGGGGCATGTATCTGGCACAGTGGGGCACAGTGGGGCATGTATCTGGCACAGTGGAGCATGTATCTGGCACAGTGGGGCACAGTGGGGCATGTATCTGGCACAGTGGGGCACAGTGGGGCATGTATCTGGCACAGTGGTGCACAGTGGGGCATGTATCTGGCACAGAGGGGCACAGTGGGGCATGTATCTGGCACAGTGGGGCATAGTGGGGCATGTATCTGGCACAGTGGGGCATGTATCTGGCACAGTGGGACACAGTGGGGCTTGTATCTGGCACAGTGGGGCACAGTGGGGCATGTATCTGGCACAGTGGGGCACAGTGGGGCATGTATCTGGCACAGTGGGGCATGTATCTGGCACAGTGGGGCATGTATATGGCACAGTGGGGCAATGTATCTGGCACAGTGGGGCAATGTATCTGGCACAGTGGGGCAATGTAACTGGCACTGAAAGGCATGTATCTGGCACTGTGGGGCATGTATCTGGCACTGTGGGGCAATGTATCTGGCACAGTGGGGCATGTATCTGGCACTGTGGGGCAATGTATCTGGCACAGTGGGGTACAGTAGGGCATGTATCTGGCACAGTGGGGCATGTATCTGGCACAGTGGGGCATGTATCTGGCACGGTGGGGCACAGTGGGGCATGTACCTGGCACAGTGTGGCACAGTGGGGCATGTATCTGGCACAGTGGGACACAGTGGGGCATGTATCTGGCACAGTGGGGCAATGTATCTGGCACAGTGGGGCAATGTATCTGGCACAGTGGGGCAATGTAACTGGCACTGAGGGGCATGTATCTGGCACAGTGGGGCAATGTATCTGGCACAGTGGGGCATGTATCTGGCACTGTGGGGCAATGTATCTGGCACAGTGGGGAACAATAGGGAATGTATCTGGCACAGTGGGGCATGTATCTGGCACAGTGGGGCAATGTATCTGGCAATGTATCTGGCACTGTGGGGCAATGTAACTGGCATTGTGGGGCAATGTAACTGGCACTGTGGGGCATGTATCTGGCACTGTGGGGCAATGTAACTGGCACAGTGGGGCATGTATCTGGCACAGTGGGGCATGTATCTGGCACAGTGGGGCATGTATCTGGCACTGTGGGGCAATGTAACTGGCACTGTGGGGCATGTATCTGGCACTGTGGGGCATGTATCTGGCACTGTGGGGCATGTATCTGGCACTGTGGGGCAATGTAACTGGCACTGTGGGGCAATGTATCTGGCACTGTGGGGCAATGTAACTGGCACTGTGGGGCAATGTATCTAGCAATGTAACTGGCACTGTGGGGTAATGTATATGGCAATGTAACTGGCACTGTGGGGCAATGTATCTGGCACTGTGGGGCATGTATCTGGCACTGTGGGGCATGTATCTGGCACTGTGGGGCAATGTAACTGGCACTGTGGGGCAATGTATCTGGCACTGTGGGGCAATGTAACTGGCACTGTGGGGCAATGTATCTAGCAATGTAACTGGCACTGTGGGGTAATGTATATGGCAATGTAACTGGCACTGTGGGGCAATGTATCTGGCACTGTGGGGCATGTATCTGGCACTGTGGGGCATGTATCTGGCACTGTGGGGCATTGTATCTGGCACTGTGGGGCAATGTAACTGGCACTGTGGGACTGTGGGCCATTTTCAGTGGCCACACCCCTTCTGGTGCGTGACCACACCCCTTCTGGTGTGTGGCCACGCCCATTTTTCGGCGCGCGCACATTCTTCTTTTGCTGGTTTTTTTTTTTTGGGGGGGGCGCCATTTTCCATCTTGCCCTGGGCTCCAAAAACCCTAGTTATGCCTCTGTTTACAAGTGCAAACCACCCACCGGGCTGTACTATATGTGGTCCCACAGAAACCTCCATGGGTTACTTACCTAAAAGTTATTTCCTTGATTTCCCTCATACAGTAATTGGCATGGTTCCTCTTACAGGTGGCAGCAGCAGAATTACAGGGACACTGCTGGGTACAGACATGTAGTCAGGTGTTGCTTGTTGCTGGAGAGCCGGGATCCAGGGGCCTGGAGGAAGTGCATCAGGGTTATGAGAAGTGGCTATGGATGCACCTCTCGGGAGCCATTGTTACATCCGCCTCCTATGTGCTTTCACATGACTTCATGTTACATGTGTCAGCACAGTGAAAGTGCTAAGACACTATGGGGTCTATTCATGAAGCAGTGATAAGAACGAAGAAGTGAGCCAGTGGAGATGTTGTCCATGGCAACCAATCAGCATTGAAGTAACTTTTATAATTTGCATATTATACAATTGTACGGAGTAACTGATTGGTCACCATGGGCAACGTCTTCACAGGCCCACTTCTCCGTTGTTTCCACTGCTTCATGAATAGACCCCTATGTGGTACAGCCTGATAGCGGCGGCTGCACCTGACTAGACCCGCAGCAGCAACAACAGCCAAATGCTCGGGTGCCCTCCTTGAGTCTAACCTGACTCCATCACATGAAAACACTGGAAGGCGGCACTCACAAGACTTGAAATAGACGAATGATCAGACGGACAGCGTCAAATGTTCAACGTTTCAGTCTTAATGGACTTTTTTCAAGAACGTTCTTGAAAAAAGTCCATTAAGACTGAAACGTTGAACATTTGACGCTGTCCGTCTGATCATTCGTCTATTTGAAGTCTTGTAAGTGCCGCCTTCCAGTGGTTATATATATATATATATATATAGAGAGAGAGAGAGAGAGAGAGAGAGAGCACAGCAGCAGACATTACATTACTCCCCCTCCTTCACGAGAACACATCATCTCACAGCAAACTTCACCCCCAAACACAATGCAGTCGTTGGGTCACTGGGGGTGATTCAGACCTGATCGCTTTGCTGCTAACTTTGTTGTCCTGCGATCAGATAGTCGCCGCCCAAAGGGGAGTGTAAATTTGCCTGTGCAAGTGTGCGATCGCATGTGTACGCTGCGCGAAAATGTCCCTCAGTCAGCGGACAGCTGCAAATCCGATTGCAACTCACTCACCGTTGAATGTTTTTTTCAGTGTGTGGAGTCTGTGAGCAGCCCAGGACTTACTCCTACAGTGCTTGTTGCTGTTTGGTGACGCGCGTGCAGTCAATCAATAATCCCCCGCTGTGCGAAAAACACACAGCAGCGATCAGGTCTGAGTCGGGCCCACTGTCCCCTACAGTGGACAACACCCCCCCTCATACACACACCATGGCAGCAGATGGCACACTCCCCCTCCCCCCCAGGTCACAGCCAGCACACTCCACAGCCTCCTCTACCCCCCTCCCCACAACTCACAGCCAACACATTGCGGAACCTTGCCTTCACTCCCCGACTCCCAACAAACACAATGCATATATAGGTGTTTCGCTTACATCCAGGCCAGCATAGCCTCATTCCTGTGCACTTTATGCACAAACATGAGTTTGTGCAGTCTCTGCACTGGCCAGGTCTTACTCAGCCGCTGCGTTGATCAGGGCTGGAGCTGACGTCAGACACCCTCCCTCGAAACGCTGGGTCCCTGCTGCGTTTTCCCGGACACTCGTACAAAATGGTCAGTTGCCACCCATAAACGGCCTCTTCCTGTCAATCACCTTGCGATCGCTTTTTTTGCACCATCCTGTTGCTATGCACCAATGCCCGGTGCAGTCATCCGGCGCGCCGGTACATTGAGGTGCATACGCATGCGCAGTTCTGATCACAGGCTGTGAGAAGACGCAGCCTATCGATCAGGTCTGAATCGGCCCGTAAGTGTAGAAGTGAGCAAAAATAGGATTTTGATAACCTACCGGTAAATCCTTTTCTCCTAGTCCGTAGAGGATGCTGGGGACGACATCAAGACCATGAGGTATTTACGGGATCCGCAGGAGACATGAGCACTCTAAAGTCTTTTCATTGTGTGTGAACTGGCTCCTCCCTCTATGCCCCTCCTCCAGACCCCAGTTGTAGGAACTGTGCCCAGATAGACTGACATTTCGAAGAAAGGAATTACTTAACTAGTGGTGAGATATCTACCAACTCACACCCTCAACTATGCCGCACACATGGCATTCAACATAACACATGCCAACAGGCATGAACTAATTGCAGCAACATGCTGAAACCAAGATAACACAACTTGTGTAACTGTAATAACTAAACTGCAGGTAAAGTACGCACTGGGATGGGCGCCCAGCATCCTCTACGGACTAGGAGAAAAGGATTTACCGGTAGGTTATCAAAATCCTATTTTCTCATACGTCCTAGAGGATGCTGGGGACGACATCAAGACCATGGGGTCTATACCAAAGATCCAGTACGGGCGGGAGAGTGCGGATGACCCTGCAGCACCGATTGACCAAACTTTAGGTCTTCATCGGCCAAGGTGTAAAACTTGTAGAACTTAGCAAATGTGTTTGACCCTGACCAAGTAGCTGCTCGGCAAAGTTGTAATGCTGAGACCCCCCGGGCAGCTGCCCAGGATAAGCCCACCTTCCTAGCGGAGTGGGCCTTTACCGACGTCAGTAACGGCAATCCAGCCGTAGTATGAGCTTGCTGAATCGTATTTCTAATCCAACGTGCAATAGTCTGCTTGGAAGCAGGACAGCCAATCTTGTTGTGATCATACAGGACAAACAGAGCCTCTGTTTTCCGTATACGAGCTGTTCTAGCAACATAGATTTTCAAAGCTCTAACCACATCTAGAGACTTTGAATCAGTGAATGTGTCAGTAACTACTGGCATCCACAATAGGTTGGTTTATGTGAAAAGCAGAAACCACCTTTGGAAGAAAATGTTGACGAGTCCGCAACTCTGCCCTATCTTCATGGAAAATCAGGTAAGGGCTCTTGTGAGACAAGGCCCCCAATTCAGACACCCGCCTTGCGGATGCCAATGCCAAAAGCATCACCACTTTCCAAGTGAGAAACTTCAACTCTATCTTTTGTAGAGGCTCAAACCAATCCGATTGAAGGAACTGCAATACCACGTTAAGGTCCCATGATGCCACTGGAGGCACAAATGGAGGCTGGATGTGCAGAACCCCTTTCACGAAGGTCTAAACTTCTGGAAGAGAGGCCAATTGTTTTTGGAAGAACACTGACAAGGCCGAAATTTGGACCTTGATTGATCCCAATCGTAGGCCCGTCTCCACACCATCCTGCAAAAAATGGAGAAAACGTCCTAAGTGAAACTCTTCCGTAGGAGCTTTCTTGGATTCACACCAAGACACATATTTTCTCCAAATACGGTGGTAATGTTTTGACGTTACTCCCTTTCTGGCCGCCACCATCTTCCCCAACAACCGAATGCACTGATGGATCGACACACTTGATGGTTTCAATATCTGTTTTACCATTTTCTGGATTTCCAGAGCCTTTTCCAGTGGAAGAAATACTCTCTGAACTTCTGTGTCCAGAATCATCCCGAGGAAAGACAACCTTGTCGTCGGTTCCAACTGTGACTTTGGGTAATTTATGATCCACCCGTGTTGTTGGAGTATTGACAGGAGAGGGATATGTTTTATAATAACTGCTCCCTGGATCTCGCCTTTATCAGGAGGTCGTCCAGATAATGGATTATATTGACTCCTTTCTGACGGAGGACCATCATCTCCGCCATCTCCTTGGTGAATACCCTCGGCGCCGTTGAAAGACCGAAAGGTAACGTCTGGAATTGGTAATGGCAATCCTGAATCGCGAATCTCAGATAAGCCTGGTGAGGAGGATAAATGGGAACATGCAGGTAAGCATCCTTTATGTCCACTGACACTAAGTAGTCCCCCTCCTCCAGACTGGCAATCACCGCCCGAAGTGATTCCATCTTGAACTTGAAACTTTTCAGGAAGAAATTCAGATCTTTTAGATTTAGGATCGGCCTGACCGAGCCGTCCGGCTTCGGAACAACAAAAAGGCTTGAATAAAAACCCCGCCCCTGTTGTGACAACGGTACCAGGACTATGACCTGGTCTTGACATAATTTTTTGGATTGCCGCTGTTACTGCTTCTCTCTCTGGCGGAGAAGCTGGCAAGGTCGATTTGAAAAATCGGCATGGGCGAACGTCTTGAAACTCTAGTTTGTATCCCTGGGATACTATTTGCAACACCCAGGGGTCCAGGCCAGACAGAATCCAATCCTGGCTGAAGAGTTTGAGACGTGCCCTCACCCAAGCGGCCTCCCGCAAGGGAGTTCCAGCGTCATGCTGGGGATTTGGCAGAATTAGGGGTAGACTTTTTCTCTTGGGAACCTGGAGCCGGTGTGGGCTTCTTTCCCCTTCCCCTTCCTGTAAAGAAGGGGGAACCTCTTGTCTTTTTGTATTTATTGGGCCGAAAGAACTGCATTTGCGGGTGATAGGTCTTTTTTGCAGGCTCAGAGGGCAAAAATGTTGACTTACCTGCGGTAGCCGCCGAGACTAACGCATCCAGGCCATCGCCAAATAAGGCCTCACCTTTATATGGGAGAGCCTCCATGTTTCTTTTGGAATCTGCATCCGCGTTCCACTGGAGAATCCATAACGCCCGCCTAGCCGATACTGCCATGGTAGCGGCTTGTGAACTCAAGAGTCCAATATCCTTCATTACTTCCAGCATATAGGTGGCAGCGTCCTTGATATTCCCTAACTTAAGGAGTATCTCATCTTTATCAATCATGTCAATTTCTGATGACACGCTTTCTGACCATTTTTCAATAGCGCGACTCACCCATGCGCAGGTAATAGTGGGCCTGAGCAGTGTACCATTGGTAACATAAATGGATTTTAATGTCGTTTCCATTTTGTAGTCTGCCGGCTCTTTAAGAGAAGCCGTGCCAGGAGCAGGGAGAATTACCTTCTTTGTCAACCTGGAAAGTGCACTGTCTAACACAGGGGGTGACTCCTATTTTTTCCTGTCTTCAACCGGGAAAGGATAAGCTATGTGAATCCTTTTGGGAATACAATTTTTTTTATCAGGATTCACCCACATCCCTTCAAACAGAGCATTTAGTTCGTGTGAAGGAGGGAACGTGACTTTGGATTTCTTTTCCTTACATAAATAAGCTTTCTCCTGAGGTACAGGAGTGCTTTCTGTAACCTCCAACACGTCCCTTATAGCTACAATCATATATTGTATACTTTTTGCCAATTTATGATCTATCTCTCTGGATTCCCTATTGTCGACACAAGAATCAGAATCCGTGTCGGTATCAGTGTTTACAACATTTGCAAATGGTCTCTTATGTGACCCAGAGGGGCCGCCCGCATAAGGAATAACAGCATCCTGAAAAATCACATCTACTACAGATTTTCTCCAGCATGCAGCCTTAGATTCAGACTTATCCAATCTACGGTTAATCAGATGCATACTGTCACGTAGCTCTTTCACCCATGCAGGCTCTTGGTGTGCCGGTAGCGCCCCCACATTACAACTCTGTGTCCCTAAAATGGCTTCCTCTGGGGAGGAACTCCCTGCCTCAGACATGCCTCACACATGTACACCACACTCACAGACACACTGGGACTTATTTTGGGGACAGACCCTCAGTAAAATCTGTCAGAGGGACACAGGATAGGAGCAGCCAGTTCACAAACCCAGCGCCAGTATTGCCTGTGAACACAGTATGTCCACAGCCCAAAAGCGCTTTTAAATAGTAATATACACTATCAAATGCACCACAATTGCTTTGTGCCCCCCCTTTATAGCACTCTGTACTTGTCAGAAGTGGAGGAGAGGACCAGCATGTTCTCTGCAGCCTGAGGAGAGAGAGAAAATGGCGCTGAGTAGTGTGCTGGCTGCCTGAGGAAGAAGCTCCGCCCTTTATACCTCAGAAACTTTTCAGAATATTTATACTGGCGGGGGTAGGGCTGTGCCTGGGCATCTTATGCCCCCTTTTAGCCAGTTTGATGTATTTTTCTTGCTGCCCAGGGCGCCCCCCCACGGCCTGCACCCTGCAGTGCCTCTGTGTGTGGGCAGCAATGGCGCGCTGCGCTCCTGCCAGCCGCGCCGCACCTCAGCCATCACTTACTTGATTGAAGATCATTCTTCTCATACTCACCTGTCTTCTGACTTCTGGCTCTGTGAGGGGGGTGATGGCGTGCTGTGGGAGTGAACATCTAGACACGGCTTGCGTTCAGTTCCCTTCAGGAGCTAATGGTGTCCTGTCAGCCAGAAGCAGAGCCATGAAACTCTGAGGAAGTTGGTTCTGCTTCTGCCCCCTCAGTCCCACGAAGCAGGGAGTCTGATGCCAGCAGATCTCCCTGAAAATAAAAAACCTAACATAAGTCTTTTCAGAGAAACCCAGTAGAGCTCCTCAGATTGCATCCAGTCGACCTGGGCACATTTCTAAAACTGGGGTCTGGAGGAGGGACATAGAGGGAGGAGCTAGTTCACACCCAATGAAAAGTCTTTAGAGTGCCCATGTCTCCTGCGGATCCCGTCTATACCCCATGGTCTTGATGTCGTCCCCAGCATCCTCTAGGACGTATGAGAAATGCATATGGCTATGCATTGTCCCTATTGAATATTTTCTGGATACAGATGAAGTTAGCAGATGAGGTCATAGGCTGAATAGCCTGACACCACCGCAATGGGTTTAGCAGCATATGGTCACCAGTCTCTCCTCATGCACAGCTCCTCAATCCAAGCAACGCAATTTGGAAATCTTGAGAAAGTTTCTTTTATGAACCGAAACGCGTTGCTCATCTGCTAACTTCATCTAAGCTAGCCCACCGCAAACACAGGAGATGGTGAGAGACTTTCCCCATTTGATTTTTTCAAGCACAAGTCACCTGTATGGATTGAACCACTCCATCATGCACTGAAAAGTTTTATAATTGTGTATTTTGTTTTTATGTGTCAATAAATTGTTTATACATTTTATGTATCACCCCATTGTGTTTTGATAGAAACTCTGGGTCGGTGATCTTGCCCATTTATGGTTTATCATACATCCATAAGGACTTAGCGCCAGTGACACTTTATTCAATTTACTATACATATACTGTTTGGGAATTGGTGTCTTCCTCCCCCCCCTCTTCACCCCCCCGCCCCCTCTGAATATTGTGTCAAGGCAGCTGTGTCACTTTAACTGCGCAATTCTGAGATTGTACCATTCTTTATTTTTGATTATGATGAAGCAATTAGCAGGAAATAAGATAGTTACAAGTGTTCAGGTTTTAGAACTAAAGATAGAGGAATGGTTAGAGGGTATATATTCACAAAGGGCCTGATTCAGTTGTGGATAGAGGAGTTATTGCTGCTGCTTACATTGAAGCAGCAGTGATAGCTCTTATGGGTGTGGTTCATCAAATCGACAGTATCTAGATCGACAATGTTTAGGTCGACCACTATAGGTCGACAGTCACTAGGTCGACATGGATGGAAGGTCGACAGGGTTTCTAGGTCGACATGTGCTAGGTCGACAAGTCTAAAGGTCGACATGAGGATATATATTTTTGTGTCGTTTTCTTCGTAGAGTGACCGGGATCCCAAATTAGTGCACCGCGTCCCCTCGCATGGCTCGCTTCGCTCGCCATGCTTCGGGCATGGTGCCTTTGCTCCGCTACCGCTTCGCTCGGCACAGATTACCGTTCCAATCGTAGTCCACGTGGATCGTTAAGTATGAAAAAATTCAAAAAAAGAAAAAAAATGTGAAAAACTCATGTCGACCTTTAGACCTGTCGACCTAGCACATGTCGACATAGAAACCCTGTCGACCTAGTGACTGTCGACCTATAGTGGTCGACCTAAACATTGTCGACCTAGATACTGTCGATCTTCAGACCGGATCCCAGCTCTTATATGGTAATGCAGCAGGAGGCATCACGTCTCCTGTGTGCATTACACATTTGAGTTGCTTCCTAGGACGCAGTATCGGATAATCTGCGACACCATTGGCTGGCTGTGTGACACATGGGGTCATGCAAGCTGACAGCCACAGGTCCTACCAAAAGGCCAGGTATCTCTGTCCTCGGACGGAGATCCTAGCCCCGTCCCTCCCCAACAATGGCAGTGGCACACCTCCATTTTAGGAAATAGAGGCCATCGCCACCCCAAAACCACATCAGACTGTCAATCACCGACAGTCTGATGCTGTAGTGCGACCGTCATCATAGACCCATACTGCATATGCGCTGAACATCGGTACTTTGCAGCATGCACCACAGAAGCATTGGAATCTAAATCAGGCCCAATGTCGCCAATGAGCATAGAATGTTGACTGACAATTTTTTCACAATTTCAGGGATATGTTGTAATTATGGTTAGGCTGTGATTAGGGTATGGTTTAAGGTAAGGGATACTCACTTCAGCACTGCATAATCGCATGGTCGACATGCTGACTGTCGACATTCACAATGTTGACATTCTGCCAGTTGTGAGCATCAACATTTTATACCACACCCAGTTAGAGGGTGCGTTCATAGTTGCATAAGGGCAGTCAGCTCCAGCAATGCACACATGTACAGTAGCTCAGAACATCCTTAGAATGCTTCAAGTGGTGCAGTAGCATACCTCCCAACATGACCCTCTCCAGGAGGGACAGAATGCTCTGCTCCTGGACTTCCCCCTTAATTTATGATTGCTCTCACCTGTGGTGAATCACCTTTCTTATCCATTAACCTGTTCAGCACAGGTGCCAGCAATCATAAATTAAGAGAAAAGTCCAGAAGCAGAGTATTTTGTCCCTCCTGGAGAGGGTCATATTGGGAGGTATGCAGTAGTGCCCAGTGATGGTTGATGGCATTTGCAAATACTGTACATGGTAAGCTACTGGGCCAGTACTGTTATCATGCAGTGTAGGGACCGCCGGTATCATAGAAGCTATGAAGTGGCCCAGTGGCTTACCATGTATTTGCAAATGCATGCAGCAAATATCTCTGAATTTCTATTACCATATAGTTTTTCAAGTATTGTTGCAAGTACTACTTAGTGTGCTGCTGGACGCCTGGTGGGACAGCCACCTTTCTGTTTTTTATTTGGTATGACCTCTCTCTTTCATGCACTTACAAATTACTACCAGATTGATTTGAGCAGCTTCCACTGTGTATAGGACTAGTTGACCACTGTACTTCCCCCTCTCTCCCCTGCCTCACCTGACCTGTCCTTCCCATGTACCCAGAGCCGGCCATAGGCATAGGCAAACTAGGCAATTGCCTAGGGCATTTGATAAGCCTAGGGGCATCAGCAGCTTCTGCTAATTAAAATGATATGCGACATGCCTATATTCTGTGTGTAGCATTTCATATGCAGATACAGCCACAGTCTCACACAGAATATAGGCATGCTGCATATCATTGTAATCAGCAGAAGCTGCTTGTGTATCCTAGCCATATAGCAATGCAAATAAGATGCATTTTCATAAAAGAAGGTGCCCGATGTTAGCATTGAGGCAATATTTATGAGGACATATCTGTATCCATGCAGAGGCAGAGGTCACAGTGTTAGTGGTAGTGTGAGTGCTGTGTGCATGTGAGTGGGTTGGTTGTGCAGTAGTGTTCGGAATATGTGTAAGGAGCATTATGTGTGTCATGTAAAAATGCATTAATAATGTGTAAGGGGCACTATGTGTGCCATTATGTGTATAAGGGCATTAATAATGTGCGGCATATGTGTAACAGGGTACTACTGTATGTGTGTCATTATGTGTATAGGGGCACTAATAATGTGCAGCAAATGTGTAGGGGGCACTATGTGTGTCATTATGTGTATAAGGGCATTAATAATGTGCGGCATATGTGTAAGAGACATTATGTGTAAAAGGGCATTAATAAAGGTTGCCATAATGTGTAAGGCGCATTATGTTTACAAGGATATTAATAATGTATGTCATATGTGTAAGGGGTATTACTGTGTGGAATGTGTGTAAATGCATTACTAATGTGTGGCATTATGTGTATAAGGTGCTCTACTATGTGGCGTTGCGTATAGAAAGGGCACTACTGTGTCGTCTAATGTGAATAAAAAGCAATAGGGTGTGGTGTAATGTGAATAAGGAGCAATTCAGTGTGATGTAATGTGAATAAGGGGCACTACCGTGAGGAGTAACGTTTATAAGGTAAAGTGATACTACTGTGGGATGTAATATGAATTATGGACACTATCGCATGATCATATGTGAATAAAGTTGCAGTTTTGTGTGGTGTAATTGAAATTGGGGTGATCGTGTGGCCATGCCTCTTGCCAGCAAAAACACACCCCTTTTTGGGCTGTGCGCCAAATGTGCGAACTTTTCCTATTTAAAATATAGGGGGTACAAGGTCAGAGGCGGAACCAGCGGTGGTGCTAGGGGGCACCAGCCAAAATCTTGCCTAGGGCATCATATTGGTTAGGGCCGGCTCTGCATGTACCTCCCATTTCATATATTTTTGTTTCTCATTTTTTGTGATGCTTATACATTTTTGCTAGTTGATTTATATATTTGTCTATGTTTAAACTTCTTTATAACATGTCTTTGTCTCACTGTCTGTAAATTCAAAATCAATAAAAAAATATTTGCAAATAAATTTTGTAACAGGAATGTTGCTAAAATGCACTCTGCTACACAAATTCCACCAGCGACCGACTCCAGGCTTGTTTAAAAATAACACATACCTTTTATTCAGGTTTCTCAAGTACAAGGACATAAATCATAGCTAGCTGTCTTTAGCATACCAGGGAGGTTATGCCGTACCTTACTCCCTTTCCCTTAATAAAGAACCCTCCAGGTGCCAGCATCCTGACACTAGTCCCCCAGTCTTCCGGATCCCACTGTCCCTATCAGGCCTATCGCCTGGGCGCTAACTGCTGTCAGGATCCCTGACCTGTGGGAGACACTGCTTTAAACCCAGCAGCCAGATGCTAGCTGATGAAGCAGCTTCCTGGGCTGAGAAGCCCATAAGATCTGGTCTGGGGCCAATGGACGGGAAGCCTGTCCTTCCACACTTCCCATAGATTCCCGAGTCACTGTAAGTGGCTCCATCAGCCACTCTATCAGCAGCACAAGCCGGGGTATCTCCAGGTAGCAAAGTACATCTCCTGCCACAATATATAGTTAACAGACACCATCCCCTCCCCCCCCCCCCCCCCCCTCAAAAAAAAGAAAAAGAAATATAAATCACAGTGCTTAGATAATTTGCAGTTTTGCTATAATCACTTGTCAGCTTGACAAGGGAGTGCCATACATTTTTTAACATCCCTTGCCATGCAAGGCAAATCTGGGATTTGGATGATAGCTCTACAGTAAAAAGATAGAAAGTCAATAGGTCGACCCCAACTGGTCTATGCAAAAGGTGGACAGGGTCAAAAGGTCGACAGGTAAAAAGTAGACAGTGGTTAAGGTTGACAGGTTCAAAAGGTCGACATGATACTAGAGATGTGCGCTGACCCCCGTGTTTTGGTTTTGGTGTTGGATCTGTATCTCTCGCATGTTTTGGATCTGTATTTGGTTGTGCCAAATCTGCCCTTGTGTGTCTTGGTTTTGGATCTGGCGTCCAGGGGGCGGGTTTAACCCTTTGTGGACTTTCGGAATTGTATAAAATATAGGGATGACTGGGTGGGCCGGGATAAGAAGCTCTTTTACATCCTCTGATATTAAACCACAATCTAAAGCAATACATAATAAATCAATCAGTTGTTGTTTACATACTGCTAAGGGATTCCTACACAGCTTATTGTACACCTCTGTATCCCCCAACTGGGGGAGTATTTCAGAAAGAGCGAGTATTGGCTATAGATAGATCATCTCTGCTTGATAAGGTTACCACTAAAAATAATCAGTCGAAATGCGTACCATGCAGTGGCGGAACTAGCGAGCGGTGGGCCCAGGTGCGACAAAATGCTTTGCCCCCCCCCCCCCCCATCCCATCCAAGTCTACCCCCTCACCCCTGGAGAGGATCTGGTGAGGGGGACCTGCTCAGGGCCAGAGAAATGGATACCTAGCAACAGTGCCGTAACTAGACATTTTAGCACTGTGTGCAAGAAACGGCATCGGAGCCCCACCCCTGCATGCAAAACAGGGGCAGTGCGCGCCGTAGGCGCGCGCAAAAATACATAGTGGCGTGGCTTCGTGGGGAAGGGGTGTGTCCACAAAATAATACCAATTCATAAAACGGTGCACAGTAGTCTCCATTATTCAAATTACGCCGCACAGTAGCACCACTACACCAGGTAGAGACCCTTTTACACCTTACAGCGGACAGATTCCTCTTTTTACACATTACGGCAGACAGCGTCCCCTTTTTACACATTACGGCAGACAGCGTCCCCCTTTTTACACATTACGGCAGACAGCGTGCACTTTTTACACATAACGGCAGACAGCGTCCCCTTTTTACACATAACGGCAGACAGCGTCCCCTTTTTACACATTACGGCAGACAGCGTCCCCCTTTTTACACATTACGGCAGACAGGGTGCACTTTTTACACATAACGGCAGACAGCGTCCCCTTTTTACACATAACGGCAGACAGCGTGCCCTTGTTACACATAGCGGCAGATAGCGTACACTTTTTACACATAACGGCAGACAGCGTGCCCTTGTTAAGCATAGCGGCAGACAGCGTACACTTTTTACACATAACGGCAGACAGCGTCCCCCTTTTTACACATTACGGCAGACAGCGTCCCCTTTTTACACATTACGGCAGACAGCGTGCACTTTTTACACATAACGGCAGACAGCGTCCCCTTTTTACACATAACGGCAGACAGCGTGCCCTTGTTACACATAGCGGCAGACAGCGTACACTTTTTACACATAACGGCAGACAGCGTGCCCTTGTTAAGCATAGCAGCAGACAGCGTACACTTTTTACACATAACGGCAGACAGCGTCCCCCTTTTTACACATTACGGCAGACAGCGTCCCCTTTTTGCACATTACGGCAGACAGCGTACACTTTTTACACATAATGGCAGACAGCGTCCTCTTTTTACACATTACGGCAGACAGCGTGCCCTTGTTACACATTACAGCAGACAGCGTCCCCCTTTTTACACATTACGGCAGGCAGATTCCCCCTTTTTACACATTGCGGCAGGCAGATTCCCCCTTTTTACACATTGCGGCAGGCAGATTCCCCCTTTTTACACATTGCGGCAGGCAGATTCCCCCTTTTTACACATTGCGGCAGGCAGATTCCCCCTTTTTACACATTGCGGCAGGCAGATTCCCCTTTTTACACATTGCGGCAGGCAGATTCCCCCTTTTTACACATTGCGGCAGGCAGATTCACCATTTTTACACATAGCGGCAGGCAGATTCCCCATTTTTACACATTGCGACAGGCAGTCCCAAGAAAGAAAGAAAGAAAGAAAGAAAGAAAGAAAGAAAGAAAGAAAGAAAGAAAGAAAGAAAGAAAGAAAGAAAGAAAAAGAAAGAAAGAAGAATTATACTTACCCTCTCCGCTGGCTCAGGCTCCTCAGTGCAGCTTGACGATTCCCGGGCAGGAGAGAAGGAGGAGGAGGGAGGTGGAGGAGGGAGCCGCAGCAGCGCTGTCTTATTGGTGGAGGCGCTGCTGCTGCTGCCCCTCTGCTTCACTATAGGCTGTTCTCGGAAGACAGCCTATAGTGAAGCAGAGGGGCAGCAGCGCCTCAACCAGTAACAAAGCGCTGCTGCGGCTGCCTCCTCCACCTCCCTCCTCCTCCTTCCCCCGTACCGCTGCTCCTCTCCTCTCCGTGCGGCTGTGTGCTGTGGGCAGCGGTTGCCCGCAGCACACAGCGGCATGTAATGAGTCAGTTTGACTCATTACATGCTTTGGGCCCCTGGACAGAGGTGGGCCCCAGTGCAACGCACTGGTTGCACTGGCGGTAGTTCCGCCTCTGGTACCATGGGTTAATACATTTAACACTTCATCAGAGAAAATTAAAAAAATAGGCAAAAACAACTGGCAGATTATACAGAGTGACCCGACTCTAGGTTTACAAGAACATAGATTAATGCCTTGCTATAAACATGGCCGCAGTCTGAAAGATATATTGGTCAAAACGGATACAGCAGGCACAGTTATTAGACCAGGTATTTTTGGCCACAGTAAGAATGGTTGTTTCAAATGCACCTGTGTAACCTGTCAGTTTTTACTGACAGGAGATGTATTTTATCACCCTCATACAGGTACACCATATAAAATTCGGTATCATTTCACGTGTAACTCCAGCTTTGTAATCTATCAGATAGACTGTCCTTGTGGTCTTAGCTATATAGGCAAGACGGAATCCAAATTCAAGGAACGCATGGGGAATCACAGGGCAGCAATCCGAGCAGCAATTGCCACAGGAAGCAGTGAACAGCCTGTAGCTCGTCATTTTGCTGAATGTCATCATTCACTTGCAAGCTTGAGATACCGAATGATAGATACGGTTTTACCTAGTATACGAGGAGGTAATAGATCATTAAAACTGTTACGTTTAGAGGCAAGTTGGATACATTGTCTAAATGTCATGTCACCTAAGGGGTTAAATGAATGTATTACATATTCCTGTTTACGGTAGATCTATAGCGATAATATTATAAAATCAATGTTCACCATGTGGGTATAGTTTAGAATAAGCTCTTTTAATATAGTTGTGCTTTTTTCATATAGCTTAGAGGTAAATTGGATGTATTATCCGGATGGTATTACATTTTAAGGGTTAATTCTATATATAACATATCTTGGTTCATGATAGACTCAATTGGGTAATATTAGGCAAATATTTAAATCACGGTTTACCCAATGGATATGCTTAGGAATAAGTACATTTGGTATTTATAGAAACAATAATAATGTAACAGTCTTTTGGAGACAAATGTTTCGTTATGTCCGCCCCATAATTCGTGGTAAGCTGTGTGGTTTTTGTTCATAATAACAGTTAGTTAGCCATTACCCGTAACAGCTGCTACTACTACCCCGATCAGTATCATTATACACTGTTTTTAATGTTGTATTTTGAAGGTATAGTGTGATTTTAAATGTTTGCAAATTAGGCATGTTTTTGAGCACATTATTTGTGATAGATTTATTATCACGGTTGCCATGGTAATTGTACTTACACTGACGTCATTGTGACCTTCGTTGGTCAATTGTTAATGACGTCAGCGTGATTCACACCGGAGGCGTGGGTGGTTTTCCTGCCTGACTGGTTTCCTATCCCTGCACGGTATGTCTATATAAAGATACTTGTTCGTATTTGTGTTCTTTCCTGATGGCAATTTGAAAAATAAATTGAAACGTTGAAGAAGCAAATAGGACGGATGTCCTTTTTTGTATGAGACAAGAATGAGTGCCACACCTATGGGACACTATTAATTTCATACAGTGATAGCACCAGCGACAGCAGTTTGAAAGGCTTACAGGGAGTGCCGGACCGCAGCATCCATATATATATATATATATATGCACACACACACACATACATATGTATATAGATAGATAGATAGATAGATAGATAGATAGATAGCTATAGATATATATAGATATATATAGATATATATATATATATATATATATATAGTCCGTTAGGCGGTACTCACTTTAAATAAATCAGTGCCACAGTGCCAGATACAAGAAGAGATTGCATAGTCACGAATAACGGCACTCAGTGGTCTTCAGTAAAAAGTCACTCTAAAAACGTGTACTGCCTGAAGATGGGTCAATAAAGGCCCGAAATGTTATTCGTGACTATATATATATTCACATGTGTGTACTATATATATGAAACTGCATATACACACACATATACATACATACACACAAGTATTTATGCACAATTGCGCGCACACACACACATGTATATATATATATATATATACACATATATATATACAGTGCCAGATTAAGGTCCATATGGGCCTGGAGCTGAAAATCAGGAAAGGCCTATTGCATTCCGCAATGTGACTAGCGCTGTGGCAATATGACTAGTGATGTGGAGGTGTCGTCTATGTAGGGGGTGTGGCCTGTGCCATGGGTATCTCGATCCTTCTATTAGTGTTCATCCCTCATACCTAGCCACAGCAGTAAATTAATTAAATTAATAATGCAGAGATCATTGCAGTGACCGCCATATAAATTAGAGAGCATAGCAGTCAATGCCATATAATACAGAACTCATTACAGTAACTGCTAGATAATACAGAGAACATTACAGTGACATTCATATTATTCAGAGAACATCCAAGTGACCTCCATACAATACAAAGAACATTGTAATGAGTCCCATATAAAATAGAGAACTCCAACTACCACCACAAAATACAGAAGACATCACATCCACACACTATTGCCTGTAATCTGGAATTAAATAAATCAGACTGCAAGTTTATCTACCGTGTCTATCTGTAGTTGGAAATTATTGGAATTCACACTTTTTAGCATTGGGCACTGGCAGTGGCTTTGGTCAGACACCTCACTGGAAGAATGCTTGGATAAACAAGGCACACCAGGCACAGTCCCACCTCCCTTCTCTGGTCTTTACTCCCGCCTCTGTCCTCCTGGCTCCCTTTGTGCTCCAGAGATAGTGGGGGAGATGTATTATTCTGACATGGATCGTGCAGGAATGGGATGCAGTTAAAATGCCGGTTGTTCAGATCCCGGCGTTTAGTATACCCACGGTGAAATGCAGACAATGCTGACAGCTGGAATCCCGGCGCACCAGGCTATTCCCACTGTTGTGTGTCCACGACACCCACAGAGCGGGAACAGATCTTGTGGAGAGCGCAGTACACATCTCCACAGTAATACATGGGGGAGAAGCGGAGTCAGGGTGCATACATGCCCTGATACCACTTCTCCCTCATAACGACTAATCTTACACCTACTCCAGTGTCAGCACAAACACACCGAGCCTGCGCTGTAGTGAAGCAGAGCCAAGGCAGGACCAGCCGCGGTCCACGTCACCTATATGCCGCAGCTCACTCCCAGCCACCCTGTTCTCCATCACCTGGGTGACATACCCCATCCGTCCCTTACACCCCAGCATACATATATATATATATATATACATAAAAACATATGAGAAATACAGCATAAATATACATTAGTCTACCCTCCAGACGCCGCATATTATAATTACAAAAAAACCTGACTAGAATTCAGATTATTTACCTCAGTTTCAACTCTATCAGGTGACAGGTCTCAGTCAGTAAGAAGGTACTCTGCCTCTGTGCTGGGTGCAGTGGTGTGTAACATCACACAGCGCAGAGGAGGTGCCCAGGTACTCTATATGGTGTTGGGAGGGCTTCTAACGCCTTCCATACTGTCCAACCTCCTTTTCACTTGTGTGCCTTAAACTCCTGTACCCTTCCAATTGTGTGTCTATGTATGTATGTATGTATGTGTGTATTTAAACAATGTGGTCACACACCATGTTGCAGAGCCAGCCATACTCAGTCGCAGTGGCGTAACTAGAAATTTTTATCCCCCGCAGACTAAAAATTAACTGGCGCCCCCCCCCCCCCCCCACCTCATAATTGGCACTAACAAAGTGAAGAATTTACGCGCGCCGAAGCCAAAAAAGGGGTTGGTGCTTCATTAAAATGGGTGTGGCTTCACTGAAAGTGGCATGGTGTTACAGGAAAAGACTACCTTATACCCCAGTTTTGCAACCTGCGCGACGAGACATTGGCGACCGCAGGAAAAAATAATAATCCTGATTCATGCCCCTTACATTATTTGTCATTATTCCTCCTTATAGTAATGCCCCTTATACATTATGCCACACACTGCAAAGTCCCTTAGACATTATGCCCACACAATAATGCCTGTGACACATTATGCCACACCGCAATGCCCGTTATAAATTATGCCACACACTGCAATGTCCCTGAGACATTATACCACACACCGTCATGCCTGTGACACATTATGACACACACCATAAGGCCTGTGACACATTACGCCACGCATCACAATGCCCGTTATACATTATATACCACACACTACAATGCCCCTGAGATATTATACCACATACAATGCCCGTGATACAGTATACCACACACTGTCATGCCTGTGACACATTATGACACACACCACAATGCTCGTTATACATTATACCATACACTACAATGCCCGAGATATTATACCACATACAATGTCCGTGATACATTATGCCACACATCGCAATGCCCGTTATATATTATGCCACACACCGCAATGCCCATTACACATTAAGTAAATGACCTGCTCGTTGTCAGGGGTTTCATGATCTTGGTTCCATGCACGGTGCCAGGGGTTTTCATGCTCAGGGTGTCATGCTCGTTGCCAGGGGTTTCATGCGCTGGGTGTTATGCTTGTTGCCAGAGGTTTCATGCGCTGGGTGTTATGCTTGTTGCCAGAGGTTTCATGCGCTGGGTGTCAAGCTCGATGCCAGGGGGTAATGCTTGTTGCCAGGGATTTCATGTACTGGGTGTCATGCTCGTTGCCAAAGGTTTCATGCACTGGGTGTCAAGCTCGTTGCCAGGGGGCGATGCTTGTTGCAAGGGATTTCATGCACTGGGTGTCATGCTTGTTTGTTGCTAGGGAGTAATGCTGCCCAAACTGCTCCCCGCTGTTTAGTGAGCCGTGGGCAATGCTGCCCGATCCCCCCTTGATGCTGAAGGTTGTAGTGAGCCGCGGGCACCACTGCCCGATCCCCTCGTTGCTGCTGCCGCCGTCCCACCAGGGTGGCAGGGCTGCAGGGTGCCGCGGGCAGCGCTATGCGCTTCCGTGGGTCCCGGCACCTCCTAGACGCTAGAGGTCAAGTATGACCTCTAGCATTTCTCCTCCATGGTGGCAGCCATTTTATAAGGGACATTTAGCAGATTGACATGCGGACGGCTAGTCCGCATGTCAATCTGCTCTGAATCAGTGGCGACACCCTCGCAGCCCTGCGCCTCCGCAGTGGCTGCGGGGGTGGGAGTTACTCCCGGCTCACTCGCTGCCACAACCTCTGCACCTTAGAAGGAACTTTCACCCACCTACCCACCCCATGGGGCACGGATTTAAGGGTGCCGCTCAGGGGGCGTGTGCTGCACAGGGCGCACTGATGCCTTTTTATGGGGCGGATACATGCAAATAAATAGACAGGGGCGAGATCTTACACTGACCTGTGGGAAGGTAGTTCGGTCATGCCTGCTGGTTTCTGCAAAGTCAGTGACAACTGTATTTCCTCCTATGCTCCAGCCTCCACCCACAGCAGCACTTACTATCACACCATTAGTGCCTTGCTGCTAACTAAACTCAGAGGCTGAGGTCTGGAGGGGCCGTGAATGGGCTTCAGCTAACTGAGGCATGTCACAGCCTCAGGCAAAGTGGACAGAGTTTCAGACAGCCAGGGGGCGGAGCTACGGCCGACCAGGGGGCGGAGCTTCAGACGGCCAGGGGGCGGAGCTTCAGACTGCTCAGTGTGTAGAACTGACATCTGCTGATCGTGTGGTGAGAGGGTGAGTAGGGCAACTGGGAGGGGAGCTGGGCTGTTGCTGTTGACAGGATTTTTCTTCTCCTGTCAATACTGGCTTCACAGCACTGCAGGGAGTCCTGTGGGCCTAATTTCATGGGCGGGCCTGGAGCTGCAGCTCCACCCGCCCCATTGTTAATCCGGCCCTGTATATATATACTGTAATCTATGTATATATATATATATATATATGTATTCATGTGTGTGTGTGTGTGTGTGTATATATATATATTAGTGATGAGCGGATTCGGTTTTACTCGATATATTTATATATATATATATATATATATATATATATCCTATATATTAGCCCAGATCTGTGACTTTGTGACTCATTTGCTAACGCTGGGCGGAGTCACAATACTGGGCGGAGTCACAGATCTGGCCTAATCTATAGGTTACAGACACAAACCGCCATCACCCCGCCTCCAAAACCGACCCCCCTGCACCGCCCCGTTGTCCTCACCCATCCGTCTCGCATGAGCGGGTGATCAGCGGCGTGCGGTGTCGGGAGCAGGTAAGTGCCGCCCGCTGCCTTCCTCCTCCCCTCTCCTGGCCTGCCTGCTGCTGTGTGTCCGATGGGTGCCGTGCAGCAGACAGGCCAGGAGAGGGGAGGGGGAAGGCGGCGGGCGGCTATTACCTACTCCCCGCACGCCGCTGATCACCCGCTCATGTGAGACGGATGGGTGCCGGGAGCAGGTAAGAGCCACCCGCCGCCTTCCTCCTCCCCTCTCCTTGCCTGCCTGCTGCTGTGTGTCCGATGGGTGCCGGGCAGCAGGAGGCGGCAGCCACCGCAGAGATCAGAGCGCACAGCGATAGCACTGCGGCTTATCGCCTTCCGTGCCCCCCTCCACCTGGCCCTGCACCTATGCGAGGGGAGCGCCCGGGTCTGCCCTCAGCCCCGCACAACGAGTCGAATCCTCTCTCTCTGCCTGGTGTCAGCGCCGGGGAAGTGTCCCATCCAGCTGCACCAGGGTCACTGCTGCTGCCCAGTCACATGCAATGCCCCTGCTTCTGACATAATGGCAGGGCAGGGAGCACTAGATGATGATGGCCATTATTTGTATCCTGCAACTAGGGGGACATTGTTACATGTGGGGTCATATATGGCACCTCATGCAATCCCACAACCGCAGCATCATCACACCCTCCCACACCCAGTCCACCTCCCCCACCATGGCATCCCAGCATCCGCCCTTTCCCCAACCACGCAACCCACATACTCAGCCCTCCCCCACCCACCGAACCCCCTCAACCACCCCGTCTGCGCCACACCCGCTACCCCCCACACCACGGTGGCTCAGGACTCTCTCCCCCACTCGCCGCACCCCAAGACACCCTCCCGCATCCACGTCTATCCCACACCCAACACTCCCCCACCCACCGCACCCCCTCAACCACCCCGTCCGCGCCACACCCGCTACCCCCCACACCACGGTGGCTCAGGACTCTCTCCCCCACTCGCCGCACCCCAAGACATCCTCCCGCATCCACGTCTATCCCACACCCAACACTCCCCCATCCACAGCACCCCCGGCCTCCTCCCCCATCTGCCTCCCCCTTCACCCACAGCACCTACAGACTCCATCCGCAGTCCCCTCCCCTCAACTGCCCCTCCACCACTCGAAGCACTCCCGCAACCGCCCCTCCAACACCCGCAACACCCCTGGCCCCCCGCCACCATCCGTGTCTCCCCCGCACCCACCACACCCCCAATCACAGCACCTACTAGGTGTTCATCATCCCTTGCTTGCGCTGTTCACACAGTCGCAAGGGGCTAAGGCCCCTTAACCATCACAGGCCCTTTGTCTGCGCAATATTTAACCAATCACACAATTATGTTTGGAGGTAATACTCCATATAATCAACATATTGCACGCCCAAAGGCCGTGCAAGGCTTAAGGGGGCGTAGCCCCTTGCGACGGTGTGAAGAACGCCTGTAGGGCGCGATGAGCACCTAGTATAAGTAAAAACGCACAGCGGTGATCAGATCTGTATTACCCCCTATATACCAGGAGACTCAAATACACCAATTAGAAGGACTGCTCCTTACCAGAAGCCTTGGCTAGCTTATATTCACTATTTTCAGAAAGGGCCCCAATGTATCAGTTAGTGACTGACTACTTTACTGAATACCCGGGTATTCCAGAGTTAAAAGTTATGCACAAAAGGGGGATTTCTGAAGTATATTACTATTTTTTTTGTATTGCATGCAAATATTTTTATGTATAGAAAAAAGCAAGCAGGAATGTTAGTGCGAACTGTAATCTTTTTTGTATGTGTCTGCGTTATGCTTAAAGTGGTTTATTGAGTATACTCTTGTGAATCTGTAAATAAAATATAAGATACACTTACCCATTCGATCTTCTGTATGACGGTAGTTCCGATGAAATGGGGACCATTTACAGGTAACTCCCTTTTACTACTTACCTATGTCATTGTTTGGTAGAAGTGTTTCAACACTAAAATGAATAGGCTTACCCAGGCTAGCCTATATCCAATAAAACAGCTTGGGTGGAGGCACTTAACGGTATCGTATTCGTAACCCTGTAACTATAAAACTTTTAAAGTAAGGGAGGGTTGCACCTATTATGCTGTTTACAAGTGCAAACCACCCACCGGGCTGTACTATATGTGGTCCCACAGAAACCCCCATGGGTTACTTACCGGTACCTAAAAGTTATTTCCTTGATTTCCCTCATACAGTAATTGGCATGGTTCCTCTTACAGGTGGCAGCAGCAGAATTACAGGGACACTGCTGGGTACAGACATGTAGTCAGGTGTTGCTTGTTGCTGGAGAGCCGGGATCCAGGGGCCTGGAGGAAGGGCATCAGGGTTATGAGAAGTGGCTATGGCTGCACCTCTCGGGAGCCATTGTTACATCCGCCTCCTATGTGCTTTCACATGACTTCATGTTACATGTGTCAGCACAGTGAAAGTGCTAAGACACTATGGGGTCTTTTCTTGAAGCAGTGATAAGAACGAAGAAGTGAGCCAGTGGAGATGTTGTCCATGGCAACCAATCAGCATCGAAGTAACATTTATAATTTGCATACTATACAATTGTACGGAGTAACTGATTGGTCACCATGGGCAACGTCTTCACAGGCCCACTTCTCCGTTCTTTCCACTGCTTCATGAATAGACCCCTATGTGGAACAGTCTCATAGCGGCGGCTGCACCTGACTAGACCCGCAGCAGCAACAACAGCCAGCACAGTGTAAAAGGAGGAGGCTGCATACAGAGACATCCTTCAGTTTTTTGCTAGATGAATTCAGTGGCATCCTCCAGGGTCAGCGCCCCTAGGCAGCTGCCTAATGGTATGGTAGAGCCGGTCCTGTACTTCACATATTACATATACTTCATATATTATATATATAGAGAGAGAGAGAGAGAGAGAGAGAGAGAGAGCACAGCAGCAGACATTACATTACTCCCCCTCCTTCACGAGAACACATCGTCTCACAGCAAACTTCACCCCCAAACACAATGCAGTCGTTGGGTCACTGGGGGTGATTCAGACCTGATCGCTTTGCTGCTAACTTTGTTGTCCTGCGATCAGATAGTCGCCGCCCAAAGGGGAGTGTAAATTTGCCTGTGCAAGTGTGCGATCGCATGTGTACGCTGCGCGAAAATGTCCCTCAGTCAGCGGACAGCTGCAAATCCGATTGCAACTCACTCACCGTTGAATGTTTTTTTTCAGTGTGTGGAGTCTGTGAGCAGCCCAGGACTTACTCCTACAGTGCTTGTTGCTGTTTGGTGACGCGCGTGCAGTCAATCAATAATCCCCCGCTGTGCGAAAAACACACAGCAGCGATCAGGTCTGAGTCGGGCCCACTGTCCCCTACAGTGGACGACACCCCCCCTCATACACACACCATGGCAGCAGATGGCACACTCCCCCTCCCCCCCCAGGTCACAGCCAGCACACTCCGCAGCCTCCTCTACCCCCCTCCCCACAACTCACAGCCAACACATTGCGGAACCTTGTCTTCACCCCCCGACTCCCAACAAACACAATGCATATATAGGTGTTTCGCTTACATCCAGGCCAGCATAGCCTCATTCCTGTGCACTTTGCTTATGTGAAACCCATAATCACACACCATTTCCAAAACTTTAGTCGTACAGTATGGGGGTAATTCAGACCTGATCGCTAGGGTGCGTTTTTTGCATCCCTGCGATCAGGTAGTCGCCGCCTATAGGGGGAGGGTATTACCTTCGTGCAGGTGTGCGTTCGCTTTTGTTGGAGACCTGCACAAACATGAGTTTGTGCAGTCTCTGCACTGGCCAGGTCTTACTCAGCCGCTGCGTTGATCGGGGCTGGAGCTGACGTCAGAAACCCTCCCTCGAAACGCTGGGTCCCTGCTGCGTTTTCCCGGACACTCGTACAAAATGGTCAGTTGCCACCCATAAACGGCCTCTTCCTGTCAATCACCTTGCGATCGCCCATGCAATCGCTTTTTTTGCACCATCCTGTTGCTATGCACCAATGCCCGGTGCAGTCATCCGGCGCGCCAGTGCATTGCGGTGCATACGCATGCGCAGTTCTGATCGCAGGCTGTGAGAAAACGCAGCCTATCGATCAGGTCTGAATCGGCCCGTAAGTGTAGAAGTGAGCAAAATGCATATGGCTATGCATTGTCCCTATTGAATATTTTCTGGATACAGATGAAGTTAGCAGATGAGGTCATAGGCTGAATAGCCTGACACCACCGTAATGGGTTTATCAGCATATGGTCACCAGTCTCTCCTCATGCACAGCTCCTCAGTCCAAGCAACGCAATTTGGAAATCTTGAGAAAGGATCTTTTATAAACCGAAACGTGTTGCTCATCTGCTAACTTCATCTAAGCTAGCCCACCGCAAACACAGGAGATGGTAAGAGACTTTCCCCAATTGATTTTTTCAAGCACAAGTCACCTGTATGGATTGAACTAGAGATGAGCGGGCTCGGTTCCTCGGGATCCGAACCCCCCCAAACTTCACCCATTTTACACGGTTCCTAGGCAGCCTCGGATCTTCCCGCCTTGCTCGGTTAACCCGAGCGCGCTCGAACGTCTTCATCCCGCTGCTGTATTCTCGCGAAATTGGTATTCTATATAAGGAGCCGCGCGTCGCCGCCATTTTCACTCGTGCTTTGGAGATGATAGCGAGAGGACGTGGCTGCGTTCTCTCAGTTTCTGTGTTCAGTGTGCTGCAAATATCTGTGCTCAGTGTGCTGCAAATATCTGTGCTCAGTGTGCTGAAAATATCTATGTTCTCTGCCTGAAAAACGCTCCATATCTGTGCTGCATTGTAGTATATAGTAGGAGGACAATGCAGAATTTTGCTGTGACCACCACTGGTACTGGTCCACCAGTATATATATAGCAGTACGGTACAGTAGTTCATTGCTCTACCTCTGTGTCGTCAAGTATACTATGCATCCATACCTGTGCTGCATTTTAGTTGTGCGCAGTATATAGTAGGTGGACAGTGCAGAATTTTGCTGACTACCCGTATATATATAGCAGTACGGTACAGTAGTCCACTGCTCTACCTCTGTGTCATCAAGTATACTATGCATCCATACCTGTGCTGCATTTTAGTTGTGCGCAGTATATATTAGGAGGACAGTGCAGAATTTTGCTGACCACCAGTATATATATAGCAGTACGGTACAGTAGTCCACTGCTCTACCTCTGTGTCGTCAAGTATACTATCCATCCATACCTGTGCTGCATTTTAGTTGTGCGCAGTATATAGTAGGAGGACAGTGCAGAATTTTGCTGACCACCAGTATATATATAGCAGTACGGTACAGTAGTCCATTGCTCTACCTCTGTGTCGTCAAGTATACTATGCATCCATACCTGTGCTGCATTTTAGTTGTGCGCAGTATATAGTAGGAGGACAGTGCAGAATTTTGCTGACCACCAGTATATATATAGCAGTACGGTACAGTAGTCCACTGCTCTACCTCTGTGTCGTCAAGTATACTATGCATCCATACCTGTGCTGCATTTTAGTTGTGCGCAGTATATAGTAGGAGGACAGTGCAGAATTTTGCTGGCCACCAGTATATATATATAGCAGTACGGTACAGTAGTCCACTGCTCTACCTCTGTGTCGTCAAGTATACTATGCATCCATACCTGTGCTGCATTTTAGTTGTGCGCAGTATATAGTAGGAGGACAGTGCAGAATTTTTTCTGACCACCAGTATATATATAGCAGTACGGTACAGTAGTCCACTGCTCTACCTCTGTGTCGTCAAGTATACTATGCATCCATACCTGTGCTGCATTTAGTTGTGCGCAGTAGATAGTAGGAGGACAGTGCAGAATTTTGCTGACCACCAGTATATATATATATAGCAGTACGGTACAGTAGTCCACTGCTCTACCTCTGTGTTGTCAAGTATACTATGCATCCATACCTGTGCTGCATTTTAGTTGTGTGCAGTATATAGTAAGAGAACAGTGCAGAATTTTGCTGACCCCCAGTATATATATAGCAGTACGGTACAGTAGTCCACTGCTCTACCTCTGTGTCATCAAGTATACTATCCATCCATACCTGTGCTGCATTTTAGTTATGCGCAGTATATAGTAGGAGGACAGTGCAGAATTTTGCTGACCACCAGTATATATATATATAGCAGTACGGTACAGTAGTCCATTGCTCTACCTCTGTGTCATCAAGTGTACTATCCATCCATACCTGTGCTGCATTTTAGTTGTGCGCAGTATATAGTAGGAGGACAGTGCAGAATTTTGCTGACCACTAGTATATATATATAGCAGTACGGTACAGTAGTCCACTGCTCTACCTCTGTGTCATCAAGTATACTATCCATCCATACCTGTGCTGCATTTTAGTTGTGCGCAGTATATAGTAGGAGGACAGTGCAGAATTTTGCTGACCACCAGTATATATATATATATATAGCAGTACGGTACAGTAGTCCATTGCTCTACCTCTGTGTCATCAAGTATACTATCCATCCATACCTGTGCGGCCTTTTAGTTGTGCGCAGTATATAGTAGGAGGACAGTGCAGAATTTTGCTGACCACCAGTATATATATAGCAGTACGGTACAGTAGTCCATTGCTCTACCTCTGTGTCGTCAAGTATACTATCCATCCAAACCTGTGCTGCATTTTAGTTGTGCGCAGTATATAGTAGGAGGACAGTGCAGAATTTTGCTGACCACCAGTATATATATAGCAGTACGGTACAGTAGTCCACTGCTCTACCTCTGTGTCGTCAAGTATACTATCCATCCATACCTGTGCTGCATTTTAGTTGTGCGCAGTATATAGTTGGAGGACAGTGCAGAATTTTGCTGACCACTAGTATATATATAGCAGTACGGTACAGTAGTCCACTGCTCTACCTCTGTGTCGTCAAGTATACTATCCATCCATACCTGTGCTGCATTTTAGTTGTGCGCAGTATATAGTAGGAGGACAGTGCAGAATTTTGCTGACCACCAGTATTTATATATAGCAGTACGGTACAGTAGTCCATTGCTTTACCTCTGTGTCGTCAAGTATACTATGCATCCATACCTGTGCTGCCTTTTAGTTGTGCGCAGTATATAGTAGGAGGACAGTGCAGAATTTTGCTGACCACTAGTATATATATAGCAGTACGGTACAGTAGTCCACTGCTCTACCTCTGTGTCATCAAGTATACTATCCATCCATACCTGTGCTGCATTTTAGTTGTGCGCAGTATATAGTAGGAGGACAGTGCAGAATTTTGCTGACCACCAGTATTTATATATAGCAGTACGGTACAGTAGTCCATTGCTTTACCTCTGTGTCGTCAAGTATACTATCCATCCATACCTGTGCTGCCTTTTAGTTGTGCGCAGTATATAGTTGGAGGACAGTGCAGAATTTTGCTGACCACTAGTATATATATAGCAGTACGGTACAGTAGTCCACTGCTCTACCTCTGTGTCGTCAAGTATACTATCCATCCATACCTGTGCTGCATTTTAGTTGTGCACAGTATATAGTAGGAGGACAGTGCAGAATTTTGCTGACCACCAGTATATATATAGCAGTACGGTACAGTAGTCCATTGCTATTGATATATTACTGGCATGTAATTCCACACATTAAAAAATGGAGAACAAAAATGTGGAGGGTAAAATAGGGAAAGATCAAGATCCACTTCCACCTCGTGCTGAAGCTGCTGCCACTAGTCATGGCCGGGACAATGAAATGCCATCAACGTCGTCTGCCAAGGCCGATGCCCAATGTCATAGTAGAGAGCATGTAAAATCCAAAAAACAAAAGTTCAGTAAAATGACCCAAAAATCAAAATTAAAAGCGTCTGAGGAGAAGCGTAAACTTGCCAATATGCCATTTCCGACACGGAGTGGCAAGGAACGGCTGAGGCCCTGGCCTATGTTCATGGCTAGTGGTTCAGATTCACATGAGGATGAAAGCACTCATTCTCTCGCTAGAAAAATGAAAAGACTTAAGCTGACAAAAGCACAGCAAAGAACTGTGCGTTCTTCTAAATCACAAATCCCCAAGGAGAGTCCAATTGTGTCGGTTGCGATGCCTGACCTTCTCAACACTGGACGGGAAGAGGTGGCGCCTTCCACCATTTGCACGCCCCTTGCAAGTGCTGGAAGGAGCACCAGCAGTCCAGTTCCTGATAGTCAAATTGAAGATGTCACTGTTGAAGTACACCAGGATGAGAATATGGGTGTTGCTGGTGCTGAGGAGGAAATTGACAAGGAGGATTCTGATGGTGAGGTGGTTTGTTTAAGTCAGGCACCCGGGGAGACACTTGTTGTCCGTGGGACGAATATGGCCATTGACATGCCTGGTCAAATTACAAAAAAAATCACCTCTTCGGTGTGGAATTATTTTAACAGAAATGCGGACAACTGGTGTCAAGCCATGTGTTGCCTTTGTCAAGCTGTAATAAGTAGGGGTAAGGACATTAACCACCTAGGAACATCCTCCCTTATACATCACCTGGAGCGCATTCATCAGAAGTCATTGACAAGTTCAAAAACTTTGGGTGACCCCGGAAGCAGTCCACTGACAACTAAATCCCTTCCTCTTGTAACCAAGCTCCTGCAAACCACACCACCAACTCCCTCAGTGTCAATTTCCTCCTTAGACAGGAAAGCCAATAGTCCTGCAGGCCATGTCACTGGCAAGTCTGACAAGTCCTCTCCTGCCTTGGATTCCTCCGATGCATCCTTGAGTGTAACGCCTACTGCTGCTGGCGCTGCTGTTGTTGCTGCTGGGAGTCGATCACCATCCCAGAGGGGAAGTCGGAAGACCACTTGTACTACTTCCAGTAAGCAATTGACTGTCCAACAGTCCTTTGCGAGGAAGATGAAATATCACAGCAGTCATCCTGCTGCAAAGCGGATAACTCAGGTCTTGGCAGCCTGGGTGGTGTTAAACGTGTGTCCGGTATCCATCGTTTAATTCACAGGGAATTAGACAATTTATTGAGTTAGTGTGTCCCCGGTACCAAATACCATCTAGGTTCCACTTCTCTAGGCAGGCGATACCGAGAATGTACACAGACCTCAGAAAAAGAGTCACCAGTGTCCTAAAAAATGCAGTTTTACCCAATGTCCACTTAACCACGGACATGTGGACAAGTGGAGCAGGGCAGACTCAGGACTATATGACTGTGACAGCCCACTGGGTAGATGTATTGCCTCCCGCAGCAAGAACAGCAGCAGCGGCACCAGTAGCAGCATCTCGCAAATGCCAACTCGTTCCTAGGCAGGCTACGCTTTGTATCACCGCTTTCCATAAGAGGCACACAGCTGACAACCTCTTACGGAAACTGAGGAACATCATCGCAGAATGGCTTACCCCAATTGGACTCTCCTGGGGATTTGTGACATCAGACAACGCCACCAATATTGTGCGTGCATTACATGTGGGCAAATTCCAGCACGCCCCATGTTTTGCACATACATTGAATTTGGTGGTGCAGAATTTTTTTAAAAACGACAGGGGCGTGCAAGAGATGCTGTCGGTGGCCCGAAGAATTGTGGGCCACTTTCGGCATTCAGCCACCGTGTGCCGAAGACTGGAGCACCATCAAACACTCCTGAACATGCCCAGCCATCATCTGAAGCAAGAGGTGGTAACGAGGTGGAATTCAACCCTCTATATGCTTCAGAGGATGGAGGAGCAGCAAAAGGCCATTCAAGCCTATACATCTGCCTACGATATAGGCAAAGGAGGGGGAATGCACCTGACTCAAGCACAGTGGAGAATGATTTCAATGCTGTGCTAGGTTCTGCAACCCTTTGAACTTGCCACACGTGAAGTCAGTTCAGACACTGCCAGCCTGAGTCAGGTCATTCCGCTTATCATGCTTTTGCAGAAGAAGCTGGAGGGATTGAAGGAGGAGCTAAAATGGAGCGATTCCGCTAGGCATGTGGGACTTGTGGATGGAGCCCTTCATTCGCTTAACCAGGATTCACGGGTGGTCAATCTGTTGAAATCAGAGCACTACATTTTGGCCACCGTGCTCGATCCTAGGTTTAAAGCCTACGTTGTATCTCTCTTTCCGGCAGACACAAGTCTGCAGAGGTTCAAAGACCTGCTGGTGAGACACTTGTCAAGTCAAGCGGAACGTGACCCGTCAACAGCTCCTCCTTCACATTCTCCCGCATCTGGGGCTGTGAGGAAAAGGCTAAGAATTCCGAGCCCACCCGCTGGCGGTGATGCAGGGCAGTCTGGAGCGAGTGCTGACATCTGGTCTGGACTGAAGGACCTGCCAACGATTACTGACATGTCGTCTACTGTCACTGCATATGATTCTGTCACCATTGAAAGAATGGTGGAGGATTATATGAGTGACCGCATCCAAGTAGGCACGTCAGACAGTCCGTACGTATACTGGCAGGAAAATGAGTCAATTTGGAGGCCCTTGCACAAACTGGCTTTACTTTACCTAAGGTGCCTCCCCCCCCTCCAGTGTGTACTCCGAAAGAGTGTTTAGTGCAGCCGGTCACCTTGTCAGCGATCGGCGTACGAGGTTACTTCCACAAAATGTGGAGAAGATGATGTTCATCAAAATTAATTATAATCAATTCCTCCGTGGAGACATTCACCAGCAATTGCCTCCAGAAAGTACACAGGGACCTGAGATGGTGGATTCCAGTGGGGACGAATTAATAATCTGTGAGGAGGGAGATATACACAGTGAAAGGGGTGAGGAATCGGACGATGAGGAGGAGGTGGACATCTTGTCTCTGTAGAGCCAGTTTGTGCAAGGAGAGATTGATTGCTTCTTTTTTGGTGCGGGCCCAAACCAACCAGTCATTTCAGTCACAGTCGTGTGGCAGACCCTGTCGCTGAAATGATGGGTTTGTTAAAGTGTGCATGTCCTGTTTATACAACATAAGGGTGGGCGGGAGGGCCCAAGGACAATTCCATCTTGCACCTCTTTTTTCTTTAATTTATCTTTGCATCATGTGCTGTTTGGGGACTATTTTTTAAATCTGCCATCCTGTCTGACACTGCAGTGCCACTCCTAGATGGGCCAGGTGTTTGTGTCGGTCACTTGGGTCGCTTAGCTTAGCCATCCAGCGACCTTGGTGCTCCTCTTTTTTTCTTTGCATCATGTGCTGTTTGGGGACTATTTTTTAAATCTGCCATCCTGTCTGACACTGCAGTGCCACTCCTAGATGGGCCAGGTGTTTGTGTCGGCCACTTGGGTCGCTTAGCTTAGCCATCCAGCGACCTTGGTGCACCTCTTTTTTTCTTTGCATCATGTGCTGTTAGGGGACTATTTTTTAAATCTGCCATCCTGTCTGACACTGCAGTGCCACTCCTAGATGGTCCAAGTGTTTGTGTCAGCCACTTGGGTCGCTTAGCTTAGTCATCCAGCGACCTTGGTGCAAATTTTAGGACTAAAAATAATATTGTGCGGTGTGAGGTGTTCAGAATAGACTGGAAATGAGTGGAAATTATGGTTATTGAGGTTAATAATACTCAAAATGACCCCCAAATTCTATGATTTAAGCTGTTTTTGAGGGTTTTTTTTTAAAAAAACACCCGAATTCAAAACACACCCAAATCCGACAAAAAAATTTCAGGGAGGTTTTGCCAAAACGCGTCCGAATCCAAAACACGGCCGTGGAACCAAAACCAAAACCCGAAAAATTTCCGGTGCACATCCCTAGATTGAACCACTCCATCATGCACTGAGAAGTTTTATAATTGTGTATTTTGTTTTTGTGTCAATAAATTGTTTATACATTTTATGGTATCACCCCATTGTCTTTTGATAGAAACTCTGGGTCGGTGATCTTGCCCATTTATGGTTTATCATACATCCATAAGGACTTAGCGCCAGTGACACTATATTCAATTTACTATACATATACTGTTCGGGAATTGGTGTCTCCCCCCCTCCCCCTACACCCCACCCCCCTCTGAATATTGTGTCAAGGCAGCTGTGTCACTTTAACTGCGCAATTCTGAGATTGTACCATTCTTTATTTTTGATTATCATGAAGCAATTTGCAGGAAATAAGATAGTTATAAGTGTTCAAGTTTTAGAACTAAAGATAGAGGAATGGTTAGAGGGTATATATTCACAAAGGGCCTGATTCAGTTGTGGATAGAGGAGTTATTACTGCTGCTTACATTGAGGCAGCAGTGATAGCTCTTATATGGTAATGCAGCAGGAGGCATCACGTCTCCTGTATGCATTACACATTTGAGTTGCTTCCTAGAACGCAGTATCGGATAATCTGCGACACCATTGGCTGGCTGCATGCACATGGGGTCATGCAAGCTGACAGCCACAGGTCCTACCAAAAGGCCAGGTATCTCTGTCCTCGGACGGAGATCCTAGCCCCGTCCCTCCCCAACAATGGCAGTGGCACACCTCCATTTTAGGAAATAGAGGCCATCGCCACCCCAAAACCACATCAGACTGTCAATCACAGACAGTCTGATGCTGTAGTGCGACCGACATCATAGACCCATACTGCATATGCGCTGAACATCGGTACTTTGCAGCATGCACCACAGAAGCATTGGAATCTAAATCAGGCCCAATGTCGCCAATGAGCATAGAATGTTGACTGACAATTTTTTCACAATTTCAGGGATATGTTGTGATTATGGTTAGGCTGTGATTAGGGTATGGTTTAAGGTTAGGGATACTCACTTCAGCACTGCATAATCGCATGCTCGACATGCTGACTGTCGACATTCACAATGTTGACATTCTGCCAGTTGTGAGCATCAACATTTTATACCACACCCAGTTAGAGGGTGCGTTCATAGTTGCATAAGGGCAGTCAGCTCCAGCAATGCACACATGTACAGTAGCTCAGAACATCCTTAGAATGCTTCAAGTGGTGCAGTAGTGCCCAGTGATGGTTGATGGCATTTGCAAATACTGTACATGGTAAGCTACTGGACCAGTACTGTTATCATGCAGTGTAGGGACCGCCGTTATCATAGAAGCCATGAAGTGGCCCAGTGGCTTACCATGTATTTGCAAATGCATGCAGCAAATATCTTTGAATTTCTATTACCATATAGTTTTTCAAGTATTGTTGCAAGTACTACTTAGTGTGCTGCTGGTCGCCTGGGGGGACAGCCACCTTTCTGTTTTTTTATTTGGTATGACCTCTCTCTTTCATGCACTTACAAATTACTACCAGATTGATTTGAGCAGCTTCCACTGTGTATAGGACTAGTTGACCACGGGTTCACTACGATATGCCGGCGGTCGGGCTCCCGGCGACCAGCATACCGGCGCCGGGAGCCCGACCGCCGGCTTACCGACAGTGTGGCGAGCGCAAATGAGCCCCTTGCGGGCTCGCTGCGCTCGCCACGCTACGGGCACGGTGGCGCGCTACCCGCGCAACACTATTTTATTCTCCCTCCAGGGGGGTCGTGGACCCCCACGAGGGAGAATAAGTGTCGGTATGCCGGCTGTCGGGCTCCCGGCGCCGGTATGCTGGTCGCCGGGAGCCCGACCTCCGGCATACTGAAGACCACCCGTTGACCACTGTACTTCCCCCTCTCTCCCCTGCCTCACCTGACCTGTCCTTCCCATTTACCTCCCTTTCATATATTTTTGTTTCTTATTTTTTGTGATGCTTATACATTTTTGCTAGTTGATTTATATATTTGTCTATGTTTAACTTTAAACTTTTTATAACATGTCTGTGTCTCACTGTCTGTATATTCAAAATCAATAAAAAAACATTTGCAAATATATTTAGTAATCGGAGTGTTGCTAAAATGCACTCTGCTACACAAATTCCACCAGCGACCGACTCCAGGCTTGTTTAAAAACAACAAATACCTTTTATTCAGGTTTCTCAAGTACAAGGATATAAATCATAGCTAGCTGTCTTTAGCATACCAGGGAGGTTATGCCGTACCTTACTCCCTTTCCCTTAATAAAGAACCCTCCAGGTGCCAGCATCCTGACACTAGTCCCCCAGTCTTCCGGATCCCACTGTCCCTATCAGGCCTATCGCCTGGGCGCTAACTGCTGTCAGGATCCCTGACCTGTGGGAGACACTGCTTTAAACCCAGCAGCCAGATGCTAGCTGATGAAGCAGCTTCCTGGGCTGAGAAGCCCATAAGATCTGGTCTGGGGCCAATGGACGGGAAGCCTGTCCTTCCACACTTCCCATAGATTCCCGAGTCACTGTAAGTGGCTCCATCAGCCACTCTATTAGCAGCACAAGCCGGGGTATCTCCAGGTAGCAAAGTACATCTCCTGCCACAATATATAGTTAACAGACACCCTCCCCTCCCCCCCCCCAAAAAAAAAGAAAGAAAAAGAAATATAAATCACAGTGCTTAGATAATTTGCAGTTTTGCTATAATCACTTGTCAGCTTGACAAGGGAGTGCCATACATTTTTTAACATCCCTTGCCATGCAAGGCAAATCTGGGATTTGGATGATAGCTCTACAGTAAAAAGATAGAAAGTCAATAGGTCGACCCCAACTGGTCAACATGCAAAAGGTGGACAGGGTCAAAAGGTCCACAGGTAAAAAGTAGACAGTGGTTAAGGTTGACAGGTTCAAGAGGTCGACATGATACTAGAGATGTGCGCTGACCCCCGTGTTTTGGTTTTGGTGTTGGATCTGTATCTCTCGCATGTTTTGGATCTGTATTTGGTGGTGCCAAAACTGCCCTTGTGTGTTTTGGTTTTGGATCTGTATATTTGTCAGAGGTTATAAAAACAGCTAAAATCACAGAATTTAGGGGTGTTTTTGTTCCTACAGTATTATTAACCTCAATAACATTAATATTCAATTATTTCCAGTCAATTTTGACCACCTCACAGCTCACAATATTGTTTTCATCTAGTTTAGGCAAAATGGTTGCACCGAGGTAGCTGGATGACTAAGCTAAGCCACAGCAGTGGGTGGCACAAACGTGTGGCACTTAAACTTCCAACATGTCACATCTCGGAAATGGAATGGCACTGCAGTGGCAGACATGGTGGCAGTTTGATAAACTATGAAAATGTTTATCGTTTACACAAGAAGACAGACAGCAATGCACCAAACAGGGCATAATGCTAAGAAAAGAGGTGCAAGATGGAATTGTACTCGGGCCCCTCCGCCCACCTTTATATTAAACATGACATGCACAGTTTAACAAACCAATCACTTTAGTGACAGGGACTGCCAGTTGTGGCTGAAATGATTGGTTTGTTTGGGTTCCCAGAAAACAAGCTGTTAATGGGCAGTAAACATTGCTAGCAATGATCACTATATATACAAACTGGCTCTACATAGGCAAGATGATGTCATCGTCATCATCACTATGCGATTCCTCATACCCATCAGTGTGTACATCAGCTTTTAAAACAATATTAATTTGTCCCCGCTGGAATCCACCATTACAGATGGCCCTGAGTTTGTGCCAGTAAAGGTCTTCCTTGGTAATTCATTTTGATGAACATCATCTTTTCCACATTTTGGAGAAGAAACTTACGCCGATCGCTGACAAGGTTCCTGGCTGCGCTGAAAACTCTTTCCAAATACACACTGGAGGGGGGCAACTTAAGTAAAGCAAAGCCAGTTTGTGCAAGGTCCTCCAAATTGCCTTTCTCTAACGTCCTAGTGGATGCTGGGGACTCCGTCAGGACCATGGGGAATAGCGGCTCCGCAGGAGACAGGGCACAAAAGCAAGCTTTTAGGATCACATGGTGTGTACTGGCTCCTCCCCCTATGACCCTCCTCCAAGCCTCAGTTAGGTTTTTGTGCCCGGCCGAGAAGGGTGCAATCTAGGTGGCTCTCTTAAAGAGTTGCTTAGAAAAAGTTTTTAGGTTCTTTATTTTCAGTGAGTCCTGCTGGCAACAGGCTCACTGCATCGAGGGACTTAGGGGAGAGATTTTCAACTCACCTGCGTGCAGGATGGATTGGATTCTTAGGCTACTGGACATAGCTCCAGAGGGAGTCGGAACACAGGGCTCGCCCTGGGGTTCGTCCCGGAGCCGCGCCGCCGACCCCCCTTGCAGATGCTGAAGATGAAGAGGTCCGGAACCAGGCGGCAGAAGACTCTCAGTCTTCATCAGGTAGCGCACAGCACTGCAGCTGTGCGCCATTGTTGTCAGCACACTTCACACAGCGGTCACGGAGGGTGCAGGGCGCTGGGGGGGGGGCGCCCTGGGCAACAATGTATAATACCTGTATGGCGAAAAATACATCACATATAGCCCTTGAGGCTATATGGATGTATTTAACCCCTGCCAGATATCTAAAACTCCGGAGAAGAAGCCCGCCGAAAAGGGGGCGGGGCCTATTCTCCTCAGCACACAGCGCCATTTTCCCTCACAGAAAGGCTGGTGGGAAGGCTCCCATGCTCTCCCCTGCACTGCACTACAGAAACAGGGTTAAAACAGAGAGGGGGGGCACTGATTTGGTGATATGTATATATATTAAAATGCTATAAGGGAGGAACACTTATATAAAGGTTGTCCCTGGATAATTATAGCGTTTTGGTGTGTGCTGGCAAACTCTCCCTCTGTCTCCCCAAAGGGCTAGTGGGTCCTGTCCTCTATCAGAGCATTCCCTATGTGTGTGCTGTATGTCGGTACGTGTGTGTCGACATGTATGAGGAAAATATTGGTGAGGAGGCGGAGCAAATTGCCTGTAATGGTGATGTCACTCTCTAGGGAGTCGACACCGGAATGGATGGCTTATTTATGGAATTACGTGACAATGTCAACACGCTGCAAGCCGGTTGACGACATGAGAGGGCCGGCGAACAAATTAGTATCTGTCCAGGCGTCTCAAACACCGTCAGGGGCTGTAAAATGCCCATTTACCTCAGTCGGTCGACACAGACCCAGACACGGACACTGATTTCAGTGTCGACGGTGAAGAAACAAACGTATTTTCTTTTAGGGCCACACGTTAAGGGCAATGAAGGAGGTGTTACATATTTCTGATACTCCAAGTACCACAAAAAAAAGGGTATTATGTGTGAGGTGAAAAAACTACCTGTAGTTTTTCCTGAATCAGATAAATTAAATGAAGTGTGTGATGATGCGTGGGTTTCCCCCGATAGAAAATTATTGGCGGTATACCCTTTCCCGCCAGAAGTTAAGGCGCGGTGGGAAACACCCCTCAGGGTGGATAAGGCGCTCACACGCTTATCAGAACAAGTGGCGGTACCATCTACGGATAGGGCCGTACTTAAGGAGCCAGCTGATAGGAGGCTGAAAAATATCCTAAAAAGTATACACACACATGCTGGTGTTATACTGCGACCAGCGATCGCCTCAGCCTGGATGTGCAGAGCTGAGGTGGCTTGGTCGGATTCCCTGACTAAAAATATTGATACCTTTGACAGGGACAGTATTTTATTGACTATAGAGCATTTAAAGGATGCATTTCTATATATGCGAGATGCGCAGAGGGATATTTGCACTCTGGCATCAAGAGTAAATGCGATGTCCATATCTGCAAGAAGATGTTTATGGACACGACAGTGGTCAGGTGATGCAGATTCCAAACGGCACAAAGATGTATTGCCGTATAAAGGGGAGGAGTTATTTGGGGTAGGTCCATGGGACCTGGTGGCCAGGGCAACTGCTGGAAAATCCACCGTTTTTTACCCTAAGTCACATCTCTGCAGAAAAAGACACCGTCTTTTCAGCCTCAGTCCTTTCGTCCCTATAAGAGTCATATCTGCCCAGGGATAGAGGAAAGGGAAGAAGACTGCAGCAGGCAGCCCATTCCCAGGAACAGAAGCCCTCCACCGCTTCTACCAAGTTCTCAGCATGACGCTGGGACCGTACAGGACCCCTGGATCCTACAAGTAGTATCCAAGGGGTACAGATTGGAATGTCGAGAGGATTCCCCCCTCGCAGGTTCCTGTAGTCTGCTGTACCAATGTCTCCCTCCGACAGGGAGGCAGTATTGAAAGCAATTCACAAGCTGTATTCCCAGCAGGTGATAATAAAATTACCCCTCCGACAACAAGGAAAGGGGTATTACTCCACACTATATGGTGGTACTGAAGGCTAGGTGAGACCTATTCTAAATCTGGAAAATTTGAACACTTACAAGGGTTCAAATCCAGATGGAGTCACTCAGAGCAGTGATAGCAAAGAACAAGGGGACTATATGGTGTCCCGGGACATCAGGGATGCTTACCTCCATGTCCCAAAATTTGCCTTTTCTCACCAAGGGTACCTCAGGTTCGTGGTACAGAACTGTCACTATCAGTTTCAAGACGATGCCGTTGGATTGTCCAAGGCACCCCGGGTCCTTACCAAGGTAATGACCGAAAGGAGGATTCGTCTTCAAAGAAAATGGACGACCTCCTGATAAGAACAAGGTCCAGAGAACAGTTGGAGGTCGGAGTAGCACTATCTCAAGTAGTTCTACGACAGCACGGGTGGATTCTAAATATTCCAAAACCGCAGTTGTTCCGACGACACGTCTGCTGGTCCTAGGGATGATTCTGGACACAGTCCAGGAAAAGGTGTTTCTCCCAGAGGAGAAAGCCAGGGAGTTATCCGAGCTAATCGGGATCCTCCTAAAACCAGGAAAAGTGTCAGTGCATCATTGCACAAGAGTCCTGGTAAAAATGGTGGCTTATTACGAAGCGCTTCCATTCGGCAGATTTCACGCAAGAACTCTTCAGTGGGATCTGCTGGACAAATGGTCCGGATCGCATCTTCAGATGCATCAGCGGATAACCCTATATCCAAGGACAAGGGTGTCTCTCCTGTGGTGATTACAGAGTGCTCATCTTCTAGAGGGCCGCAGATTCGGCATTCAGGATTGGATGCTGGTGACCACGGAGGCCAGCCTGAGAGGCTGGGGAGCAGTCACACAAGGAGTGTGATCAAGTCTGGAGAATTCTCTCCACATAAATATACTGGAGCTAAGAGCAAATTTATAATGCTCTAAGCTTAGCAAGACCTCTGCTTCAAGGTCAGCCGGTATTGATCCAGTGGGATAACATCACGGCAGTCGCCCACGTAAACAGAAAGGGCGGCACAAGAAGCAGGAGGGCAGTGGCAAAACTGCAAGGATTTTTCGCTAGGCGGAAAATCATGTGATAGCACTGTCAGCAGTGTTCATTCCGGGAGTGGACGACTGGGAAGCAGACTTCCTCAGCAGGCACGACCTCCACCCGGGAGAGTGGGAACTTCATCGGGAAGTTTTCCGCATGATTGTGAACCGTTGGGAAAGACCAAAGGTGGACATGATGGCGTCCCGCCCGAACAAAAAATGGGACAGGTATTGCGCCAGGTCACGAGACCTTCAGGCGATAGCTGTGGACGTCCTGGTAACACCGTGGGTGTAACAGTCGGTGTATGTGTTCCCTCCTCTGCTTCTCATAACCAAGGTATTGAGAATTATAAGACATAGAGGAGTAAGAACTATACTCGTGGCTCCGGATTGGCCAAGAGGGACTTGGTAACTGGAACTTCAAGAGATGCTCACAGAGGACTAATGGCCTCGGGAGCTAAGAAGGGATTTGCTTTCAGCAAGTACCATGTCTGTTCCAAGAGGAACCGTGGCATCGGCCTTTAAGAAAGGACCTGCTCCAGCAGGGACCTTGTCTGTTCCAAGACTTACCGCGACTGCGTTTGACGGCATGGCGGTTTGAACGCCGGATCCTAAGGGAAAAGGCATTCCGGAAGAGGTCATACCTACCCTGGTCAAAGCCAGGAAGGAGGTGACCGCACAACGTTATCACCACATGTGGTGAAAATATGTTGCGTGGGTGAGGCCAGGAAGGCCCCACGAAAAAAAAATTTCAACTAGGTCGTTTTCTGCACTTCCTGCAAACAGGAGTGTCTATGAGCCTCAAATTGGGGTCCATTAAGGTTCAAGTTTCGGCCCTATAGATTTTCTTCCAGAAAGAATTGGCTTCAGTTCCTGAAGTCCAGACGTTTGTCAAGGGAGTATTGCATATACAGCCCTTGTGTGCCTCCAGTGGCACCGTGGGATCTCAACGTAGTGTTGGGATTCCTCAAATCATATTGGTTTGAACCATTCAAATCTGTGGATTTGAAATATCTCACATGGAAAGTGACCATGCTGTTGGCCCTGGCCTGGGCCAGGCGATTGTTAAAATTGGCGGCTTTGTCTTACAAAAGCCCATATTTGATTTTCCATTCGGACAGGGCAGAACTGCGGACTCGTCCCCAGTTTCTTCCTAAGGTGGTGTCAGCGTTTCACCTGAAACAACCTATTGTGGTGCCTGCGGCTACTAGGGACTTGGAGGACTCCAAGTTGCTAGACGTTGTCAGGGCCCTGAAAATATATATATATATAATTCCAGGACGGCTGGAGTCAGAAAGTCTGACTTGCTGTTTATATTGTAGGCACCCAAAAAGCTGGGTGCTCCTGCTTCTAAGCAGACTATTGCTCGTTGGATTTGTAGTACAATTCAGCTTGCACATTCTGTGGCAGGCCTGCCACAGCCAAAATCTGTAAATGCCCATTCCACAAGGAAGGTGGGCTCATCTTGGGCGGCTGCCCGAGGGGTCTCGGCTTTACAACTTTGCCGAGCAGCTACTTGGTCAGGGGAAAACACGTTTGCTAAATTCTACAAATTTGATACCCTGGCTGAGGAGGACCTGGAGTTCTCTCATTCGGTGCTGCAGAGTCATCCGCACTCTCCCGCCCGTTTGGGAGCTTTGGTATAATCCCCATGGTCCTGACGGAGTCCCCAGCATCCACTAGGACGTTAGAGAAAATAAGATTTTACTTACCGATAAATCTATTTCTCATAGTCCGTAGTGGATGCTGGGCGCCCATCCCAAGTGCGGATTGTCTGCATTACTTGTACATAGTTATTGTTACAAAAAATCGGGTTATTATTGTTGTGAGCCATCTTTTTTAGAGGCTACTTCATTGTTATCATACTGTTAACTGGGTTCAAATCACAAGTTGTACGGTGTGATTGGTGTGGCTGGTATGAGTCTTACCCGGGATTCAAGATCCTTCCTTATTGTGTACGCTCGTCCGGGCACAGTACCTAACTGAGGCTTGGAGGAGGGTCATAGGGGGAGGAGCCAGTACACACCATGTGATCCTAAAAGCTTGCTTTTGTGCCCTGTCTCCTGCGGAGCCGCTATTCCCCATGGTCCTGACGGAGTCCCCAGCATCCACTACGGACTATGAGAAATAGATTTATCGGTAAGTAAAATCTTATTTTTTTTTCTGCCAGTAGTGAAACGGACTGTCTGGCATGCCTGTTTGGATGCTTTCACTAAAATAATTATCAACCATTCTTTGAATGGTGACCATATCATATGGAGTCATGGTAGACACATCACTAATTGTAGGCAGTTCTTTTAGGCCTGAACAGCTGTCATAAGGTTTTGCTGACTGATCTGCATCATCACTAGTGGCTCTCTTAGTAAAATTGAGTTTTTCCCTGGCAGCTGTAGCTGCCGGAGCAACTGAAGGAGGAGATGTTGCAGTGTCACGTGCCACTTGAATTACAATAGTTCACCAACAGCTATTTGCATCACTTCAGATTTGTGTCAATCGGAAAGAAAGGCAGAACTTAAATCTAGGATCAAGTTTGCTCGCTAAAATGTAGTGATCTGATTTCAAGAGATTGATGACTCTTGCATCCTGGTGAAGCAAATGAAGGGCTTGATCTTGAAGTCCGACATGTTTAGCAGAATCACTTAATTTCAGCTCCTCCTTCAGTTTCTCCAGCTCCTTTTCCAAGAGTCTAATAAGAGGAATTACCTGACTCAAGCTGGCAGTGTCTGAATTTACTTCACCTTTGCCAACTTCAGAGGGTTTGAGAACCTTGGACCATACAGAAAGCATTATCCACTGTGCTTGAGTAAGGTACATTTTTCCTCCCTTTACTATGTCATAGGTCGTTGTGTAGCCCTGGATGGCCTTTTGGTGCTCTTCCATCTGCTGATGCATTTAAAGGGTAGAATTACACCCAACTTACTACCTCTTGCTTCAGCAGGGCAAATTCAACAGTTTTTGCAGATGCTGCAATCTTCGACATGTACTTGGTGAATGTCGAAAATGTCCCAACATTTTTCGGCCACAGATAGCAACTACTACATGCCTCTGGCATTTAAAAAACAAAAAAGTTGTACCAGCAAATTAATTGTGTGAGCAAAACTAGTGATGTGCAACGGACATTTTTCGGGTTTTGTGTTTTGGTTTTGGATTCGGTTCCGCGGCCGTGTTTTGGATTCGGACGCGTTTTGGCAAAATCTCACCGAAAATTTTTTGTCGGATTCGGGTGTGTTTTGGATTCGGGTGTTTTTTTACAAAAAACCCTAAAAAAACAGCTTAAATCATAGAATTTGGGGGTCATTTTGATCCCATAGTTTTATTAACCTCAATAACCATAATTTCCACTCATTTCCAGTCTATTCTGAACACCTCACACCTCACAATATTATTTTTAGTCCTAAAATTTGCACCGAGGTCGCTGGATGGCTAAGCTAAGCGACACAAGTGGCCGACACAAACACCTGGCCCATCTAGGAGTGGCACTGCAGTGTCAGGCAGGATGGCACTTCAAAAAAATAGTCCCCAAACAGCACATGATGCAAAGAAAAAAAAGAGGCGCACCAAGGTCGCTGTGTGACTAAGCTAAGGTACACAAGTGGCCGACACAAACACCTGGCCCATCTAGGAGTGGCACTGCAGTGTCAGGCAGGATGGCACTTCAAAAAAATTGTCCCCCAACAGCACATGGTGCAAAGAAAAAAAGAGGCGCACCAAGGTCGCTGTGTGACTAAGCTAAACGACACAAGTGGCCGACACAAACACCTGGCCCATCTAGGAGTGGCACTGCAGTGTCAGGCAGGATGGCACTTCAAAAAAATTGTCCCCAAACAGCACATGATGCAAAGAAAAAAAGAGGCACACCAAGGTCGCTGTGTGACTAAGCTAAGCGACACAAGTGGCCGACACAAACACCTGGCCCATCTAGGAGTGGCACTGCAGTGTCAGGCAGGATGGCACTTCAAAAAAATTGTCCCCAAACAGCACATGATACAAAGAAAAAAAGAGGCGCACCAAGGTCGCTGTGTGACTAAGCTAAGCGACACAAGTGGCCGACACAAACACCTGGCCCATCTAGGAGTGGCACTGCAGTGTCAGGCAGGATGGCACTTCAAAAAAATAGTCCCCAAACAGCACATGATGCAAAGAAAAAAAGAGGCGCACCAAGGTCGCTGTGTGACTAAGCTAAGCGACACAAGTGGCCGACACAAACACCTGGCCCATCTAGGAGTGGCACTGCAGTGTCAGGCAGGATGGCACTTCAAAAAAATAGTCCCCAAACAGCACATGATGCAAAGAAAAAAAGAGGCGCACCAAGGTTGCTGTGTGACTAAGCTAAGCGACACAAGTGGCCGACACAAACACCTGGCTCATCTATGAGTGGCACTGCAGTGTCAGGCAGGATGGCACTTCAAAAAAATAGTCCCCAAACAGCACATGATGCAAAGAAAAAAAGAGGCGCACCAAGGTCGCTGTGTGACTAAGCTAAGCGACACAAGTGGCTGACACAAACACCTGGCCCATCTAGGAGTGGCACTGCAGTGTCAGGCAGGATGGCACTTCAAAAAAATAGTCCCCAAACAGCACATGATGCACAGAAAAAAAGAGGCGCACCAAGGTCGCTGGATGGCTAAGCTAAGCGACACAAGTGGCCGACACAAACACCTGGCCCGTCTAGGAGTGGCACTGCAGTGTCAGGCAGGATGGCACTTCAAAAAAATAGTCCCCAAACAGCACATGATGCAAAGAAAAAAAGAGGCGCACCAAGGTCGCTGTGTGACTAAGCTAAGCGACACAAGTGGCCGACACAAACACCTGGCCCATCTAGGAGTGGCACTGCAGTGTCAGGCAGGATGGCACTTCAAAAAAATAGTCCCCAAACAGCACATGATGCAAAGAAAAAAAGAGGCGCACCAAGGTCGCTGTGTGACTAAGCTAAGCGACACAAGTGGCCGACACAAACACCTGGCCCATCTAGGAGTGGCACTGCAGTGTCAGGCAGGATGGCACTTCAAAAAAATTGTCCCCAAACAGCACATGATGCAAAGAAAAAAAGAGGCGCACCAAGATCGCTGTGTGACTAAGCTAAGCGACACAAGTGGCCGACACAAACACCTGGCCCATCTAGGAGTGGCACTGCAGTGTCAGGCAGGATGGCACTTCAAAAAAATAGTCCCCAAACAGCACATGATGCAAAGAAAAAAAGAGGCGCACCAAGGTCGCTGTGTGACAAAGCTAAGCGACACAAGTGGCCGACACAAACACCTGGCCCATCTAGGAGTGGCACTGCAGTGTCAGGCAGGATGGCACTTCAAAAAAATAGTCCCCAAACAGCACATGATGCAAAGAAAAAAAGAGGCGCACCAAGGTCGCTGTGTGACTAAGCTAAGCGACACAAGTGGCCGACACAAACACCTGGCCCATCTAGGAGTGGCACTGCAGTGTCAGGCAGGATGGCACTTCAAAAAAATAGTCCCCAAACAGCACATGATGCAAAGAAAAAAAGAGGCGCACCAAGGTCGCTGTGTGACTAAGCTAAGCGACACAAGTGGCCAACACAAACACCTGGCCCATCTAGGAGTGGCACTGCAGTGTCAGGCAGGATGGCACTTCAAAAAAAATAGTCCCCAAACAGCACATGATGCAAAGAAAAAAAGAGGCGCACCAAGGTCGCTGTGTGACTAAGCTAAGCGACACAAGTGGCTGACACAAACACCTGGCCCATCTAGGAGTGGCACTGCAGTGTCAGGCAGGATGGCACTTCAAAAAAATTGTCCCCAAACAGCACATGATGCAAAGAAAAAAAGAGGCGCACCAAGGTCGCTGTGTGACTAAGCTAAGCGACACAAGTGGCCGACACAAACACCTGGCCCATCTAGGAGTGGCACTGCAGTTTCAGACAGGATGGCACTTAAAAAAATAGTCCCCAAACAGCACATGATGCAAAGAAAAAAAGAGGCGCACCACAGGTATAGAATGTAGATGGATAGTATACTTAATGACGACACAGAGGTAGGTACAGCAGTGGCCTTCCGTACTGCTATATATAGTATACTGGTGGTCACTGTGTCAGCAAACTGCAAAACTAAAATGCACCACAGGTATAGAATGTAGATGGATAGTATACTTAATGATGACACAGAGGTAGGTACAGCAGTGGCCTTCCGTACTGCTATTATATATAGTATACTGGTGGTCACTGTGTCAGCAAACTGCAAAACTAAAATGCACCACAGGTATAGAATGTAGATGGATAGTATACTTAATGACGACACAGAGGTAGGTACAGCAGTGGCCTTCCGTACTGCTATATATAGTATACTGGTGGTCACTGTGTCAGCAAACTGCAAAACTAAAATGCACCACAGGTATAGAATGTAGATGGATAGTATACTTAATGATGACACAGAGGTAGGTACAGCAGTGGCCTTCCGTACTGCTATTATATATAGTATACTGGTGGTCACTGTGTCAGCAAACTGCAAAACTAAAATGCACCACAGGTATAGAATGTAGATGGATAGTATACTTAATGACGACACAGAGGTAGGTACAGCAGTGGCCTTCCGTACTGCTATATATAGTATACTGGTGGTCACTGTGTCAGCAAACTGCAAAACTAAAATGCACCACAGGTATAGAATGTAGATGGATAGTATACTTAATGATGACACAGAGGTAGGTACAGCAGTGGCCTTCCGTACTGCTATTATATATAGTATACTGGTGGTCACTGTGTCAGCAAACTGCAAAACTAAAATGCACCACAGGTATAGAATGTAGATGGATAGTATACTTAATGATGACACAGAGGTAGGCACAGCAGTGGCCTTCCGTACCGTACTGCTATATATAGTATACTGGTGGTCACTGTGTCAGCAAACTGCAAAACTAAAATGCACCACAGGTATAGAATGTAGATGGATAGTATACTTAATGACGACAGAGAGGTAGGTACAGCAGTGGCCTTCCATACTGCTATATATAGTATACTGGTGGTCACTGTGTCAGCAAACTGCAAAACTAAAATGCACCACAGGTATAGAATGTAGATGGATAGTATACTTAATGACGACACAGAGGTAGGTACAGCAGTGGCCTTCCATACTGCTATATATAGTATACTGGTGGTCACTGTGTCAGCAAACTGCAAAACTAAAATGCACCACAGGTATAGAATGTAGATGGATAGTATACTTAATGACGACACAGAGGTAGGTACAGCAGTGGCCTTCCGTACTGCTATTATATATAGTATACTGGTGGTCACCGTGTCAGCAAACTGCAAAACTAAAATGCACCACAGGTATAGAATGTAGATGGATAGTATACTTAATGACGACACAGAGGTAGGTACAGCAGTGGCCTTCCGTACTGCTATTATATATAGTATACTGGTGGTCACTGTGTCAGCAACTGCAAAACTAAAATGCACCACAGGTATAGAATGTAGATGGATAGTATACTTAATGACGACACAGAGGTAGGTACAGCAGTGGCCTTCCGTACTGCTGTTATATATAGTATACTGGTGGTCACTGTGTCAGCAAACTGCAAAACTAAAATGCACCACAGGTATAGAATGTAGATGGATAGTATACTTAATGACGACACAGAGGTAGGTACAGCAGTGGCCTTCCGTACTGCTATATATAGTATACTGGTGGTCACTGTGTCAGCAAACTGCAAAACTACAATGCACCACAGGTATAGAATGTAGATGGATAGTATACTTAATGACGACACAGAGGTAGGTACAGCAGTGGCCTTCCGTACTGCTATTATATATAGTATACTGGTGGTCACTGTGTCAGCAAACTGCAAAACTAAAATGCACCACAGGTATAGAATGTAGATGGATAGTATACTTAATGACGACACAGAGGTAGGTACAGCAGTGGCCTTCCGTACCGTACTGCTATTATATATAGTATACTGGTGGTCACTGTGTCAGCAAACTGCAAAACTAAAATGCACCACAGGTATAGAATGTAGATGGATAGTATACTTAATGACGACACAGAGGTAGGTACAGCAGTGGCCTACTGTACCGTAATGCTATATATTATATACTGGTGGTAACTGGTCAGCAAAACTCTGCACTGTACTCCTCATATATAATATTATACTGGTGGTCCCCAGTCCCCACAATAAAGCAGCACACTGAGCACAGATATGGAGTGTTTTTCAGGCAGACAACGTATACTGGTGGTCACTGTCCGCAAAAACTCTGCACTGTACTCCTGCTATATAATACAGCTGCTCCCCAGTCCCCACAATTAAGCAGTGTGAGCACAGATATATGCAGCACACAGCACAGATATGGAGCGTTTTTTTCAGGCAGAGAACGGATAACTGGTGGTCACTGATCAGCAAAACTCTGCACTGTACTCCTCCTATATTATACAGCTGCTCCCCAGCCCTCCCCACAATTAAGCAATAGTGCACAGCACAATCAAGTTCAACAATAACGGAGAGGACGCCAGCCACGTCCTCTCTCTAACATTTCCAATGCACGAGTGAAAATGGCGGCGACGCGCGGCTGCTTATATAGAATCCGAATCTCGCGAGAATCCGACAGCGGGATGATGACGTTCGGGCGCGCTCGGGTTACCCGAGCCATACGGGAGAATCCGAGTATGGCTCGGACCCGTGTAAAAAGGGTGAAGTTCGGGGGGGTTCGGTTTCCGAGAAACCGAACCCGCTCATCACTAAGCAAAACAGGGTACGAGTTGGAATTCACCCAGCTATAATGTGCTCTCAATGTTGATGGCATTGTCCAAAATCACAAATCCCCAGGAGAGCTCAAGTGGGGTAATCCATTTTGCAATGTTTTCCCTGAGTTTTTCTAAGATGTTGTCAGCGGTATGCATCTTAGTGAAACCGATGATACACAGAGTAGCCTGCCTCTGAATGAGCTGGTATTTGATAGATGCTACAAAGTATCACCATACGCTAATAGGGTATCCGGTCTCTAGGTCGACAGTAACTAGGTCAACAGTGTTTAGGTCGACCATTATTGGTCGACAGTAACTAGGTCGACAGGGTTTCTAGGTCGACAGGGTCTCTAGCTTGACATGTTCTAGGTTGACGGTCAAAAGGTCGACATGAGTTTTTCACATTTTTTCTTTTTTTGAACTTTTTCATACTTACCGTTCCACGCGGACTACAATTGAGAATAGTAACCTGTGCCGAGTGCCGCAGCAGAGCGAGGCACCTTGCCCGATGCATGGCGAACAAAGCGATCCATGCGATGGGACATGGTGCACTAATTGGGGTTTCCGGTCACTGTACGGAGAAAACGACACCAAAAATAAATTTAAAAAAATGTATGTCGACCTTTTGATCTGTCGACCTAGTTCATGTCAACCTAAATACCCTGTCGACCTAGAAACCCTGTCAACCTAGTTACTGTCGACCAATAGTGGTCGACCTAGACACTGTTGACCTCGTTACTGTCGACCCTCCATAACACACCCGTGCTAATAGACCAATTAAGCACCAGTATGGGTAGAATCACATAAAACTATTGTTTATAATTGAAAAAAATATAGATTTTTGTTTTATGACAAATATATGTGCATATACCAATATTCATATAAAATCAATATATTCAAATGTAGAACAGATCCTTTCAATACTTTCTATAACCTTCATGTACTGTATAATATGCGGGTTACCTGCAGAGGACACCTGGCCAAGTTACGCCCTGAGGTTGGACCCCCCCCCCCCATACAGCTTACTAGCATATTCGGAAGTTGTAGTAGCGCATCATCTTGGAGAATGGAGACATCCGTTACCTCTTAGCCCGATCGTTCCACTTCAGGATACCATCTCAAGCTGGGGTTAATGATCTAACACGGTGAGTCATCCCTGCAGTCCAAGCCATAAAAGAAACGTGATAACACAGTGTCGGGATTAAAGAAATCAGCCGCGGAGATCTGCACTTAACTGCACCTTGGACACTGCAAACAAACCGGAGGTCAGGAGACGAAGAAACGGTATTATACCATATATTTATGTTTTTCTGCTCATTATCGATACATTAGAATCCATTAGCTGACGATAATATCATCCGGACCCGCCAGCGGTTGTGCCGGAGACTTTGAGAGGGTACGGACGACGTGTCGGGGCAGGGAGCGCGCCGCACACGTGGCTGGCTACGTCATCCAGATCCGCCTGGTTGCCGCACCTGGGGACGCAGGGAGTTGAGTGGCAAGGTAAAAGGTATGTTTTGTTCAATGTACACTTTGTTCTGACGAAAGTCAATAAGACTGAAACGTTAACACTGAACAGGGGCGTTTGTCTCTTCATTTCTACTTGAGTAAAAGTCCTCGTGGAGTGCCGCCGTATGTAAATAGTATGTATGTATGTATGTATGTATATATATACATATATATATATATATATATATATCTTTATCAATACAGATATGTAAATGTGTGTGTGTGTGTGTGTGTGTGTGTGTGTGTGTGTGTGTGTGTGTGTGTGTGTGTGTGTGTGTATATATATATATATATATATATATATATATATATTAGAGATGAGCGGGTTCGGTTCGTCGAGATCCGAACCCCCCCGAACTTCACGTGGTTTACACGGGTCTGAGTCAGCTTCGGTTCTTCCCGCCTTACACGCAAAACCCGAACGTGGGAAAACGTCATAATCCCGCTGTCGGATTCTCGCGAGATTCGGATTCCATATAAAGAGCCGCGCATCGCCGCCATTTTCACTTGTGCATTGTCAAGATAGAGAGAGGACGTGGCTACATTCTCTGCCCGAATAGCCCAATATCAGCAAATCTCAGCTCAATATCTATGCTCAGTATCAGTGCTGCATTGTGGAGACCAGTATATGGTATTACAGTACAGTAGTCCAGTGCTGTTCTCGCTGCACAGTGTCACTCAGTTCTATTATCCTGAACAGTGCTCAGTATCTGTGCTCATTATTATCATTGCTGCATTGTGGTGACCACTGACCAGTATATGGTATTACAGTCCAGTAGTCCAGTGCTGTTCTCGCTGCCCAGCGTCACTCAGTTCTATTATCCTGAACAGTGCACAGTGTATATGTGCTCGTTACTATCATTGCTGCATTGTGGTGACCACTGACCAGTATATGGTAGTACAGTACAGTAGTCCAGTGCTGTTCTCGCTGCCCAGTGTCAGTTCTATTATCCTGAAAAGTGCTTAATATCTGTGCTCATTATTATCAGTGCTGCATTGTGGTGACTAAAAGTCCAGTGTCTTGTGCTGCATCTTGCTGCTGTAGGGTGCTGTGGTAGTGTCCTGTCACTGTGCATAGGTCATCATCATTCCAGTCACAGTGGTATCTGGTATCTATCTAGTGGTATCTAATTCCAGACATTACTGCCGTCTAATTCCAGATATATTACTGGCATGTAATTCCACACATTAAAAAAATGGAGAACAAAAATGTGGAGGGTAAAATAGGGAAAGATCAAGATCCACTTCCACCTAGTGCTGAAGCTGCTGCCACTAGTCATGGCAGAGATGATGAAATGCCATCAACGTCGTCTGCCAAGGCCGATGCCCAATGTCATAGTAGAGAGCATGTAAAATCCAAAAAAACAAAAGTTCAGTAAAATGACCCAAAAATCTAAATTAAAAGCATCCGAGGAGAAGCGTAAACTTGCCAATATGCCATTTATGACACGGAGTGGCAAGGAATGGCTAAGGCCCTCTCCTATGTTCCTCATGACTAGTGGTTCAGCTTCACATGAGGATGGAAGCACTCATCCTCCCACTAGAAAAATGAAAAGAGTTAAGCTGGCAAAAGCACAGCAAAGAACTGTGCGTTCTTCTAAATCACAAATCCCCAAGGAGAGTCCAATTGTGTCGGTTGCGATGCCTGACCTTCCCAACACTGGACGGGAAGAGGTGGCGCCTTCCACCATTTGCATGCCCCCTGCAAGTGCTGGAAGGAGCACGCACAGTACAGTTCCTGATATTCAAATTGAAGATGTCACTGTTGAAGTACACCAGGATGAGGATATGGGTGTTGCTGGCGCTGAGGAGGAAATTGACCAGGAGGATTCTGATGGAGAGGTGGTTTGTTTAAGTTAGGCACCCGGGGAGACACTTGTTGTCCGTGGGATGAATAAGGCCATTGACATGCCTGGTCAAAATACCAAAAAAATCACCTCTTCGGTGTGGAATTATTTAAACAGAAACGCGGACAACTGGTGTCAAGCCGTGTGTTGCCTTTGTCAAGCTGTAATAAGTAGGGATAAGGACGTTAACCACATAGGAACATCCTCCCTTATACGTCACGTGGAGCGCATTCATCAGAAGTCATTGACAAGTTCAAAAACTTTGGGTGACAGCAGAAGCAGTCCACTGACAGTGACAACTAAATCCCTTCTTCCTCTTGTGCCCAAGCTCCTGCAAACCACACCACCAACTCCCTGAGTGTCAATTTCCTCCTTAGACAGGAACGCCAATAGTCCTGCAGGCCATGTCACTGGCAAGTCTGACGAGTCCTCTCCTAACTGGGATTCCTCCAATGGATCCATGAGTGTAACGCCTACTGCTGCTGGCGCTGCTGTTGTTGCTGCTAGGAGTCGATCGTCATCCCAATGGGGAAGTCGGAAGACCACTTGTACTACTTCCAGTAAGCAATTGACTGTCCAACAGTCCTTTGCGAGGAAGATGAAATATCACAGCAGTCATCCTGTTGCAAAGCGGATAACTTAGGCCTTGACAACTGTGTTGGTGTTAGATGTGCGTCCGGTATCCGTCGTTAGTTCACAGGGATTTAGAGAATTTCTTGAGGTAGTGTGTCCCCGGTACCAAATACCATCTAGGTTCCACTTCTCTAGGCAGGCGATACCGAGAATGTACACAGACCTCAGAAAAAGAGTCACCAGTGTCCTAAAAAATGCAGTTTTACCCAATGTCCACTTAACCACGGACATGTGGACAAGTGGAGCAAGGCAGACTCAGGACTATATGACTGTGACAGCCCACTGGGTAGATGTATTGCCTTCCACAGCAACAACAGCGGCGGCACCAGTAGCAGCATCTCCCAAACGTCAACTCGTTCCTAGGCAGGCTACGCTTTGTATCACCGCTTTCCATAAGAGGCACACAGCTGACAACCTCTTACGGAAACTGAGGAACATCATCGCAGATTGGCTTACCCCAAATGGACTCTCCTGGGGATTTGTGACATCGTACAACACCACCAATATTGTGCGTGCATTACATGTGGGCAAATCCCAGCACGTCCCATGTTTTGCACATACAATTAATTTGGTGGTGCAGATTTTTTTTTAAAAACGACAGGGGCGTGCAAGAGATGCTGTCGGTGGCCCGAAGAATTGCGGGCCACTTTCGGCATTCAGCCACCGCGTGCCGAAGACTGGAGCACCAGCAAACACTCCTGAACATGCCCCGCCATCAGCTGAAGCAAGAGGTGGTAACGAGATGGAATTCAACCCTCTATATGCTTCAGAGTATGGAGGAGCAGCAAAAGGCAATTCAAGCCTATACATCTGCCCACGATATAGGCAAAGGAGGGGGAATGCACCTGGCTCAAGCGCAGTGGAGAATGATTTCAACGTTGTGCAAGGTTCTGCAATCCTTTGAACTTGCCACACGTGAAGTCAGTTCAGACACTGCCAGCCTGAGTCAGATCATTCCCCTCATCAGGCTTTTGCAGAAGCAGCTGGAGAGATTGAAGTAGGAGCTAAAATGGAGCGATTCCGCTAGGCATGTGAGACTTGTGGTTGGAGCCCTTCATTCGCTTAACCAGGATTCACGGGTGGTCAATCTGATGAAATCAGAGCACTACATTTTGGCCACCGTGCTCGATCCTAGGTTTAAAGCCTACGTTGTATCTCTCTTTCCAGCAGACACAAGTCTGCAGTTGTTCAAAGACCTGCTGGTGAGACACTTGTCAAGTCAAGCAGAACGTGACCCGCCAACAGCTCCTCCTTCATTTTCTACCTCCACTGGAGCTGCCAGGAAAAGGATCAGATTTCCAAAACCACCCGCTGGCGGTGATGCAGGGCAGTCAGTAGCGATAGCTGACATCTGGTCCGGACTGAAGGACCTGCCAACGATTACTGACATGTTGTCTACTGTCACTGCATTTGATTCTGTCACCATTGAAAGAATGGTGGAGGATTATATGAGTGACAGCATCCAAGTAGGCATGTTAGACAGTCCGTACGTATACTGGCAGGAAAAAGAGCCAATTTGGAGGCCCTTGCACAAACTGGCTTTATTTTACCTAAGTTGCCCCCCCTCCAGTGTGTACTCCGAAAGAGTGTTTAGTGCAGCCGGTCACCTTGTCAGCGATCGGCGTACGAGGTTACTTCCACAAAATGTGGAGAAGATGATGTTCATCAAAATGAATTATAATCAATTCCTCCGTGGAGACATTTACCAGCAATTGCCTCCAGGAAGTACACAGTGGTGGATTCCAGTGGGGACGAATTAATACTCTGTGAGGAGGGGGATGTACACAGTGAAAGGGTTGAGGAATCGGACGATGAGGAGGAGGTGGAGCCAGGTTGTGCAAGGAGAGATTGATTGCTTCTTTTTTGGTGGGGGCCCAAACCAACCAGTCATTTCAGCCACAGTCATGTGGCAGACCCTGTCGCTGAAATGATGGGTTTGTTAAAATGTGCATGTCTTGTTTATACAATATAAGAGTGGGTGGGAGGGCCCAAGGACAATTCCATCTTGCACCTCTTTTTTTTATTTATCTTTGCATCATGTGATGTTTGGAGCCAATTTGTTTAAGTGCCATCCTGTCTGACACTGCAGAGCCACTCCTAGATGGGCCAGGTGTTTGTGCCGGCCACTTGGGTCGCTTAGCTTAGTCATCCTGCGACCTCGGTGCAAATTTTAGGACTAAAAATAATATTGTGAGGTGTGAGGTGTTCTGAATAGACTGGAATTCAGTGGAAATTATGGTTTTTGAGGTTAATAATAATACTATGGGATCAAAATTACCCCCAAATTCTATGATTTAAGCTGTTTTTGAGGGGTTATTGAAAAAAAAACACCCGAATCCAAAACACACCTGAATCCAACAAAAAATTTTAAGGGAGGTTTTGCCAAAACACATCCGAATCCAAAACACGGCCTCAGAACCGAATCCAAAACCAAAACACAAAACCCGAAAAATGTCCGGTGCACATTGTGACGACGCTGCCGGCCAATTCCACAAATATGCCAATTTGAGAACTGCCACATGCGATGTACGGGGTCACTTTTGACACACGGGATTATTTAAATACTTTCAGCTGCCACCAGCAAAGACTTTTCAACGTATTACGGACGTTACAGGCGTCTTTAGCTTTACCTGTCACACACACACACACACACACACTGCAATGCTTAGAAAAATAGATAGGCGTGAGCCACACAGGCGTTGGAGTTCATAAGAACAACAGAATCAGAACTAAAATTAGGATTTTAATTTCAAGAATACTTCAGAGCTTTGGTTACAAAAAGGTTACAAAGATTATTAATAATAGTTTAAAAACACACACAGAATACAGCAATCTCAATAAATGAAAAGGAAATAAAACTTACAGAAACATTACTAACTTACGCAAGCGAACTTTAGATTTCTGCCGTGGGGGCTTCACAGAATAACTCAGGTCATCTCCAGCATACTAGCTGTCCCCAAGAGATCACAACTCCTATTTTCATGAGTGGGACAGATATAGTCTCCAGCTTCATCAGGCACCCTCCCTTGGGATTTTTAACCACTTTTCTGCTGGACAAAACACCTACACCAGGTTTTACATACTTGGTGCTTGGCAACAGCCAAGGTGGGAGGTAAGGGGTGTACTGTAGGAATCTCTTTCAAAGAAAGCAAGGTTTATGACATTAGCCAGGAAACAGGATTCCTGGTCTGTTTACAGCCCCTCTGTTGACACAACAACAAATGGCCTTATCAGCCCTCAATGTCCAGAGCTTGCAAATCTCTGCTTTTGATGTAGGAATGTCATCTCAAACCTTATGGTCTGCAGATCTCTCTTGGCCTGGACCTATGGGGGTCAAATGCAGGACATTGCATGTCAGCCATGTTGTCACATCTCGGCTGAAAAGAATACAATATTATATATATACACAGTCACTTGAAAACATTATTGGTGATTATTCCTGCAGGTAATCACCACACCTTAGATCACATATAATTTGTGATCCTCCTTTCTCTATTCAAACGTGACATGGCATGTCTTATATATATGGGGGAGATTATCTCTGAGGAGCACTCTTATTTAATAGATATTTCAATAGGTTTATGGATATGAACTAGGGAAGCTCTGTTTGTACCTTATATACACATACACCCAAATACTAAAAAACATATTTTATTAAAAATACAACATATTCAAGAACACATTTTCATAATCATTTCTGATAAACAGTGTTAACTACTCAGAGACTTGTTTGTTTAGTTTTTATAAATACAGTAATTATAAAATATAAAATATTTTTTGTTTCGTCTGTGGCGACTTCTTCAGGGGTGTCTTTGGGTGTAAGAAATGAGAAAAGAAATCTAAACATACAACATATCTGGTGAACAGGTGTCTCAGTACACAACTTATTAAGTAAACAATAACACATCAAATATTAATATATAGTTTAAGAGATGGTTCACAATTATCAGATTGGAATAGAATACATTATTTTACCATAAATGACAACCTTAATTGTTATTTAGGTGACTTAATTAAATAATGGTTATCTGTTGAAATACTTCATAATGTTCTATTTGATCAGTATATATTTTTTAATGTTTGTACAGTCAAATACTCACTAGTTCTTAGACAATAGAATTTTCATATTGTGATGACAGAAATGATTTAAATGATTCTCATTCTTAGGTGATGACTTAGTGAGCAACACCATAAGAAAGGACAAGTAATTTCACCTAATTAGATAGAAACGTCCAATTTAATATCTAAACTTGTGAGTTTGTATAAAGACCTTTTTAAACAGGTAGATACTTACTAAAAGCATATATAGAACAAACCTAATTGGATTTCACAGTTTAATAGCAATTAGCTGGATTTCATATTTGCAGAGTTCCTTAATAACAATTAGCTGGATTTCATATTTGTGGAGTACAGTCCCTATGACGGAGAATAATTTATATCATGTATTAAATAGTAATAATTTATTAATTTATTTGTTGAGTTCCTATAATATTTGTGTGTGTATATATATATATATATATATATATATATATATATATATATATACCCATACACAGACGTGATGTCGCGGGACCCGGCGATGCATGTTAACATATTTACAATATGCAAAATCAATAAAGTGCCATATATAGAGAGATATATACGCTCTGTGTAAAGGCTTGTCGCTCTGTGTAAAGGCTTGTCGCTCTGTGTAAAGGCTTGTCGGCTCTGTGTAAAGGCTTGTTGGCTCTGTGTAAAGGCTTGTCTCTTTTAAGTGCTGCTTGGATTTCTAAGTGTGAGTTTTAAACAGCAAAAAGGTGAACTCTGATTAATCTCTGTCTATCCATATAGGGATAGTAATATTGTGAGAGAAAGTTAATCTGAATCTGATTGTTTGTATCTATACTGTTTCTTTTTTGTTTTAATATATCTGTACTGGGTTTTTTTTTTTTGGAGGGAAAAAAAAAAGTGTGAGGTAAAAAGCCAGAGGGGTTAACTCAGGTGTGAGTAATCAGGAGGAGGAGGGGCTGACTAAAGCAGCTGGCTGAGCCTATATAAGCAGTGATTAGACTCTTTGGAGCTTGCTCTGTGTAAAGGCTTGTCTCTTTTAAGTGCTGCTTGGATTTCTAAGTGTGAGTTTTAAACAGCAAAAAGGTGAGTTAGAATACAGAAAAAGGTGAGTTTTATAATACACAATCAGGAACACACATTTGCAGTACCATTAAACTTCTGGTGAGGCTGCAAGGGGCTGACCTTGTGAGTGAGTGAGAGGGTCTCTTACTTGGAGTAGCAGAGGGGCTGTGATTGTGCGTGTGTGAGGGGCATTTTTTTTTTTTTTAGCAGGAGCTGGAAGCCGAGTGAAAAGGAGGTGCAGTGAGCTGGAACAACTGCAACTGCTAAGTGGAGTATAGGTGCCGCAGGAGAGAGTACTACGGCTGCATAAAAGTGAAGGACCAAGACCTGCACAAAGATAGATAAGTATATGTTATGCACACCAGTGCCTGCAGGAATGTACTGGTGTCGTGTCTGAACTGTTATGCACACCAGTGCCTGCAGGAATGTACTGGTGTTTGAACTGTTATGCACACCAGTGCCTGCAGGAATGTACTGGTGTCTGAACGGATAGGGATGCAAAACAAATGAACTTACAGACAGACTGGGGAATATGACATTACGTACACAGAAGGTGATAGGGTAACAAAATAAACACAAAGTGAACGGAGAAGCCCAGAGGCTAAGAAACTGGGTGTCTCCCTAGTATTAGTAATGCTCAGATGGAAAAAGCAAGATGTTGTGTTTTAATACGTAGAGAACCCGAAATGCTGTTGCTAAGGGCAACAGCAAAACCCTAAAGGGTTACCAACGGGTGTGGCAGTAAACTCCTTGGTCAGAGATAGAATGATAGACACAAGGAGAGTCTCCACAATCCTAATCCTCACTTGCAGTGCACAGGTTCAGCTTACTGCCACTAAACTGACACCTGAACTCCTTGCACAGTGAGACAGGATTTAGGCAGGCAAATCTGAGAATACAGCCGCAAACTTGCTAAGTTCACAGAGTAGCAAAAGAACCCCAGCAAGTTAAACGACTGACTCCAGTCTTACTGCTAGGTCTGGATTGGCAGAGTGTAGTACCAAATCCCCAGGCCTATTTGCAGTAAGCAACAACAAATACAAAGCTACACAGTACTGGCTAACTTTCAGGAACTGACTAACCAACAAAGATTCAGCAGCATCTGCTTAACCTGAGAAGAGGCCTTATATAGCAGGTGCTGTCCACGCCCCACTCAGACCTCAGACTGTGAGCACAAAAACCAGCACCGGATTCCCTGCCGTGCACAGAGCCTGTAACCACTGCACAGCAAAAGACCCGAACCGGAGTATCAGCTGCGCTCAGGTTACTCCGCTAGCACTTGTCTCCCGGTTGCCATGACGACGTGGCAGCACAGGGCAGGAGACCCTAACAGTATAAGCCAGCTTAATTATTGTATAAGTGAGATTGCTTGTCTTCTACTTTTTATTTTTGCTGCTTTTTAACATAGTAACATAGTATCTGAGGTTGAAAAAAGACAATTGTCCATCGAGTTCAACCTATTTGTGGTCTCCTATGCATGATGATTTGACTAAAATTTCTGACTGATGCTGCTGTCAGCCATTGCATTTTATCCCTATTTATAGTAACTATAATGCATGACTATGCACCATACCCCTGGATATCCTTATCCAATAGGAATTTATCTAACCCATTCTTAAAGGTGTTGACAGATTCCGCCATTACAACTCCTTCGGGCAGGGAATTCCAAACACGTATTGTCCTTACCGTGAAAAAGCCTTTGCGCCGTATTGTGCGGAATCTCCTCTCCTCTAACCTGAGCGAGTGTCCACGAGTCCTCTGTGTTGATCTAACCAAAAACAGGTCCCGCGCAAGCTCTGTGTATTGTCCCCTTATATATTTGTAGATGTTGATCATATCCCCTCTTAGTATCCGCTTTTCCAATGTAAACATGCCTAGTCTTTCAAGCCTTTCCTTGTATTCCATCGTCTCCATGCCCTTAATTAGTTTGGTCGCCCTCCTCTGTACCTTTTCAAGCTCCAGGATATCCTTTTTGTAGTACGGTGCCCAGAATTGTACACAGTATTCAAGGTGTGGCCTCACTAGTGACTTATATAACACTCTCGTCCCTAGCATCAATACCCCGTTTTATGCATGCTAATATCTTATTAGCCTTCTTTGCTGCAGTCCTGCTTTGGGTACTACTGCTTAGCTTGCTATCTATGAGGACACCTAAGTCCTTTTCCAGTACAGAATCCCCTAATTTTACCCCATTTAGTAGGTAGGTGTAATTTTTGTTCTTGTTACCACAGTGCATTACCTTACACTTGTCTGTGTTGAAGCGCATTCTCCATTTGGCTGCCCATGCTTCTAATTTAACTAAGTCGTTCTGAAGAGACTCGGCATCCTCCTCTGTATTTACAGCCTTACACAATTTGGTATCATCTGCAAAAATTTACACCATGCTCTCTAGACCTTCTGTTAGGTCGTTAATGAAAATATTGAACAATAGCGGTCCTAATACTGAGCCTTGCGGCACACCACTTAGCACTTCAGTCCAAGTTGAAAAAGATCCATTAACCACAACGCACTGCTTCCTATTATCTAACCAGTTTTTGACCCAAGTGCATATTGTGCTTCCTAGCCCTAATTCTTGTAGCTTGTAGATAAGTCTCATGTGTGGTACAGTATCGAACGCTTTGGCAAAGTCTAAAAAGATTACATCCACGTCTTTACCCTGATCTAGGTTTGCGCTTACTGTTTCATAAAAGCCAAGTAAGTTGGTTTGACAGGATCTGTCCTTCATAAACCCATGTTGATTCCTTTTAATGACCTTATTGGTTTCAAGGAACTTCTGAATACTATCTCTTAGAATACCTTCCAATACTTCCCCCACTATAGATGGTCTATAATTACCTGGTTAAGCTTTACTTTCCTTTTTGAATATAGGCACTACTTCCGCTATACGCCAGTCTTTGGGAACCATACCTGATATAACTGAATCCTCAAAGATAGCGGTTTTGCCAGTTCAGAGTGAAGCTCCATTAGAACCCTTGGATGAATACCATCGGGCCCTGGTGATTTATTAATCTTTAAATGTTTTAATCGGTCACAGACTACTTCCTTGCTTAAATAAGTACCTATCAGTGTGATATTCTCATTATTGAGATTGTGTGTCAGTCCCTGAATTGGGTCCTCTCTAGTGAATACTGTTGAAAAAAACTCATTTAGTGTGTCCGCTATGTCATTATCATTTTTGCTTAAGACTCCCAACTTGTCTTTTAAAGGGCCTATACTCTCCTTCTTTAATCTCTTGCTATTAATGTATTTAAAGAATTTCTCTAACGTCCTAGTGGATGCTGGGAACTCCGTAAGGACCATGGGGAATAGCGGGCTCCGAAGGAGGCTGGGCACTCTAGAAAGATCTTAGACTACCTGGTGTGCACTGGCTCCTCCCACTATGACCCTCCTCCAAGCCTCAGTTAGATTTCGTGCCCGGCCGAGGTTGGATGCACACTAGGGGCTCTCCTGAGCTCTTAGAAAGTTATAGTCTTAGAATTTGTTATTTTCAGTGAGACCTGCTGGCAACAGGCTCACTGCAGCGAGGGACTAAGGGGAGAAGAAGCGAACTCGCCTGCTTGCAGCCGGATTGGGCTTCTTAGGCTACTGGACACCATTAGCTCCAGAGGGATCGACCGCAGGCCCAGCCTTGATGTTCGGTCCCGGAGCCGCGCCGCCGTCCCCCTTACAGAGCCAGAAGCAAGAAGATGGTCCGGAAAATCGGCGGCATGAAGACATCCTGTCTTCACCAAGGTAGCGCACAGCACTGCAGCTGTGCGCCATTGCTCCTCATACACACTTCACACTCCGGTCACTGAGGGTGCAGGGCGCTGGGGGGGGGCGCCCTGAGGCAGCAATAAAAACACCTTGGCTGGCTAAAATACCTCAATATATAGCCCCTGGGGCTATATATGAGGTAAATACCCCTGCCAGAATCCCATAAAAAGCGGGAGAATAGGCCGCGAAAAAGGGGCGGAGCCTATCTCCTCAGCACACTGGCGCCATTTTTCCCTCACAGCTCGGCTGGAAGGAAGCTCCCTGGCTTTTCCCTGCAATTCTACAGTACAGTAAGAGGGAAAAGAGAGGGGGGGCATTAAAATTGGCACTGTATACAGTATATTATATAAAAAGCAGCTATTAGGGACATAACTCAGTTAGTCCCTGTATATATATAGCGCTCTGGTGTGTGCTGGCATACTCTTACTCTGTCCCCCCAAAGGGCTTTTGTGGGTCCTGTCCTCTATTTGAGCATTCCCTGTGTGTGTGGAGTGTGTCGGTACGGCTGTGTCGACATGTTTGAGGAGGATAATGATGTGGAGGGGGAGCAGATGCCTTTAGCAGGGATGTCACCCCCTGGGGGTCAGACACCTGAGTGGATGGTATTATGGCAGGAAATGAGTGCACGTATAGACTCCTTACATAAAAAATTTGACGACATGCCGACTGTGGGACAGCCGAGTCTTCAGCTCGTGCCTGTCCAGGTGTCTCAAAAGTCATCAGGGGCTCTGAAACGCCCGTTATCTCAGGTGGCACAAGTAGATGTCGACACGGATACTGACACCAGTGTCGACGACGATGAGTCAAATTTAATGCCCGTTAAGGCCATTCACTGCATGATTGAGGCAATGAAAGAGGTGTTAAATATTTCTGATTTACATCCAGGTACCACAAAAAAGGGTATTATGTTTGGGGAGAAAAAACTACCTGTAGTTTTTCCCCCGTCAGATGAATTAAATGAAGTGTGTGAAGAAGCGTGGGCTTCCCCTGATAAGAAATTGGTAATTCCTAAGAAGCTACTAATGGCGTTCCCTTTCCCGCCAGAGGATAGGTTACGTTGGGAAACACCCCCGAGGGTGGATAAAGCGCTCACACGTTTGTCTAAAAAGGTGGCACTACCGTCCCAGGATACGGTCGCCCTTAAGGAACCTGCTGATAGAAAGCAGGAGGCGATCCTGAAGTCTGTATATACACACTCAGGCATTATACTCAGACCAGCTATTGCGTCAGCATGGATGTGCAGTGCTGCCGCTGCGTGGTCAGATAAACTGTCAGAAGGACTGGAGATGCAGATTCCAAAAGGCACATGGAAGTCTTGCCTTATAAGGGGGAGGAATTATTTGGGGATGGTCTCTCCGACCTAGTTTCCACGGCAACGTCTGGGAAGTCGGCATTTTTACCCCATGTCCCCTCACAGCCTAAGAAGGCGCCATTTTATCAGGTTCAGTCCTTTCGGTCCCAGAAAAACAAGCGGGGAAAAGGAGGGTCTTTTCTGTCAAGAGGCAGAGGCAGGGGAAAAAGGCTGCAGCAAACAGCAGGTTCCCAGGAACAAAAGTCCTCCCCCGCTTCCTCTTCCAAGTCCGCCGCATGACGGTGGGGCTTCACAGGCGGAGCCAGGTACGGTGGGGGCCCGCCTCAGGAATTTCAGCGATCAGTGGGCCCGCTCACAGTTGGATCCCTGGATCCTTCAAATAGTATCTCAGGGATACAGGCTGGAATTCGAGGCGACTCCACCCCGCCGTTTCCTAAAATCCGCCTTGCCGATTGCTCCCTCAGACAGGGAGGCGGTGCTAGCAGCGATTCACAAGCTGTATTCCCAGCAGGTGATAATCAAGGTACCCCTACTTCAACAAGGCCGGGGTTACTATTCCACACTATTTGTGGTGCCGAAACCGGACGGTTCGGTGAGACCCATTTTAAATTTGAAATCCTTGAACACATACATAAAAAAATTCAAGTTCAAGATGGAATCGCTCAGGGCGGTTATTGCAAGCCTGGACGAGGGGGATTACATGGTATCCCTGGACATCAAGGATGCTTACCTGCATGTCCCCATTTACAATTCTCACCGGGAGTACCTCAGATTTGTGGTACAGGACTGCCATTACCAATTCCAGACGCTGCCGTTTGGACTCTCCACGGCACCGAGGGTATTTACCAAGGTTATGGCGGAAATGATGATACTCCTTCGAAAAAAGGGAGTTTTAATTATCCCATACTTGGACGATCTCCTAATAAAGGCACGATCCAAGGAACAGTTGTTAGTGGGAGTAGCACTATCTCAGGAAGCGCTGAGCCAGCACGGCTGGATTCTGAATATCCCAAAGTCACAGCTGGTCCCCACGACACGTCTAATGTTCCTGGGAATGATTCTGGACACGGCCCAGAAAAAAGTGTTTCTCCCGGAGGAGAAAGCCAGGGAGTTGTCTTCTCTAGTCAGAGACCTCCTAAAACCAAAACAGGTATCGGTGCATCACTGCACGCGGGTCCTGGGAAAGATGGTAGCTTCTTACGAAGCAATTCCATTCGGCAGGTTCCATGCCATGATTTTTCAGTGGGACCTGTTGGACAAGTGGTCCGGATCGCATCTTCAGATGCATCGTTTAATAACCCTGTCTCCACGAACCAGGGTGTCTCTTCTGTGGTGGCTGCACAGTGCTCATCTTCTGGAGGGCCGCAGATTCGGCATACAGGACTGGGTCCTGGTGACCACGGATGCCAGCCTACGAGGCTGGGGGGCAGTCACAAAGGGAAGAAATTTCCAAGGACTATGGTCAAGTCAGGAGACTGCCCTTCACATAAATATTCTGGAACTAAGGGCCATTTACAATGCCCTAAGTCAAGCAAAATCCCTGCTCCTACACCAGCCGGTGCTGATCCAGTCAGACAACATCACGGCAGTCGCCCATGTGAATCGACAGGGCGGCACAAGAAGCAGGACGGCGATGGCAGAAGCCACAAAAATTCTCCGATGGGCGGAGAATCATGTACTAGCACTGTCAGCAGTGTTCATCCCGGGAGTGGACAACTGGGAAGCAGACTTTCTCAGCAGGCACGACCTCCACCCGGGAGAGTGGGGACTTCATCCAGTAGTCTTCCAAATGATTGTAAATCAATGGGGTCGTCCACAGGTGGACATGATGGCGTCCCGCCTAAACAAAAAACTAGAGAAGTATTGCGCCAGGTCAAGAGACCCTCAGGCGATAGCTGTGGACGCTCTAGTGACACCGTGGGTGTACCGGTCAGTTTATGTGTTCCCTCCTCTACCTCTCATACCAAAGGTATTGAGAATAATAAGAAAGCGAGGAGTAAACACAATTCTCGTGGTTCCGGATTGGCCGAGAAGAGCGTGGTACCCGGAACTTCAAGAGATGATCTCAGAGGACCCGTGGTCTCTGCCGCTCAGACAGGACCTGCTGCAGCAGGGCCCCTGTCTGTTCCAAGACTTACCGCGGCTGCGTTTGACGGCATGGCGGTTGAACGCCGGATCCTGAAGGAAAAGGGCATTCCGGAGGAAGTCATTCCTACGCTTATTAAAGCCAGGAAAGATGTTACGGCAAAGCATTATCACCGCATATGGCGGAAATATGTTGCATGGTGCGAGGCCAAAAAGGCCCCAAGAGAGGAATTTCAACTAGGTCGATTTCTGCATTTCCTGCAAGCAGGAGTGAATATGGGCCTAAAACTGGGCTCCATTAAGGTACAGATCTCGGCTCTGTCGATTTTCTTTCAAAAAGAGCTAGCTTCAGTACCTGAAGTTCAGACATTTGTGAAAGGAGTGCTGCATATTCAGCCCCCATTTGTGCCTCCTGTGGCACCTTGGGATCTCAACGTGATGTTGAGTTTCTTAAAATCACATTGGTTTGAGCCACTAAAAACCGTGGATCTGAAATATCTCACGTGGAAAGTGGTCATGTTATTGGCCTTGGCTTCAGCCAGGCGAGTGTCAGAGTTGGCGGCTTTATCATGTAAAAGCCCTTATCTGATTTTCCATATGGATAGGGCAGAATTGAGGACTCGTCCCCAGTTTCTCCCTAAGGTGGTGTCAGCGTTTCACCTGAACCAGCCTATTGTGGTGCCTGCGGCTACTAAGGATTTGAAGGACTCCAAGTTGCTAGACGTTGTCAGGGCCCTGAAAATATATGTTTCCAGGACGGCTGGAGTCAGAAAATCTGACTCGCTGTTTATCCTGTATGCACCCAACAAGCTGGGTGCTCCTGCTTCTAAGCAGACTATTGCTCATTGGATTTGTAGTACAATTCAGCTTGCACATACTGTGGCAGGCCTGCCACAGCCAAAATCTGTCAATGCCCATTCCACAAGGAAGGTGGGCTCATCTTGGGCGGCTGCCCGAGGGGTCTCGGCTTTACAACTTTGCAGAGCAGCTACTTGGTCAGGGGCAAACACGTTTGCAAAATTCTACAAATTTGATACCCTGGCTGAGGAGGACCTGGAGTTCTCTCATTCGGTGCTGCAGAGTCATCCGCACTCTCCCGCCCGTTTGGGAGCTTTGGTATAATCCCCATGGTCCTTACGGAGTTCCCAGCATCCACTAGGACGTTAGAGAAAATAAGAATTTACTCACCGGTAATTCTATTTCTCGTAGTCCGTAGTGGATGCTGGGCGCCCATCCCAAGTGCGGTTTATCTGCAATACTTGTACATAGTTATTGTTAACTAAATCGGGTTATTGTTGAGCCATCTGTTGAGAGGCTCTATTGTTTCATACTGTTAACTGTGTTTCATATCACGAGTTGTACGGTGTGATTGGTGTGGCTGGTATGAGTCTTACCCGGGATTCAAAATCCTTCCTTATTGTGTACGCTCGTCCGGGCACAGTACCTAACTGAGGCTTGGAGGAGGGTCATAGTGGGAGGAGCCAGTGCACACCAGGTAGTCTAAGATCTTTCTAGAGTGCCCAGCCTCCTTCGGAGCCCGCTATTCCCCATGGTCCTTACGGAGTTCCCAGCATCCACTACGGACTACGAGAAATAGAATTACCGGTGAGTAAATTCTTATTTTTTTGGGATTCGCTTTGCTTTCCTTTGCTACTAGTTTTTCAGTTTCTACTTTAGCCGCTCTTATTTCCTTTTTGCAATTTTTGTTACATTCCTTATAGTGCTGAAATGACTCTGCTTCCCCGTCAGATTTGTATTTTTTAAATGCTCGCCTTTTCTTGCCCATAAGTTCCTTAATCTTGTTGTTAAGCCACATCGGTTTATGATTTTTATTCCCTTTTTTGCTACTCATAGGAATATATTTGAGTGTATTTTTAGCTAGCAGGAATTTTAGTACCTCCCATTTCTCCGTAGTATTTTTTCCTAAAAACAAACCTTCCCATTCAATATCCCTGAAAAATACCCTCATCTTTTCAAAATTTGCTTTGCTAAAGTTTAAAGTCCTAGTTGAGCCAGTATAGGGCTGTTTGTAGAAACTGATATTGAATGTGACCATATTGTGGTCGCTGTTTCCTATGGGTTTCCCTACTATAATACCTGATACCAAATCCCCATTGTTTGTTAATACCAGGTCTAAGATTGCATTGTACCTAGTTGGTTCCTCAATTAGTTGGACTAAGTAGTTATCATTTAGTGTGTTTAAAAACATATTGCCCCTAGCAGTATCACATAATTCGTTTTTCCAGTTTATCTCTGGATAGTTAAAATCTCCCATCACTACTATGTCTCCTACTCCTGCTGCTCTTTCAATTTGCTTTAGTAACAATTCATCATCAGATGCGTTGATACCAGGCTGCCTATAGCATACACCCAATACTAACTTTTTTATTCCTTTTTACCCGCATGCAATTTCTACCCATAATGTCTCAACAGTGTCTACAGTCCCCTCCTGAATATCTTCCCATATATTAGGTTTTAAAAACGGCTTTACGTACAGACACACCCCTCCACCCTTTTTATTTAGTCTGTCTCTCCTAAACAATGTATAGCCCTCTAGATTGACTGTCCAATCATGAGATTCATCCCACCAAGTTTCAGTAATGCCTATAATATCATACTGTTTTCTTGCTGCAAGTATTTCTAGTTCACCCTTTTTACCAGTAATGCTTCTGGCGTTTACATACATACAACTAAGATAAGTATTTTCCCTTGCGTTAGGGACATCTTTCACCTTATGTGGCAAGGATGACCTGTAATCGTCATTGGTTAGTGCTTTGGTAAAATCCCTTTTAGTACCCATGAGTAACAGGGAGTTAGACCTTGCAAACAATATGGGAGGGGCTGTGATTGGGGACCTCACTCAGTGCATGTCGTGCAAGATGTATGCACACCTGGAGCTACCGGCCCAGTGTGATTACATCTGCACGATGTGTGCGAACTGTTGCCCTGGAAGCCCAGGTAACTGATCTAGAGCAAACCGTTACGCGACTGAGGGAGATTCACAATCTCGAGCGTAGTTTAGACAGAACGGTGGAGGAGTTGCGGGAGGGGTCACTGGTAGAAGAGGATGATGATCAGGTAGCCAGTTGGGTCACAGTTAGAAGGAAGAAAAAGAGGGGGAGGCTCGACATCTCCGAACTATCAAACCCGAACAAATTTGCCCGATTGGACGAGGAATCGGAGGATGATAGTGAAGAAATGACGGTGCTGGAGGAGACTGCTCCCTCTAGCATCCAGAGGAGCGGTCCCTCTGGCGCGGTTGGGATAAAAGATAGAGAGGTACCTAGTCAGATGGTGGTTGTAGGGGATTCTATCATCAGGAAGGCAGATAGGGCAATCTGCTACCGGGACCGTGATCGCCGTACAGTCTGTTGTCTCCCGGGTGCTCGGGTACGGCACATCGCGGACTGGGTAGATAGATTGTTGGGAGGGGCTGGGAAAGACCCGGCGGTCTTGGTGCACATTGGCACCAATGACAAAGTTAGCGGTAGGTGGGATGTCCTTAAGAAAGACTATAGGGACTTAGGAAAGAAACTGAAGGCAAGGACATCTAAGGTTATATTCTCGGAATTATTACCCGTGCCACGCGCTAGTCCAGGGAGGCAGAGGGAGATTAGGGAGGTAAATGTGTTGTTTAGGGATTGGTGCAGGAAAGAGGGGTTTGTGTTCCTGGAACACATTGGGCGGACTTCTCAGTCAGGCGCCATCTCTTTTGTCATGACGGATTGCACCTGACTGAGGAGGGGGCAGCGGTGCTGGGTGGAAGGATGGTTAAAAGGTTGGAGGAGATTTTAAACTAGGAGCCTGGGGGGAGGGTTCAGCTAGAAACTACGGGTCATGCAGTGAGAATAGTGGGGATGGCGGTAGTAAACGAAATGGGGGAGAAGTTGGGGGGAGGGTAAGAGCAGGCGGTAAGGTTACTAACATGGGTACTAAAAGGGATTTTACCAAAGCACTAACCAATGACGATTACAGGTCATCATTGCTACATAAGGTGACAGATGTCCCTAACGCAAGGGAAAATACTTATCTTAGTTGTATGTATGTAAACGCCAGAAGCATTACTGGTAAAAAGGGTGAACTAGAAATACTTGCAGCAAGCAAACAGTATGATATTATAGGCATTACTGAAACTTGGTGGGATGAATCTCATGATTGGACAGTCAATCTAGAGGGCTATACATTGTTTAGGAGAGACAGACTAAATAAAAAGGGTGGAGGGGTGTGTCTTTACGTAAAGCCGTTTTTAAAACCTGATATACGTGAAGATATTCAGGAGGGGACTGAAGACACTGTCGAGACATTATGTGTAGAAATTGCATGCGGGGAAAAAGGAATAAAAAGTTAGTATTGGGTGTATGCTATAGGCCGCCTGGTATCAACGCATCTGATGAGGAATTGTTACTAAAGCAAATTGAAAGAGCAGCAGGAGTAGGAGATATAGTAGTGATGGGAGATTTTAACTATCCAGAGATAAACTGGAAAAACGATTCATGTGATACTGCTAGGGGCAATATGTTTTTAAACACACTTAATGATAACTACTTAGTCCAACTAATTGAGGAACCAACTAGGTACAATGCAATCTTAGACCTTGTATTAACAAACAATGGGGATTTGGTATCAGGTATTATAGTAGGGGAACCCATAGGAAACAGCGACCACAATATGGTCACATTCAATATCAGTTTCCATAAACAGCCCTATACTGGCTCAACTAGGACTCTTTTGAAAAGATGAGGGTATTTTTCAGGGATATTGAATGGGAAGGTTTGTTTTTAGGAAAAAATACTACGGAGAAATGGGAGGTACTAAAATTCCTGCTAGCTAAAAATACACTCAAATTTATTCCTATGAGTAGCAAAAAAAGGAATAAAAATCATAAACCGATGTGGCTTAACAAAAAGATTAAGGAACTTATGGGCAAGAAAAGGCGAGCATTTAAAAAATACAAATCTGACGGGGAAGCAGAGTCATTTCAGCACTATAAGGAATGTAACAAAATTTGCAAAAAGGAAATAAGAGCGGCTAAAGTAGAAACTGAAAAACTAGTAGCAAAGGAAAGCAAAGCGAATCCCAAAAAATTCTTTAAATACATTAATAGCAAGAGATTAAAGAAGGAGAGTATAGGCCCTTTAAAAGACAAGTTGGGAGTCTTAAGCAAAAATGATAATGACATAGCGGACACACTAAATGAGTTTTTTTCAACAGTATTCACTAGAGAGGACCCATTTCAGGGACTGACACACATTCTCAATAATGAGAATATCCCACTGATAGGTACTTATTTAAGCGAGGAAGTAGTCTGTGACCGATTAAAACATTTAAAGATTAATAAATCACCAGGGCCCGATGGTATTCACCCAAGGGTTCTAATGGAGCTTCACTCTGAACTGGCAAAACCGCTATCTTTGATCTTTAAGGATTCAGTTATATCAGGTATGGTTCCCAAAGACTGGCGTATAGCGGAAGTAGTGCCTATATTCAAAAAGGGAAGTAAAGCTGAACCAGGTAATTATAGACCAGTTAGTCTTACATCTATAGTGGGGAAAGTATTGGAAGGTATTCTAAGAGATAGTATTCAGAAGTTCCTTGAAGTCAATATGGTCATTAAAAGGAATCAACATGGGTTTATGAAGGACAGATCCTGTCAAACCAACTTACTTGGCTTTTATGAAACAGTAAGCGCAAACCTAGATCAGGGTAAAGATGTGGATGTAATCTTTTTAGACTTTGCCAAAGCGTTCGATACTGTACCACACATGAGACTTATCTACAAGCTACAAGAATCAGGGCTAGGAAGCACAATATGCACTTGGGTCAAAAACTGGTTAGATAATAGGGAGCAGCGCGTTGTGGTTAATGGATCTTTTTCAACTTGGACTGAAGTGCTAAGTGGTGTGCCGCAAGGCTCAGTATTAGGACCGCTATTGTTCAATATTTTCATTAACGACCTAACAGAAGGTCTAGAGAGCATGGTGTCAATTTTTGCAGATGATACCAAATTGTGTAAGGCTATAAATACAGAGGAGGATGCCGAGTCTCTTCAGAACGACTTAGTTAAATTAAAAGCATGGCCAGCCAAATGGAGAATGCGCTTCAACACAGACAAGTGTAAGGTAATGCACTGTGGAAACAAGAACAAAAATTACACCTACCTACTAAATGGGGTAAAATTAGGGGATTCTGTACTGGAAAAGGACTTAGGTGTCCTCATAGATAGCAAGCTAAGCAGTAGTACCCAAAGTAGGACTGCAGCAAAGAAGGCTAATAAGATATTAGCATGCATAAAACGGGGTATTGATGCTAGGGACGAGAGTATTATACTCCCGTTATATAAATCACTAGTGAGGCCACACCTTGAATACTGTGTACAATTCTGGGCACCGTACTACAAAAAGGATATCCTGGAGCTTGAAAAGGTACAGAGGAGGGCGACCAAACTAATTAAGGGCATGGAGACGATGGAATACAAGGAAAGGCTTGAAAGACTAGGCATGTTTACATTGGAAAAGCAGAGACTAAGAGGGGATATGATCAACATCTACAAATATATAAGGGGACAATACACAGAGCTTGCGCGGGACCTGTTTTTGGTTAGATCAACACAGAGGACTCGTGGACACTCGCTCAGGTTAGAGGAGAGGAGATTCCGCACAATACGGCGTAAAGGCTTTTTCACGGTAAGGACAATACGTGTTTGGAATTCCCTGCCCAAGGGAGTTGTAATGGCGGAATCTGTCAACACCTTTAAGAATGGGTTAGATAAATTCCTAATGGATAAGGATATCCAGGGGTATGGTGCATAGTCATGCATTATAGTTACTATAAATAGGCATAAAATGCAACGGCTGACAGCAGCATCAGTCAGAAATTTTAGTCAAATCATCATGCATAGGAGACCACAAATAGGTTGAACTCGATGGACAATTGTCTTTTTTCAACCTCAGATACTATGTTACTATGTTACTATGTTACATTAATATATATATATATATATATATATATACTAGTGATGAGCGGGTTCGGTTCCTCGGAATCCGAACCCCCCCGAACTTCACCCATTTTACACGGTTCCTAGGCAGACTCGGATCCTCCCGCCTTGCTTGGTTAACCCGAGCGCACCCAAACGTCATCATCCCGCTGTCGGATTCTCGTGAGATTCGTATTCTATATAAGGTGCCGCGCGTCGCCGCCATTTTCACTCGTGCATTGGAGATGATCGGGAGAGGACGTGCAGCGTTCTCTCAGTTTCTGTGTTCAGTGTGCTGCAAATATCTGTGCTCAGTGTGCTGCAAATATCTGTGCTCAGTGTGCTTGCAAATATCTGTGCTCAGTGTGCTGAAAATATCTACATTCTCTGCCTGAAAAATGCTCCATATCTGTGCTGCATTGTAGTATATATATATATATATATATATATATCACAACAGCAAACACGGCACTCACTGAGTCCTCAATGGTGGATTAAATCACAATGGAAATAGCCGGTGCCTTCCGATGGTAGCAGCTGGCGCTGTGTCCAAAGATATGTCCGGAATTGCGGCGGCACTCACGGCATCCAATAAAGAAGCAGACGCAGGTCTGATATCAACGTTTCAATGTTTACTAAAACATTTTCCTGACGAAAATGTTTTAGTAAACATTGAAGCGTTGATATCAGACCTGCGTCTGCTTCTTTATTGGATGCCGTGAGTGCCGCCGCAATTCCGGACATATATATATATATATATATATATATATAGTAGGAGGACAGTGCAGAATTTTGCTGACCAGTGACCACCAGTATTATATAGCAGTACGGTACAGTAGTCCACTGCTCTACCTACCTCTGTGTCGTCAAGTATACTATCCATCCATACCTGTGGTGCATTTTAGTTGTGCGCAGTATATATAGTAGAAGGACAGTGCAGAATTTTGCTGACCACCAGTATATAATATATAGCAGTACGGTACAGTAGGCCACTGCTCTACCTACCTCTGTGTCGTCAAGTATACTATCCATCCATACTTGTGGTGTATTTTAGTTGTGCGCAGTATATATAGTAGGAGGACAGTGCAGAATTTTGCTGACAACCAGTATATATATAGCAGTACGGTACAGTAGTCCACTGCTCTACCTCTGTGTCGTCAAGTATACTACAAAAGTTCAGTAAAATGACCCAAAAATCAAAATTAAAAGCGTCTGATGAGAAGCGTAAACTTGCCAATATGCTATTTACGACATGGAGTGGCAAGGAACGGCTAAGGCCCTGGCCTATATTCATGGCTAGTGGTTCAGATTCACATGAGGATGGAAGCACTCATTCTCTCGCTAGAAAACTGCAGTGCCACTCCTAGATGGGCCAGGTGTTTGTGTCGGCCACTTGAGTCGCTTTGCTTAGTCACACAGCTACCTCATTGCACCTCTTTTTTTCTTTGCATCATGTGCTGTTTGGGGACTATTTTTTAAATCTGCCATCCCGTCTGACACTGCAGTGCCACTCCTAGATGGGCCAGGTGTTTGTGTCGGCCACTTGGGTCGCTTAGTTTAGCCATCCAGCGACCTTGGTGCACCTCTTTTTTTCTTTGCATCATGTGCTGTTTGGGGACTATTTTTTAAATCTGCCATCCCGTCTGACACTGCAGTGCCACTCCTAGATGGGCCAGGTGTTTGTGTCGGCCACTGGGGTCGCATAGCTTAGTCACACAGCTACCTCATTGCACCTCTTTTTTTCTTTGCATCATGTGCTGTTTGGGGACTATTTTTTAAATCTGCCATCCTGTCTGACACTGCAGTGCCACTCCTAGATGGGCCAGGTGTTTGTGTCGGCCACTGGGGTCGCTTAGCTTAGTCACACAGCTACCTCATTGCACCTCTTTTTTTCTTTGCATCATGTGCTGTTTGGGGACTATTTTTTAAATCTGCCATCCTGTCTGACACTGCAGTGCCACTCCTAGATGGGCCAGGTGTTTGTGTCGGCCACTTGGGTCGCTTAGCTTAGTCACACAGCTACCTCATTGCACCTCTTTTTTTCTTTGCATCATGTGCTGTTTGGGGACTATTTTTTAAATCTGCCATCCTGTCTGACACTGCAGTGCCACTCCTAGATGGGCCAGGTGTTTGTGTCGACCGCTTGGGTCGCTTAGCTTAGCCATCCAGCGACCTTGGTGCAAATTTTAGGACTAAAAATAATATTGTGAGGTGTGAGGTGTTCAGAATAGACTGGAAATGAGTGGAAATTATGGTTATTGAGGTTAATAATACTATGGGATCAAAATGACCCCCAAATTCTATGATTTAAGCTGTTTTTGAGGGTTTTTTGTAAAAAAAACACCTGAATCCAAAACACACCCGAATCCGACAAAAAATTTTCAGGGAGGTTTTGCCAAAACGCGTACGAATCCAAAACACGGCCGCGGAACCGAATCCAAAACCAAAACACAAAACCCGAAATAAACGAGGCACCCCGGTTCCCTCAGTGATGTAATTGGTAGAAGAAAATAAAGCTGCGGCACTCGGAGGCATTCAGAAAAGTCACAAAGATATTGAAAATGATTCCAACATGTCAAACGTTTCGGGGGGCTTAGCCCCCTTGTCACTTTGAGAGAGAGAGACATTTATATATATATATATATATATATATATATATATATATATATTGTAAATGTTGATTTACTTACAGGACTAAAAGGAACACTTTAAAAAGATATTCAATACACTTTAAATAGAGCCGCTGCGGCCGCTGTAATCAATCCTTGGCTTACGTACTTTTTACCCAGTTTGCGTACAACACGCCGTACCGTGTACGCACTTTGCGTACAAACGCCGCAATGGTCGTACAAAGTACACTCGGTGCGTACACACACAAAGACGCCGTGAGCTCTTTGCAGCTACACGTGTGACTAGATTACACTTATGTAATACTTGAGAAAGAAATAATGGGAACCGCACAAGTCCAAATTCAAGCAGATAGTAGCCTCTGAAAAACTGAATTATTACTGAATTACTTCTAGATATAGCAACCATATGTGTGTGGATAATCAATCCTAGTACCTATGCTTGTTGCTTTCAGTGGTGCTCCCAAGAGTCAAAATTTATCGACCAAGAAAAAACCAAAACAAAGAAGTATTGGAAAATAGACTCTTTTTTGGGAGTACTCGAATTCAGAGGGTGAGATTGTAACATGTTAATACTGGTAAAAGCATTTTTAATAGGTAAATCTTAAAATTAGATTTGAGGAGTATCTGAGTATGAATGAAGTAGCTTCGCGAAAATATGAAAATAGATTATAAATCGTACGTGATATCCATATCACAATCTACCAGTTGCCGGAAATTGATAACTGTGGTACTAAGAATAGATCATCATTGCACATTGCTTCTCATGTAGTATATGACCATCATTTATTCTGCAAATATCCATTATGGATCATTATAGATGCAGAGAATTAAATCATTGGTCATGTGAAAACCGAGTACCCAATGATATATGTATAAGTGACACTGTGTTGGGGAGTCAATTTGTTGCAGTACCAGGGTGTTCAGAGGTGGTCTCCCATACTAGTTCCGGCTGGTGCGGTCATGTGTGTGGAAGGATTGCGATCACGTGATGCGCACACGTGACCGCACCAGCCGGAATTCCTAGAACGGTCACCAGGCAACGGGTGCGAAACCCCGTCCCTCTCACGGAGAGACTACGGTCTTACGCCGCTGCAATCCCCGGAGCCCATGCACGATGGCAAGCGGGACTCTTAGCGGCGGCACCACTACTGGAGTCAGTATTGTATACCCTGCACCCCTTTTTGAACTGCACATAAACAATTCAACTTGTCAGCACAGATTCCTGAGCCAACTGCAGCTATTAGAGCACTGCATGCATGGTCAGTAACAATGTATACGAACATTTGAAACAATTGAGATACTGTATTTTCAATCATAGCTACTTTGTTATCTTTCAAATCACGTTTAAGAGCACTACTGTATAAATTTTCCTAGCCAGCAACATCAGAAGGATCTAATTGCCTCTTTCCTCCACCAATTAGAGGTATACAATGCCGGGATAATTTACACTTGCTATAACCAACAATAGCAAGCCATTACAACATCACGGGGATATTTGTCAGTCTCATTTCTGAAATTGATTTAATTCTCAGTCAAAAACTGAATATTCCAGTAAATGCTCTGAACTTAATGCTCAGTAGGTTCTATTTTTTGAAAATAACTGTGTAAGTTCCTTACAATACTAGCAGTGACCTGCTGGCAAGCACTAAGTAAAAGCCTGTTCTCCCATAACAACGCAGGGATTTGCTACAGGTTCCAGGTACTAGTGCTACACTTTTTTAACATCTGTCCAGTGTAGTGCAGAGGGGTGAATAATTGTAGCCTATATACTATTTTGAAAATTTACTGCTACATCTGCAGTCTGTGCAGAGTAATTATACTTGGCACTTCTACATAGTATAACCTGATATGGCCGTTCTGGTGTCCCTAGGACTCTTCTAGGAGTAAAAGGCAAGTCCTAATTGTGGATGTTGTGTGGTTTCAAAGAATTTTTCCCACATAATAGGCCTTTACTCAGTGGTGTACTTTTCTTGTGGCTGACGTGTCACATGGTGACTAAGCCAGGTGGTTGCACATAATCTCATTTATTGTTGGCCATTGGGCTATATACATTTACAAACCTTAATATCGTAGATATATAGTGGTTACACTATATATATCTAGGTGACTCAAAGGGGTGAGCACAATATTTGCGGTCATACCTCACTGGAGATGCCCAATCTCTTCTGACCTTGGAAGCTAAGCAGTGAAAGGCCGGGTTAGTACTAGGGTGGGAGACCACCTCTGAACACCCTGGTACTGCAACAAATTGACTCCCCAACACAGTGTCACTTATACATATATCATTGGGTACTCGGTTTTCACATGACCAATGATTTAATTCTCTGCATCTATAATGATCCATAATGGATATTTGCAGAATAAATGATGGTCATATACTACATGAGAAGCAATGTGCAATGATGATCTATTCTTAGTACCACAGTTATCAATTTCCGGCAACTGGTAGATTGTGATATGGATATCACGTACAATTTACAATCTATTTTCATATTTTCGCGATGCTACTTCACTCATACTTATGTAACACTAGCAGGGAAAGAGAGACACGACACCAATTTGTATTTCAAAGACTATGTTGGGATCTGACCAACCAACGGTTCTTTACTGGCAGGGCGTTACAATAACAATATAATACAATAAGATAATGGCTACAGTCAATGGTACATACATTTGGTTTCGCCTGCGCTTCCAAGTCCGGTCCTCAGTCATCAAGGGTGATGACCTTCAGAGATTGAGAGAGTGACCTGGCCTGCAGCTGGCTATTTATAAATTTTTCCGAAACCTAACACAATGGAACCTGTAATCCCTTTGTCCATTGGACACAGGGATGGTCATTTCCAGTACAGGAGAGGTCATAGGTCGGTTTGAATAGGTGGACGATGTCTGTTCCAGGTGCAGTTGCAGATGTTCTCCTCTTGGTTCCTGCCGCATATCAAGTGTACAGTAAATACAGTTAATATTTATATTCTGCTCCTGTGCATAACTATTCTCAGGAGCGTGTGAACTTCTGCAAACTAACACCGGAATATTGCTCTTAAAATACCCTACAACTGGATACCAAACACCACCTTATAACCTAGTTCTGTCCCCTCCTATCCTGTAAAGGTGAATCTCTTTGTTCTTGTACCATTTAAACATGTGTAACTCGCTGGTGTGGTGCAGGGAGACTATGGGGGTCATTCCGAGTTGTTCGCTCGCAAGCGGATTTTAGCAGATTTGCTCATGCTAAGCCGCCGCCTACTGGGAGTGAATCTTAGCATCTTAAAATTGCGAACGATGTATTCGCAATATTGCGATTACACACCTCGTAGCAGTTTCTGAGTAGCTTCAGACTTACTCGGCATCTGCGATTAGTTCAGTGCTTGTCGTTCCTGGTTTGACGTCACAAACACACCCAGCGTTCGCCCAGACACTCCCCCGTTTCTTCGGCCACTCCTGCGTTTTTTCCGGAAACGGTAGCGTTTTTTCCCACACGCCCATAAAACAGCCTGTTTCCGCCCAGTAACACCCATTTCCTGTCAATCACATTACGATCGCCAGAACGATGAAAAAGCCGTGAGTAAAATTTCTAACTGCATAGCAAATTTACTTGGCGCAGTGCGGACATTGCGCATGCGCATTAAGCGGAAAATCGCTGCGATGCGAAGATTTTTACCGAGCGAACAACTCGGAATGACCCCCCATGTGTACATTGTGCACTATTTGGATTAAATATGTAATGTGTTTTTATGGATTTTCCATGCGATCGCAAACACTACCGTAATTACTCATACCACGCGCTAATACGCAGGACCGCAGGAGCGACCATACGCAAATTGTGAATATGCGCACGCACGGCAGAACAAGTACGTGCAAGGAGGCCATCTGTGTGTAGTTTGTACGTGATGTGTGTACTGCAATATTTTTCGACTTCGACAATATATATATGTATGTATGTATGTATGTATATATATGTATACATATATACATATATATATAATTATACACACACACACACACACATATATATTTACACATATATGCGCACTCACACACAGATATATACATATATATATATATATATATAAATATCTGGTCAGCAGCACTCCTTATTTGGAAAGAATATGTATACTTAGAAATAGCCGGTGCCCTCCATTTGAAGGAGAAATCCTCAATAATATATCAATGCACAGCGGGCGGCACTCACGGCTTTGGAAAGAAACACAGGAATCCACCTGAGCGTGTCAACGTTTCAAAGTTTATAGTCAAACTTTTTCGTCAGGACAAAAAACAGAAAGTGACTCACCTATATACCCCTGCAGGTCCGTCTGTGGCGGGCCGCGGCCAGCGTCCCGGCTCAGTAAAAATGACGTCATCGCTGGGCGTCCGCCCGCAGCGCGTCCCGGAGGTTCCAGCTGAGGGCAATCATATGTAATCATTATGTTACGTGATAAAAAACATACAACACAAAATACACTACATGTACACCATATACCATTAAAAATATATACAATAGTAATGTACACTTATAGCATCATAAAAAAGAATATACTTAACCCAAACCCTGCCAACTATAACAGAGCTAATAAGAGACAAAGTATGCATACAAGTGCTTGTCTCATATATTAAATAACAATCAATTCAATAATGCTAAAGTTACATCATCTGGAGCCATGCTAAATATAATACACAAGCCCTTAATAGAATGGATACAGAAAAATTGTTAGACAGATACATAATACCTCTTACACAACATAGTCATAAAGTGTCAATATTCTCACTAGCTGTTTCTAAATATTTACAGAAAGCATGAAAGGCCTGAGTGTTCATTTAGCCCCCTCGGAGACAAAGTATCCAGGTGAAAAATCCACCTGGCTTCAGCTTTTAATAACAGAAGACCCCGGTTCCCTCCCCGTGTAAGTGGGGGAATGTGGTCAATAATGCGATGTTTTAATGCTGCTAACGGATGTTTTGCATTAAGGAAGTGGCGTGCGACCGGCTGGTCGCTACGTCCAGTGGCTAGTGCTGCTCTAATGGAGGTACGATGACCTGCCATTCTTTCTTTGAATGTGCATTCCGTTTTCCCCACATAATGGAGACCACAGGGGCAACTTAATAGATAGACAACAAATTTTGTTGAACATGTTACTCGGTGTTTAATTTTAAACCGCTTGCCAGTATATGGGTGACAAAAACTGTCGCCAGGTATCATATGACTACAAGTAGTACATCCTAGGCAGCGGAAACATCCTGGTTTGGATGACTTTAAAAAGCTCCCTCCTGTCCGGCTCCGTTTTAATGGGAATTGTATATTAGTTTTGACCAAATGGTCACGGAGATTTCCCCCCCGTTTGTAAGCAGGCATTAGACGAGTATTTGAGAGTGAGGTTAAGTGTTTATCTGATTGAATAATCGGCCAAAATTTCTTGCTGAAGTTATTAATGGTCTTACTTTGGGTATTAAACTTATTGACCCAAATAAGTCTATCACTGATCGATTTTTTATTATTAGATGGGTCCAACGTTGCTTTACGTGACATTCCTAACACTTTATTTTTAGTAGCCTGTAATTCATGTACAGAATAACCCCTAGCAACAAATTTGGTAACTAACTGGTCCAAAGTGGATTCAATTTTGGTCTCATCGCTAACGATCCGTCTGGCTCGTAGCATTTGTGAATAAGGGAGATCTTTGCGCAAGGGTATTGGATGGTGGCTAGAAGCTAATAATATGTTATTCCGATCCGTCGGTTTAACAAATAAATCCGTAGCAATTTTATGATCCACTATCTCAATATGGACATCTAAGTAATCCACCATTTTCTGATGAATGTTATATGTAAATTTCACAGGCGAAGTAGATGAGTTATGATCATTTAATAATTTCTCCAAGGATTCTTGTGATCCTAACCAAAAAAGCAATAAATCATCTAAATACCAAAAATAAACCAGAATTTTTGAACTAACTGCTGTTGTTGAAAAAAATAAATCATCCTCCACCTGAAACATAAATGCATTCGCAAAAGATGGTGACACATTGCTGCCCATAGAGCAGCCCTGGAGCTGTAAAAAATAATCATTAAACAGAAAATAATTACGTTGTAAAGTTAATTGCAATAACTGTAAAAATAATTCAACATCAGGACCCTCATACTGCTTATTACCATCGATGAGCGATCTCACAGCCTGCAATCCCTCCGAATGGGGGATGCAGGTGTAAAGATTGCACACATCGATCGTAGCCAGCAAACATCCTTCAGGTATATCTCCTATAGTACTAAGAGTATTCAGCAATGCAGTAGTATCCTTAAGGCATGTTTTTCTTGCCTGGATACATGGCTGTAAAATAAAGTCCAAATATATAGAGATGTTTTGAAATAGAGACCCCCGTGCTGATATGATGGGGCGTGCTGGAGGGACAGAACTATTTTTGTGCAACTTAGGTAGTGAATACAAAATCGGTGTGATTGGAAATGGAGTAATAAGTGCTTCGGAAGCTGTTTTATGAAGCCTATTCTCTTCAAGGGCTGTCTTCAAGATAGTATCCAGTTCCTCTTTGAACTGAAGCGTAGGATCCTTTGAAAGCTTTTTATAAGTGTTCATGTCCGCAAGTAATCGGTAGAGCTCCTTCACATAATCAGAGGTGTTTTGGACCACAATGGCCCCACCCTTATCCGCTGGACGGATTACCACATCCTCATACTTAGACATCTGTATAAGGGCCTCCCATTCTGTTTTAGAGAGATTAGAGTGTCTTTCTTCATAGCTTTTGGCACTTTTGACCACTTGATGATCTATTGTCGTGCAAAATGTTTTGATCGCCTGATTTTGCGAAGGCGGATCAAATTTAGACTTGCTTCTGAGTGTCGGTGGAATAATCGTAGAGGCTTTATCAGAGGTAGATTGTACATTAAAATGTTCTTTTAATCTTAGCTGCCGTTCCAGCTTAAATCGTTTTACTCGCCATTCGAACGGGTTTAGCTTAGTAGTAGGTACAAAATTAAGACCTAAGGAAAGAATCTTATTTTCCACAGGAGAAAAGACACGGTCAGAGAGGTTGAACACTATTTCCGTTTGGCATAAGGACGCCGTTTTGCGTTTTTGCCTTTGCCCTTGGCCGCCCCGCCTCATGATACGCCGTTTGGATCGGCTATTTGTGCCCTGGTACGAACCCCTAAAGGGGATGGCCAGAATTAAACTCGTGGCGCTCCTGTTCACTGGCAGAGGTAGCGCCATCTGTGGAAGACTCCGTATCCAGAAATCGTCTATACGGTCGACGACGTGGCGGTCTTCTGGTGGTGGACGTCCCGGAGATCCATGGATAAACCAGACGTTTAGCATAATCGTTGTTAACTTTGTCTAATTTATTCCTTTTATACTGGATTTACTCCTTCTTGTATTTGTCCACCTGATCGGTCAGCTTCTCTAACCAAAGATTGGAGGTATCTGCCTCTAGTGTGGCTTTGTGGGCACATTGAAATACCTCTATCTGTGAGCGTATATTTTGTAGCTCACGGGTAACTTCTTCTATAACTAGAAGGATTAGGTCATAAGAACATTTGTTCAATATTAGTATCCATTTTTTGCAAAAGGAAGCATTAAAACGCCCTATGGTAGGAATGTTCTTGATTCTAAAGCCACGGGGAATTTTCCCTTCACGGTGGTAATCCGAAAGTGTAACCCCGTGATAGAAATAATCCTGTTCCTTGCGTTTTAATTTAAGAAGCTCCCTAAATAAATGCAGATTATCCAAATTCCCTCCTGTGGATATTAGATTTTCCTTAAAACGGATATTCATGGCATCAGAATCTGAATAACTAAAGGTTTCACCCTGTGATAGTTCAATTGCTGCCAGCAATGCTTCCAAATCATTCTCAGCGTTATCAGCCTGTGTGCCTGAACTCGGCTCCATGCTTGACGTAGTGTGTACAATATTATGATTACACACTAATCACCCAAAGTGAGAATATGCAAAAAGAGTCCTTTGGAAATAAAATGAACAAAGTCCATAGAGTGCACACAATTATGACAGACAGAGCTCCATATCAGAGATGACTTGTCAAATACACAAATATCCGGTCAGCAGCACTCCTTATTTGGAAAGAATATGTATACTTAGAAATAGCCGGTGCCCTCCATTTGAAGGAGAAATCCTCAATAATATATCAATGCACAGCGGGCGGCACTCACGGCTTTGGAAAGAAACACAGGAATCCACCTGAGCGTGACAACGTTTCAAAGTTTATAGTCAAACTTTTTCGTCAGGACAAAAAACAGAAAGTGACTCACCTATATACCCCCGCAGGTCCGTCCGTGGCGGGCCGCGGCCAGCGTCCCAGCTCAGTAAAAATGACGTCATCGCTGGGCGTCCGCCCGCAGCGCGTCCCGGAGGTTCCAGCTGAGGGCAATCATATGTAATCATTATGTTACGTGATAAAAAACATACAACACAAAATACACTACATGTACACCATATACCATTAAAAATATATACAATAGTACTGTACACTTATAGCATCATAAAAAAGAATATACTTAACCCAAACCCTGCCAACTATAACAGAGCTAATAAGAGACAAAGTATGCATACAAGTGCTTGTCTCATATATTAACAGGAGCGCCAAGAGTTTAATTCTGGCCGTCCCCCTTTAGGGGTTCGTACCAGGGCACAAATAGCCGATCCAAATGGCGTTTCACGAGGCGGGGCGGCCAAGGGCAAAAACGCAAAACGGCGTCCTTATGCCAAACGGAAATAGTGTTCAACCTCTCTGACCGTGTCTTTTCTCCTGTGGAAAATAAGATTCTTTCCTTAGGTCTTAATTTTGTACCTACTACTAAGCTAAACCCGTTCGAATGGCGAGTAGAACGATTTAAGCTGGAACGGCAGCTAAGATTAAAAGAACATTTTAATGTACAATCTACCTCTGATAAAGCCTCTACGATTATTCCACCGACACTCAGAAGCAAGTCTAAATTTGATCCGCCTTCGCAAAATCAGGCGATCAAAACATTTTGCACGACAATAGATCATCAAGTGGTCAAAAGTGCCAAAAGCTATGAAGAAAGACACTCTAATCTCTCTAAAACAGAATGGGAGGCCCTTATACAGATGTCTTAGTATGAGGATGTGGTAATCCGTCCAGCGGATAAGGGTGGGGCCATTGTGGTCCAAAACACCTCTGATTATGTGAAGGAGCTCTACCGATTACTTGCGGACATGAACACTTATAAAAAGCTTTCAAAGGATCCTACGCTTCAGTTCAAAGAGGAACTGGATACTATCTTGAAGACAGCCCTTGAAGAGAATAGGCTTCATAAAACAGCTTACGAAGCACTTATTACTCCATTTCCAATCACACCGATTTTGTATTCACTACCTAAGTTGCACAAAAATAGTTCTGTCCCTCCAGCACGCCCCATCATATCAGCACGGGGGTCTCTATTTCAAAACATCTCTATATATTTGGACTTTTTTTTTACAGCCATGTATCCAGGCAAAAAAAACATGCCTTAAGGATACTACTGCATTGCTGAATTCTCTTAGTACTATAGGAGATATACCTGAAGGATGTTTGCTGGCTACGATCGATGTGTGCAATCTTTACACCTGCATCCCCCATTCGGAGCGATTGCAGGCTGTGAGATCGCTCATCGATGGTAATAAGCAGTATGAGGGTCCTGATGTTGAATTATTTTTACAGTTATTGCAATTAACTTTACAACGTAATTATTTTCTGTTTAATGATAATTATTATTTACAGCTCCAGGGCTGCTCTATGGGCAGCAATGTGTCATCATCTTTTGCAAATGCATTTATGTTTCAGGTGGAGGATGATTTATTTTTTTCAACAACAGCAGTTAGTTCAAAAATTCTGGTTTATTTTCGGTATTTAGATGATTTATTGCTTTTTTGGTTAGGATCACAAGAATCCTTGGAGAAATTATTAAATGATCATAACTCATCTACTTCGCCTGTTAAATTTACATATAACATTCATCAGAAAATGGTGGATTACTTAGATGTCCATATTGAGATAGTGGATCATAAAATTGCTACGGATTTATTTGTTAAACCGACGGATCGGAATAACATATTATTAGCTTCTAGCCACCATCCAATACCCTTGCGCAAAGGTCTCCCTTATTCACAAATGCTACGAGCCAGACGGATCGTTAGCGATGAGACCAAAATTGAATCCACTTTGGACCAGTTAGTTACCAAATTTGTTGCTATGGGTTATTCTGTACATGAATTACAGGCTACTAAAAATAAAGTGTTAGGAATGTCACGTAAAGCAACGTTGGACCCATCTAATATTAAAAAATCGATCAGTGATAGACTTATTTGGGTCAATAAGTTTAATACCCAAAGTAAGACCATTAATAACATCAGCAAGAAATTTTGGCCGATTATTCAATCAGATAAACACTTAACCTCACTCTCAAATACTCGTCTAATGCCTGCTTACAAACGGGGGGAAAATCTCCGTGACCATTTGGTCAAAACTAATATACAATTCCCATTAAAACGGAGCCGGACAGGAGGGAGCTTTTTAAAGTCATCCAAACCAGGATGTTTCCGCTGCCTAGGATGTACTACTTGTAGTCATATGATACCTGGCGACAGTTTTTGTCACCCATATACTGGCAAGCGGTTTAAAATTAAACACTGAGTAACATGTTCAACAAAATTTGTTGTTTATCTATTAAGTTGCCCCTGTGGTCTCCATTATGTGGGGAAAACGGAATGCACATTCAAAGAAAGAATGGCAGGTCATCGTACCTCCATTAGAGCAGCACTAGCCACTGGACGTAGCGACCAGCCGGTCGCACGCCACTTCCTTAATGCAAAACATCCGTTAGCAGCATTAAAACATCGCATTATTGACCACATTCCTCCACTTACACGGGGAGGGAACCGGGGTCTTCTGTTATTAAAAGCTGAAGCCAGGTGGATTTTTCACCTGGATACTTTGTCTCCGAGGGGGCTAAATGAACACTCAGGCCTTTCATGCTTTCTGTAAATATTTAGAAACAGCTAGTGAGAATATTGACACTTTATGACTATGTTGTGTAAGAGGTATTATGTATCTGTCTAACAATCTTTCTGTATCCATTCTATTAAGGGCTTGTGTATTATATTTAGCATGGCTCCAGATGATGTAACTTTAGCATTATTGAATTGATTGTTATTTAATATATGAGACAAGCACTTGTATGCATACTTTGTCTCTTATTAGCTCTGTTATAGTTGGCAGGGTTTGGGTTAAGTATATTCTTTTTTATGATGCTATAAGTGTACAGTACTATTGTATATATTTTTAATGGTATATGGTGTACATGTAGTGTATTTTGTGTTGTATGCTTTTTATCACGTAACATAATGATTACATATGAATGCCCTCAGCTGGAACCTCCGGGACGCGCTGCGGGCGGACGCCCAGCGATGACGTCATTTTTACTGAGCCGGGATGCTGGCCGCGGCCCGCCACGGACGGACCTGCGGGGGTATATAGGTGAGTCACTTTCTGTTTTTTGTCCTGACGAAAAAGTTTGACTATAAACTTTGAAACGTTGACACGCTCAGGTGGATTCCTGTGTTTCTTTCCAAAGCCGTGAGTGCCGCCCGCTGTGCATTGATATATATATATATATATATATATATACACACAAACATATATATATATAAACACACACTACCCAGAGCCATAATAATACAGCCATCCTTACTTTTTGCTGGTAGGTTGCTGTGACACAGGAGTCAGGACAGTGAGAGCTCACTCTTGTCTGTCTCCTCCAAGACGCACGTTGATCCACATGCTACCACTGATATCATTCCTTACATTACTTCCTGCAGAATGTGCGTTCAGCCAATGACTGAGCAGCAGGCTGCTACTTTACACGATATTGGACAGTTGACGTTAGGCGGCCGTGGTGCCGGCGCCACGGCTGTTAGGTTGCCATGGCAACCAAAGGGGAGCCGGAAGTGCAGAACAGTGCCGCAGATCTGTAAAAGCTCCGAACTGTGGTGGGGTGCTCTTTCAGGAAGGGAGGCCGAGGTACTTACCCCCAGGGACCCCGCTTAATCCGGCTCTGCTGCTGCTGCTGTTGGTGCTGCTGAAGATAATACACCTACCCATTGTGCTGTCATAGTCATGTAATATTTAGTTTACCCTGTTCTGCTTGTCCACATATCTGTGGTTAGGTGGACAGTGGGTACCACAGCATTTCGTAGGACAATAATTAAATCTTTCTTAACGTACTTGTACATACTAGGAATTACTTTTCTATTGAAGTAGAATCTAGATAGGATTTGGTAGCGGGGACACAGTACCTTAATTAACCATCTAAAATCCATTGTATTAATGGCAGACACTGGATGCACATCCAGAGGCGTCACTAGGGTGGGTGTCACCCGGTATGGTAACTCATGGTGTCACCCCCATGGACCTCCTTCCATATCACACCACACGGAACCCTTTTTGTACTAGTTTTACTATATATTCAGTGTATATCACTGAATGTAATGGCAAAAGTAGTAACATAAACAGGATGTAGTTATGTGACTGGTGGTCAGGAGGCCGACAGTCACATGACCTCCCCCTACATCCCGCTCTCTCACTATCCCGACGGTCAGCATGCCGACCAACAGTGCCTATTCCCACTTGCGGGTGTCCACGACACCCATAGAGTGTGAAAAGAACCTGTGGCGTGTGAAAAGAACCGAGCCCTCTGTGTGGCGAGTGCACTCGCGCCCCCCTCCCCTGCTGGCATTCTGGTGTCCAGGATCTCGAGGTTGATATGATGACTTCTGGGATCCTGACCACCGGCATATCAGCCCCAATCCCAATACATACACTGATATACTGTATATGACAGGGAGAGTACAATACAATACAGGTGGACAATGGGCTGGATGGGGAGGGGCAGTGCGATGGGGGGACACTGGGCTGGATGGGGGGAGCAGTGCAATGTGGTGACACTGGGCTGGATGGGGGGAGCAGTGCGATGTGGGGACACTGGGCTGGATGGGGGGAGCAGTGCGATGTGGGGACACTGGGCTGGATGGGGGGAGCAGTTCGATGTGGTGACACTGGGCTGGATGGGGGGAGCAGTGCGATGTGGGGACACTGGGCTGGATGGGGGGAGCAGTTCGATGTGTGGACACTGGGATGGATGGGAAGGTGGGCAGTGAAATGGTGATGGCAGCAATACACTATGCTGAATGAGGGAGGCACTGTGATTGGACTGGTTGTGGGTGCTAGCAGGTAAGCAGTTAAGACGGGCAGTCGGCAGGTTGGGAAGGGTAGGGGTGGAAATTAGGCTCTATGGGATGGAGGGCGAGTGAGATGGTGGTAAGAGGGGGGACACTAATGTGCATGAGAAGGGAACACTGTGACTATACTGGCAGGGGACTTTCTAGGTGCAGGAGCAGTGAGAGGAGTGCAGTGGGCTGGTTGGGGAGGGAAAGGAGGAGACACTGGCTTGGCAGGGTGGGAGACCCTGGGATGGGGAGCAGTAATGGTGGGGGGCACTGGGCAGGATGGGAGACACTGGGGTGGGGGGGGGCAGTTATGGTGGGGGACACTGGGCAGGATGGGAGACACTGGGATGGGGGGGCAGTTATGGTGGGGGACACTGGGCAGGATGGGAGACACTGGGATGGGGGGGGGCAGTTATGGTGGGAGACACTGGGCAGGGTGGGAGACACTGGGATGGTGGGGCAGTAATGGTGGGGGGCACTGGGCAGGATGGGAGACACTGGGATGGGGGGGCGGTTATGGTGGGGGACACTGGGCAGGGTGGGAGATACTGGGATGGGGGGCAGTTATGGTGGGGGACACTGGGCAGGATGGGAGACACTGGGATGGTGGGGGACAGTTGGCAGAGAGCACTGACCTTGGGTTGCTGCTCCTGTCAAAGCTTGGCCCCGCACACTGGCTGCAGCACCGCACTAATACACACCAGCCTGCTGAGCAGTCCCTCCGCTCCAGCTGGTGCTGGGATCTGGCAGCCTGGTGTTTGTGAGGTGGCTGCCAGGGATCACTGCCTCACGCTTGCGAAATAGACAGTGCAGTGCCCAGCCTCGGCAGACAGGAGGCGGGGCTTCCCGGCTTCTCTCCATGAAGTTACGATCGTACCCCTGCTGACAAAGGTACACTTCCCCCGCCTGCAACACTTTGACACGGGTCTGTACTGTCTGACAGTGACAGCGGGGAGAAGGGGGTGTGACAGCACCGCGGCCCGCAGACGTGTCTCGCCTCTCTCAGATTGCTGGATGGGAATGGGATGCAGGCGCGCGGCTCTATTTGGTGTCACCCCATTGAAGGGTGACACCCGGGTGCGTGCCACACTCCCCGCACCCCCCTCACGATGCCACTGTGCACATCTAATACCAGCATAGCTGTTATGGCGTAAGTAAACTGCTGTGCAACTGGGTGACTGCTGTCATACTTACTCCCCCTTGCACAGAATTGTTTAGCAGTCAATTGTTTTGTTCATGGGATGAAGATTCACTCACAACAGCAGCAATAGGTGTAACACTCAAGGATCCTTCTGAGGAAGCCCGTGTTAGAAGAGGGGTCAGTAATGCTTATGAAATTGGATGCAGGACTACTTCAGATCACGATTGAGGATATTGAAGATGAAGGTGTTTGTGGTGGAGATTGCAGGCACTTGGATCTAACAGAGAGGAAAAAAAAAAAAATACTTACAATCCCCACTCCTGCTTCCTGACCGCTGCTGCCCTCTGTCTCTGACCGCGGGCGTTGCTCCTCGGATCTATGGGAGGTACGTCATGACGTCTCTCCCATAGCACCGCATAGACATTAGAGGTCAATTATGACCTCTAACATCTATGTGCCACTCCCACAATGCAGTGCGGTGCGCGATGACTTCATCGCACACCGCACAGCACCGGGCATCTACGCAGCACCGGGCGGCACCAGTAGCAGATCTTTTCCACTGTGGCAGCGCCCTCCGGACAGCGGTGGCGCCATCCGGAAGGCGGCGCCCCGGGCAAAAATTCTGCTTACCCGTAGCAAGGTCCGCTACTGATTGCACCCATGATAGGAACGCCTATGTCGCTGAGTGTAGGACTCATAGCAGTGGATAACTTGGAGAAGAAGCTCACTGCTAGTAATGGAGTGACAGGTGCTGAGGGCTTGTAGCAATGTGCAGTAGGTAAGCTGTAGGTGAGACTGCACTGCAGGATGGTAATGATGTGTACCTGGTAGGCTACCCAGTAGTAATGACTGGTGCTGAGAGTATTAGAAGGTGTGATACCAGATCCAGGTGTTTAAGATACCATCATTCAGAATACCGACAACGGCATCTCAACAGTGAGAATTCTGACAGTGATCCGTAAGGAATGTAAGCCTAATCCTTACCCTCCCTGCAGCCAAACCCTAACCCTCACGCAGCCTAACCCTAACCTCCCCTCCCACAGCATAACCCTTACCTCCCCATGATACTTACATTTGGGATGTCGGATGTTGGGATTTCGGCATTGGTATTCTGACTGGTGTCGGGATTCTGGTGCCGGTCTCCTGAATTTTGGGATGCTAACTACATCCCATATTACAGAAATACCCTGAAAACTATGGAGAGTGCCCAGTAGTAATGACTGGTGCTAGGAGTATCACAGGAACACACTAAGAAACTTTGGAGACAGAGGCATATATATAATGGGTGCAGTATGTGCACTGCACATGGACCCCCAGGGTCCATGGGGCCCACATTGTACACCCTGCACTCATTTTTTCAATACTAACTTCTCCGGAGTCCCGCGGCAGCATCTATCACAAATCACCAGGTAAATGGCACGCCAACCATTTTTATGGAGTTTTGCGCAAGCGCAGTAAGGAAATCTGTAGGAAAATGGCCACCATGCCCTTTTAACCGAAGATTTGTGCATGCGCAATAGAGTCTGTGCTCCTCTAGTGCTCAGACTCTATTGTGGTTATCGGGCACCGGCTGCAGAGGAGGGGGCTCAAAGGGAGGAGGCTGCACATGGGCCTTTTCTTCTGTTAAAATTCTCCTGTCTGGAGAGCACCCAGTTGGCATTGAGGCTAGTAGTAATACAGCAGCAGATGGAGCACACTGGACTGTGGAGCCTAACTCTGGAACAACTGCACACAGGAAGCAGATTATAGCAGAAGTTGTTCTGGAAATGAGCAGTGGCCAGGGAGAGACTTATATAGGGTGCCCTGGCAGCTGATAGGCCACTAGAGACATGTTTAGGGAATCAGATCAGAGATTGGTGAGCTGACCAGCTCCACATGAACGAAACAAACAGATCTTGTTATTCAAAATTACTTGAAACTCGTTTTGACAGGCAATGAGAGATATGCATTGCCATGGAGCAGTGCAGTACCATGGGGTAGAGTACTGCTGTAATTTGGACAGTGGCATAGCTATGGTGGGCCCATGGCCTAATCGCTGGGGGCCTAGCCACGCCCCTTATTAAATTGATGGGAGGGGGAGTCTTTTCAGCTCTGTGAAGCAGAGCTGAGTGCAGATTCAGAGGGGCACCATCATGTCCCTCAGCCAAGGGCAAATCCAGTAGGGGCGCAATCAGTGTGATAGCTCCCCCTACCCCCATCCCCCCACACAGGCTGCAGAGACTGCGCGGCAGCAGCCTCACTGCACTCAGCACACAGTAGCTGGTGCTGGCTGGGGAACAAAGCTGCTGACTACTAACAGGGCCGGGGGGGGTGGGAGCGGCGGCAGATCCAGGCCCCGATGGGCCACTGATCAGGTCTGGGTATTTATTAACCCATTAATTTATTTCAGCAGCAGTGAGTTTGGAGGGTGCTTGTAACAGAAAGCTGTAATGTTGAGGGTATTACTGTAATATGGAGGTGTTGCTGATTGTAATAGGAAATGCTAGAATTTAGTGTGTGTGTGTGTCAGTGTTGAAAGTATGGCAGTATGGACTGGTATGGCGTACCATTAAGAAATTAGTAGCTGGTACACTGTACCATCCGATCACCTTCCTGCCGTGGCACCGCGTGACAGCATAAGCAGCAGCACCTCGTACGTGTCCCTGGCTTCCGCCAGGGCTGCCAGGAGCGTGGCACTGACCTCATGATGTCACGCTGCAATGTTCGAAGAGGATCAGCTGGTGGTGACCCTGCTTGTCTGCCAGTGCCTACTCAGGAAGAAGAGCGCGAAGAGTGGCACACATTGACGGAGCATAAAGCAGGCTGCTGGGGGTAGGGCTGGGCTGGAGCTGAAAACACGGAGACACAGAGGAAAGAGCCTGATGATGGACACAGAGGGGGAAGCCTGATGATGGACAAGAGGGGGGGTGATGATGGACACAGAGGGCGGAGGCTTATGATGGACAAGGGGAGGGGTGATGATGGACACAGAGGGGGGAGGCTGATGATGGACAAGAGGGGGGGTGACGATGGACACAGAGGATGGAGGCTGATGATGGACAGAGGGGAGGGTTGATGATGGACACAGAGGGGGAAGCCTGATGATGGACACAGAGGGGGGGTTGATGATGGACATGGGGGCTTGATGATGGACACAAAGGGGGGAGGCTGATGATGGACACAGAGGGGAGGGTTGATGATGAACACAGAGGGGGAAGCCTGATGATGGACACAAAGGGAGGGTGATGATGTACACAGAGGGGGAGGCTGATGATGGACACAGAGGGGGAGGCTGATGACGGACGCAGAGGGTGAGGCTGATGATGGACACAGAGGGGAGGGTTGATGATGGACACAGAGAGGGGGTTGATGATGGACACAGAGGGGGGGTGGCTGATGATGGACACAGAGGGGAGGGTTGATGATGGACACAGAGGGGAGGGTTGATGATGGACACAGATGGGTTGATGATGGACACAGAGGGGGGGAGGCTGATGATGGACACAGGGGGATGATGATGGACACAGAATGGTGAGGCTGATGATGAACACAGGGGGAGGATGATGAGAGGGGGAGACTGATGATGGACATGGGGGGTGATGATGGACACAGATCAGTGAGGCTGATGATGGACACAGAGCGGGAGGGTGATGATGGACACAGAGGGGGAGGATGATGATGGACACATAGGGGGGATGATGCTGGACACAGAGGGGGGAGGATAACGATGGACACACAAGGGGGAGGATGATGATGGACAAGAGGGGGGGTGAGTATGGACACAGAGGGGGAGACTGATGATGGACATGGGGGGTGATGATGGACACAGATCAGTGAGGCTGATGATGGACACAGAGCGGGAGGGTGATGATGGACACAGAGCCGGGAGGGTGATGATGGACACAGAGCGGGAGGGTGATGATGGACACAGAGGGGGAGGATGATGATGGACACAGAGGGGGGATGATGCTGGACACATAGGGGGGAGGATAACGATGGTCACACAAGGGGGAGGATGATGATGGACACAGACGGGGGAGGATGATGCTGGACACAGAGGGGGATGATGATGATGATGATGATGATGATGATGATGATGATGATGATGATGATGGACAGTGGGGAATGCAGAGAAACACAAAGTGAGGGGGGAAGGCAAGCTGAGAGACAGAGTTAACGGGGGGCAGGCTGAGAGACAGAATTAAAGGTAGCAGGCTGAGAGTAGCAAAGGGAGATGGCGATGTGACTGAGAGACGCAGAGGTCATGTTGGCACGCTCCCATTTTCAGTGACCACACCCCTTGGGGGCTTGTTTCCACACCCATTTTTTTGTGTGCACACATAGTACCGCTAAGAAGTTTTTTCTACTTGCACCACGTGTGTGTGTGTGTGTGTGTGTGTGTGTGTGTGTGTGTGTGTGTGTGTGTGTGTGTGTGTGTGTGTGTGTGTGTGTGTGTGTGTGTGTGTTTTGAGGGAGATATTGATATACTGTAGAGTGTTTTTTTTTTATAAAAACATTTTATTGAGGCAACATGGAGAAAGATGACATCAGTACATTACAAACCATTGTATACAGTGTCTTCTGTACAACTTCAATTACAATATATTAACATTCAAGAAATTTATTCAAGAACTTTGAATCATGTCAATAAATTGAATATGCTCCTGCGAATTATAATAAAATCATTCTGCAAAAAGTTATGAAACTTTTAGTTTTTCTTTTTGTTGTTCTATGTTATGTCAAAAACACTGTATTATATCAACAACGTTAGTATAAATAGCACTACAAGTTCATTGATATTTGAGGTCTGTGAAATGTGATCCCGAGTCATAAACCTAAATGGCGTGTCTGGGGAGGAGGTGTATACCCATCCCCACCACTCAATTCAAAGTGATCGGAGATGTACAGATGTAGCCACCTTTATCTTGACGATTCTCCGCCTAGACTGACGTTTAGTCACGCTAAGGCGATAGCTTAGCTTGCTGAGTTTAATCACAGGCAGGCGCGTTGAGGCGATTCTAGATACTCAGCATGCATTACACATCTCCACCACTGGGTGGACAAACGCCTCAGCCAGTCAAGATAATCTGTAGAATGTTTTTGTGCTTCTATTTATTGATGTAACAGGGATACTATTCATATTGTGTAATGGGTAAATGTAAATAATATGATCTAATGATGTGTGGAATGCTCTCTGTATTGTATAAAAATCCCTGAAATTATTTTATTATTATTATTATATGGTGGTCTCTGGAATGCTCTCTGCATTGTATAAAGGTCTCTGTCATACTCTCTATATAGTATGGCAGACTGTCATGCTCACAGGATTGTATATTTGTCTCTGGGGTGCTCCCTGTATTGTATATAGATCCCTAAAATGACTGATGATGTTGTGATACTGTAAGAGTTTTTCTGGTGGTGGGTAGGGGTGGGGATGCATTACAAGTGTATTAGTCTAGGCTAGGGTGTCTAGAATCCTAAATGAGGCCCGAAAACAAAACATGTTTTTGTTGCACCTTCACTGAAGCTAGTATTTGCCAATTATAGATTCTGATGGTGAGAAAAATTATGTAACAAGTGGCTGTGAGGGGGGGGGGAGCAGCTGTGTGAAACAGGAAGGAAACAGATTTGTGTGACAGATGTGCTCTTTACACAGATTATCACATTCTCTCCTGTCCCGTGAAAATAAAAAATAAAAACTCGAGATCAGCAAAATCTATTTTATAAAAAGCTAGATGAAAAAATATTACCAGACAAATAACAAGAGTGATAAGAGAAAGTATTATCTTAAGCAAAAAGGGGTAGTGGAATCAGTGATTGGCAGAGAAAGTTAAATACCACTGTAGTTTTGTTTAATACAAACAGTAAGTATGTGAAAACTTTCAAACATAAAGCGGAAATGAGGTGTGTGTGTGTGTGTGTGTGTGTGTGTGTGTGTGTGTGTGTGTGTGTGTGTGTGTGTGTGTGTGTGTTTTCGTTTTACAATGTGCATGTATCTAATATTATTTTCTGTAGCAGACAGTGAGTTTTAGTATTTAATATTGCTCATGAACATTATATTATATAAATAACTATAGCAGTATAATTTACCTCTTCATTTTGCTTGCTTTTCTTTAGGTCACTCAATGCAGTAGGTGTACATGTGTATAAACAAGTTATGTTTAATTTACTGCAATAAGTAAGGGACAATGGTAGTATAGAGAATATGTTTTTCTCTGCTTGAAATAAACTGCATGGTATAGTTTAATTTAAACATTCAATGAACACATGTATATACAGATGTGTCCACATACATCTTTGCTATATCCTGCCATGTATGGCACGGTTTTGCATGCCGTAGACTCAGAGATTTAACCATACTCGTGAAAAACAGCTTAGCCGTGCTTTGCATGTTGAGCCAAATTGGTAAAAAAAGCAAAGATGTAAGTGGACACATCTGTAGCAACACAAATATTTCTCTCGTTTTATTTTTGCTTTTTAAGTTTTGGAGGAACTGTGGGATGAAAAAAATGGTTGATTTACTAAACAGGTTTTGTTTTTATCACTTTTAGTTATATTATTATTCTGTATTTGCCTGATTCTGCCTTACATCTACCTATTGATGTATTTGTCATATACTCTTTATGGAACTCTTACTAAAGTTTCTTTTAACTCCAAAGATGCGTTGCCAGCATGTGCTGACCCTGGTCACTGGGTTTATAGAATGCATCTGCTTTGCGGGGGTCACCTTCGGATGGGCATCCTTAGTGTTTGTGCTAAAGAACGAAAAGTATTTTCAAGATCTGTGTCAGGACATAAGGAATCAAACTGATAATTCAACTGCCGGTGAGTACCGTGAAATGTAGAAAGCTGCAAAATAACACACCTGGAGGGAGATTTCTGCAGCCTTCTAAAGAGGCAATCAGAGTTGTTGCCAATAGCAACCAATACATTTCTAGCTACACATTTATAAACTGTACTCGATAAATGATAGTTAGAATCTTGGTTGCCATGGACAACACCTCCACTTGTCCTCCTGAGAAGGTTTGATAAATCCCCCATGATCTGTTTTGGAATATAGTTTTTACCAACTGACTTGGATACGGGATACCAACTGGCCTTGGATTGAAAGTGAGGGGGTCACAACAGCCCTCTCATCGCTATGAGTGACCTTTGTTTATAACGCACAAAGCCTACATTTATAATTGTATAATACAATATTACATTCCACAAATATAAACAACTACATTTCTTACACTTAGTAAAAGAAGATTGGTGACCATAATGAGGACAGTTGTCCTTATCGTTAGATCCATATGAAACCTCCTATCAGTTCACTGTATTGTGTTTTCTGTACACAGAAACGTATGTTGGTAATGGTAATTTTATGGTATGGTAATTACCTAATTTTCCAATGACAGAAACCACTAATGTGCTTACCTGTAGTATAGCAGGTGAATAGTATTTGAGCTACAGCAACATTATGTTGTAGCTCAACACATTGTGCCACCTCTACAGATTTACTGTATATACAGTGTATTCAATATCTATATACATCTATATATACATATATATATATATATATATATATATACACACATATCTTCGTGCTGATGTTCTGTTTCTCTACTCCCGGCCAGCTTTACTGGGCATGCGCGAGATCTCGCTAGCATCGCAGCCTGGAGGCGGCAGCTGCAAAAACCACTACAGTGGCTGCGAATGAGGCAACGACACCTGCAGCTGTCGAAATTAATAGCTACAGGTGTCGTAACGGTCAGTGCCACTGACCAGTCATACATTGCTCCGCACATCACCGCACTTAAAGATAGCAGTGCCGAAAATAACAGGGCACATAGCACCCCTGTCATTTAGCACCCATTGGCATAACATGTGCTGATACCACTTCTCCCCCATACCGACGACACTACATACATCTACCCCAATATAACATATTTCAATATGAAATATGAAGCAGTGAATAGAGCGGAGAGGTATGCCAGTATAATTTTTATAGAATACACTTGATAAATGTTAGTTCACAGCTGAATGGTTGCCATGGGCAACTTCTCCACTGACACACTTATCCGCTCTTTCACTGCTTTATACATCTCCCCCAAAGTTTGAGAGGAGAAATGCTAAGACACATGGGTGGTCATTCCGAGTTGTTCGCTCGCTAGCTGCTTTTAGCAGCCGTGCAAACGCTAAGCCGCCGCCCTCTGGGAGTGTATTTTAGCTTAGCAGATGTGCGAACGAAAGGATCGCAGAGCGGCTACAAAAATTTTTTGTGCAGTTTCAGAGTAGCTCCAGACCTACTCAGCGCTTGCGATCGCTTCAGACTATTCAGTTCCTGTTTTGACGTCACAAACACGCCCTGCGTTCGGCCAGCCACGCCTACGTTTCCCCAGCCACGCCTGCATTTTTATCTGGCACGCCTGCGTTTTTTCGCTCACTCCCTGAAAACGGTCAGTTGACACCCAGAAACGCACACTTCCTGTCAATCACTCTGCGGCCAGCAGTGCGACTGAAAAGCTTCGCTAGACCTTGTGTGAAACTGCATCGTTCATTGTAATAGTACGACGTGCGTACGCATTGCACCGCATACGCATGCGCAGAAGTGTCGGTTTTTTGCCTGATCGCTGAGCTGCGACCGAAATCTGCTAGCGAACAACTCGGAATGACCACCATGATTCTCTCTTCAGCTTAGAGCATAAAATTCTTGTTGGTTTCCAAGTATTTTTCCTGTTGCTGTCTGGTAGAAATTAAGCTCATATTTAGTATTTACATAGTTATCTTACAAACAGACCGCTTTGCCTTATAACTCCCTAGATCTGTATTTTTTTTAGACTGCTCTGCTCAGGATGAACAATTCTCTATCATATTCACTGTGGCTGCTTTCGCAAACACTTTCATGGCCCTTCCATGTGGTTATATATTTGATCGCCTTGGAACTGCATTGACGCGATTTATTGCCATGTGAGTAACAATCCTGTAACACAGTTTGTCCTTTTTTGGTCTGGTTTTACCACCTATAATGTTTTTTATGGTGACAATTTTCGAGAAAGTATGAGACTTTTGGGGTATAGCCAAGTACAGTGCAATAGGGAAACCATGGGGGTATTTTTGCCAGACAGACATGGTTATAATCCAATCCGTTTTTTCATATCTCTAACGAGCCCTGTATGCAGGCAATCACATATAATTGTCTTTAAATGACCACACATTACAACATACAGTACTTGCCTATTCTCCCGCATGGGGAGATACATTAAATCTTATGGCCCATACACATTTGCAGAATCATGCCAAGGTGCCCGGTAGCCGATACGGCTGACGGACGACCTGGCGGCGAGGGCGGGGGTTGATGGGTGGGAGTGAAGTTTCTTCACTCCCTGATGTCACCTGGCCCCATAGCCCTGCATGCTAATATGGACGATATTGTTGATATTGGCTTGCAGGTATAAACGAGCCGGAACTAAGATATGAACAATTTCTCGTTCATTACTGAACAAGATTGTTCATATCGGCCGCACACATTGGCAAGTGTGTAGGGCCCTTTAGAGAGAAAGTACCAACCAATCAGCATATGATATTGTACAAACACATAGCCTTTAAAATTGCAGTTAGAAGCTGATTGATTGTCACTTTACCTCTCTCCACTTTATCTCTCACCAAGCATTAAGACATCTCCCCCAGAATATGTTGGAGACTCATGAATTTTAAACTCCCAAGAAGCCAGGCTTCAGAAACTGCCCCCTTCCCTGATGATCCATGTCATTCATTGGTCCTTACACCATACTGCAAGTTGTAGTGAATTTCACAGTAGGAGGCAGATCCATGATGATGAAATTCCTGGGCCCATACAACACCACAAGCATGCATTATACTGGTCTCCCATATGCAATACTCCTCTATACTGCAGATTTAATCACTGAACTTTGTATTAATATATATGTGCTAAATTCCCCACAAACAGCCTAGAGTTTGTAGAAAAAATAAATGAGAAAAATAAAATAAAGCCAATGAAAAACAAGAAAAATACTATTTTATGTAATTAAACATACTGTATCTCATATTATTTTCTAGATTGCTTTACACAACAGCCACCCTTCTTATTGCGCTGTCTAAACCAGGTCAGTCTTTGCAATGAGTTTTTAAAAAAATTGTGTAATATTCCAGAAATATTATTGTATATTTTTATTTCCCATGTTTTGCTATTCTAGTGCATCATATGCTTATGGCTCATTATTTTCTCTCACTCTCTCTCCTAAAGTAACCTTTTATTCCCTCCCATACCCTCTCGTCACAATCCCATGTGCAGCCTTGTTTGTCATAAGGCAAAATTTGGTCACATCACTATAGTAATCATCGTGGGCTTATTCTCCAGGACTCAGAAGACCAGTGGCAATGCCATCTTTCTAGGTCTATTCATGAAAAAAATGAAAAAACAAAACAAAAACCTAGTCTCTTAAGGAGCTGTAACATGTTACATAAATTCGTAAGGTTAAAAATGATCAGCATTAATGAAGGTCTTACAGTTTTGCAGAGAGCACAGGAACAATATAAAAATTAACAGTTGTGTACTATTGTAACATTGTAATGAATAGGGTAGGAATGAGAGAGACTACTCTCAAAGAGAAACAACTTTCATATGTGCTCATTCTAACAGAAGGCAACATAAATAGTTTATATATTCCCCAGGTGTTTATTAACTGATATGCTTAGCTGTGGTTCCTGTCTTTTTAACCCCTTCAGTTGTGAGTTTTTCGAATTGGTCATACCTCCCAGGGCAGGTTTTTACATTTTTTTTACCTGCGCGTTGTCAGGGGTTTCATGCGCATTGCCAGGGTTTTTTTACGCATTGTGTTATGGTTTTTGCCAGGGGTTTTATGCTCTGGGATCCATGCTCATTGCCATGGAGAATGCTCGTTGCCACGGGGTAGGGGTAGCTAGGGATGGCCACCAACCACCGATGATTCAAAATCATTGATGGTCTATGGCCGATGTTGAATACTTTTACCATCGATGGGGGAGAACCAGATGGTTTCCCGCCATCGATGGTTCAGTGCTACCAAATAGATTTTTTTCTCCTAAAAGTGTCAGGGCACAGAGCTTAACTCCGCCCCCTGACACCCACTAAGCCATGCCCCCTGGTCCGCCCGCATGTGTACTAAATCAGGGATGACCATTGACTGGTAAAACCATCAATGGATCCATTCCAGATAGTTTTACACCATCGAGGTTATCCATTGATGGTAGTGACCATCGATGGATAACCCACTGATGGCCATCCCCTGGACAGCATGTGCTGGCGGGCACTAGCCCACCAGCACTGTTATCCTCTCCCCCCATCCTCTCTACACTCCTTTCTGCTGTTGGGCGCTTGCAGAATGACGCAATCGCGTCATGATGTCACGACGCGATCGCGTCAATCTGCAAATGTCCACCAGCAGAACGGACTTAAAGGAGGAGGAAGGGGGAGCAGTGGCATGCCCGGAAAATTTCCGGGGTTGCCAGTCTGCTCAGCGCAGCTGGCCCTGAAAGTTTCCGGGTATGCCACTCACGGCGGTTAAAAGAGTGAGACAGGGCCTAAACCCATGATAGAAGCATACTGTGCATTTAAAATCCAAAAGATGCCTGAGAGCAATGCTCAGATTTCTGAAAGTCAGTGTAGGGACTGACCAAAAGGGAATGGCCGTGAAGTGCTGGTCAGCTTAACAAACTATTGCAACAATTTGGAACTAACATTCCCTGAATTCAGATGAATTACAGTTTGAAGTGTTAATATTAGGTGAGTCCTGAATTTGTATGATATTTTTATTTAAATGGTGTGTTCACAATACCACTGGCACCGCGGATGTATGAGTGCTGTGGGTTCTAGACTGTTGTGTGTGTGTGTGTGTGTGTGTGTGTGTGTGTGTGTGTGTGTGTGTGTGTGTGTGTGTGTGTGTATGTATGTATGTATGTATGTATGTATGTATATATATATAGTGGTCGAAGTGGAAATTTTGAAGTGGGGTATGGAAAAGTTAAGGATGCAATTATGCAGGCGCCGAAGGCGCGGTCCATAAAAGGGGGCGTGGTCAATGAAAAGGGGCATGGGCAATCAAAAGGGGCGTGGCCAGTGTAGTAGAATACCCTTATACTATCTAGTACCGGTGCCCCTTTCACCTTATAGCACACGGTACGAGCCGAAATTCACAATATAGCACACGGTACGAGCCGAAATTCACATTATAGCACACGGTACGAGCCGAAATTCACATTATAGCACACGGTATGAGCCGAAATTCACAATACAGCACACGGTACGAGCTGAAATTCACATTATAGCACACGGTACGAGCCAAAATTCACATTATAGCACACGGTACGAGCCGAAATTCACAATATAGCACACGGTATGAGACAAAATTCACATTATAGCACACTGAATAAGCCAAAATTCACATTATAGCACACTGAATGAGCCGAAATTCACATTATAGTACACTGAATAAGCCAAAATCCACAGTATAGCACTCTGAAAGAGCCGAAATTCACATTATAGCACACAGAATGAGACGAAATTCACATTATAGCAGACGGTATGATCCACAATTCACATTATGACACATGGTATGATCCACAATTCACATTATGACACACGGTATGATCCACAATTCACATTATGACACACGGTATGATCCACAATTATGGGAGAGGGAGAGTGACAGCAGGGACATAGGGACAATGACAGGGAAAGTGACATCAGGGACAGTGACAGAGAAAGTGACAGCAGTGACAGGGAGAGTGACAGCAGGGACAGTGACAGAAAGAGTGACAGCAGTGACAGGGAGAGTGAGACCCCTACCTATCCCCTATTGATTATAAGCACATTGTCCAGGGACAGATTGGAGTGACCTGGGCCTTGCGCCCAGATCACCTTTAATCACCTGAGGGGGGGCACTTATTAACTGGGCCTAGCGCCCCCTAACTGCGCACTTCACCCACTGGCCTAGCATCCGCCTAACATGGGGCCAGTTGAGTGACCTGGGCCTAATGCCCAGGGTCACCTTATTTACCTAAAGGGCCACTCTGAACTAGGGCCTTATGCCCTCTAATGCCTGAATTAACCCCACGGGTCTAGTGCCCGCCTACTGCGCCACAGTAGGCGGGCACTAGACCCGTGGGGTTAATTCACGCTAAAAGTCTTTAGCGTGAAATGACTGATAAAGTCATTAGTCAGTATTCCAGATAGGAAAATTACTCCCTTTGCCAAGCGTACACCTTGCTAAGGTGAGGGAGTTTATACATCTGCCTACTGGATGTCTCTGTTGTCAGAGTTACTAAAATTTATGTACAACCTGTTGTAAAAAATTTTCACGCTAAAGACTTTTATGAATTTCTTTGTATTAAATATTTTTATTCTAATTGGCCTTGGGCCATTTGTTTGGGTGACTTTCTGGTGAGGGGTTATCCACTGCAGGAACCCAAGAGATCCAATTATCCATAGTATAAGATACACCTACTTGGAAGGACTTCCGCTTTATCTATACATCCAACAGAGCGCGCTCAGGATCTGTTTTTCCTATTCTATGTATGTTTGAGATCTGGCAACGGAGGTCTCGCCTGTAGTGCTGCTGGTTCTACGAGCGCAAGATAAGGATATTTTTGTGTTGTGCACTGTATATATATATATATATATATATATATATATTATAGACAAGTGAAACTCAGAAAATTAGAATATCGTGCAAAAGTTCATTTATTTCAGTAATTCAACTTAAAAGGTGAAACTGATATATTATATAGACTCATTACATGCAAAGTGAGATATTTCAAGTCTTTATTTGTTTTAATTTTGCTGATTGTGGCTTACAGTTTTAGAAAACCCCCAATCTAAAATCCCAGAAAATTAGAATATTGTGAAAAAGGTTCAATATTGTAGGGTCAAACCCTAATCAGCTAATTAATCCAAACCACCTGCAAAGGGTTCTTGAGCCTTTAAATGGTCTCTCAGTCTGGTTCAGTACAAATCACAATCATGGGGAAGACTGCTGACCTGACACTTGTGCAGAAAACCATCATTGACACCCTCCACAAGGAGGGAAAGCTTCAAAAGGAAATTGCAATAGAAGTTGGATGATCTCAAAGTGCTGTATCAAAGCACATTAATAGAAAGTTAAGTGGAAGGGAAAAGTGTGGGAGAAAAAGGTACACATGCAGCAGGGATGACCGCAGCCTGGAGAGGATTGTCAGGAAAAGGCCATTCAAAAGTGTGGGGGAGCTTCACAAGGAATGGACTGAGGCTGGAGTAAGTGCATCAAGAGCCACCACACACAGTCGGATCCTGGACATGGGTTTCAAATGTTGGATCCCTCTTGTCAAGCTGCTCCTGAACAACAAACAACATCAGAAGCGTCTTACCAATGTCCTCTTTTCTGATGAGAGCAAATTTTGCATCTCATTTGGAAACCAAGGTCCCAGAGTATGGAGGAAGAATGGAGAGGCACACAATCCAAGATGCTTGAAGTCCAGTGTGAAGTTTCCACAGTCTGTGTTGATTTTGGCAGCCATGTCATCTGCTGGTGTTGGTCCACTGTGCTTTATTAGGTCCATAGTCAACGCAGCCATTTACCAGGACACTTTAGAGCACTTCATGCTTCCTTCAGCAGACAAGCTTCATCTCCATATGCTGACTTCATTTTCCAGCAGGACTTGGCACCTGCCCACACTGCCAAAAGTACCAAAACCTGGTTCAATGACCGTGGGATTACTGTCCCGGATTGGCCAGCATACTCTTCTGACCTGAACCCCATAGAGAATCTATGTGGCATTGCCAAGAGAAAGATGAGAGACATGAGACCGAACAATGCAGAAGAGCTGAAGGCCGCTATTGAAGCATCTTGGTCTTCCATAACACCTCAGCAGTGCGACAGGCTGATAGAATACATGCCACGCCGCACTGAGGCCGTAATTCATGCAAAAGGGGCCCAAACGAAGTACTGAGTACATATGCATGATTATACTTTTCAGAGGGCCAACATTTCTGTATTTAAAATCCTTTTTTTATTGATTTTATGTAATATTCTAATTTTCTGAGATTTTGGATTTGGGGTTTCTGCTGCGGGGTACACTGGGCTCCACAAGTCTGGACAATGGGGTGTAGAGTAGGATCTTGATCCGAGGCACCAACAGACTCAAAGCTTTGACTGTTCCCAGAATGCACAGCGCCGCCTCCTATATCACCCTGCCTCCCAGCACAGGAGCTCAGTTTGTTAGTTGGTGCTGCAGTAAGCAGGCACTTAACAGAGAGGCTGCTCCAGGCAGCCCTAAGAAAGGCTTTTTTTCTGAAGAAAAAGTGAAGACTTCAGGGCAGCAGCGGTGGTAAATGTCTTGTGACATTCTCTGCTGCGGCTCCAGCTCTCCCCAGCGGCGCTGTACACTCCCGAGCCCTGGTTGCCGGGTACCTACAGCGGAGGCTCCGGTTTACTTCACATTAGGCACACAAGGCTGGGGCTCTCCAGGATCGCGTGGCCGCGCTTCAAGAGGTGGTAAGTGGGTCCCGCTTGCGGGACCCGGTCTTTATCGCGATCCAGCACGGTCAGTGGGAGGCGGGCCGCGCGCGCTGGAAGTGGACACTGTGGATACAGGCGATCCCACTAGATCACCAGGGCATGGGCGCAGGTCAGGTTTTCTCTCAAAACCGATTTTAATATCGCCCACAGTACCCGGTGGTTTTGCCAGCAAGGGGGATAAGGCTTAGACCTGAAGCCCCTCCCCCAGCCCCAGGGCGCCATTTCCAGCAAGTGTTCCCGCCCTGGAGCTGCATCTCTGTCTTTTCCTCACTCCCTGTCAGTGTCTGGGGCGCCATTACTCCTCAGTTCACTGTTCCTGGGACTGCTTGGGCAAATCCTCCTATGTAAAGCCGGCTGGTTGTCAGCGCTGTGCCTTTACATGACACTTAAGTATTCTACCTGCCTTTTTAGTCAGTGCTAGTTAAGAAAGAGTGCATTTAGTCAGGGGTTTATAGTACAATTACCCTGTGATATACATCCAGTTCTTACTGTGTAGTGTTATATCTATTGACTATATAGCTGTGTAAGCTAGACCAGTGCAGTATTATTGTCTGTAATAACCTCTGCATTGTACAAACTTTGACTATTTGTGTGTGCATTTGATAGCTGAGTGGTGTCCATTTTGTGTCTTTCACTCAACTTGCTATCCCTATATTTCATAACCTGAGGGGCTTGGTGCGTCAGGTGTTATTTAATATAGGATTTTCACAAAGATATACTGTATTACGTATTTTTCTCTGTGATTTAGTCACCATTCTCTCCTTTATCTCTGCTAGTGCTGACTACACTGCGCAGGGGGTTGGGTTTAGGGATATAGTGCTGCTAATAATTGTACTGTGTTACCTCATATTGCAAGTTATATCATGTCTGCTTCTGAGGGTAACGGTTCTGGGGCTGAACACACTGCCGGCGTTGCTGCAGTCACAGACCCATATGAGGAGAATATAGCAGCTGTGGGCTCTGGTTCTGGGGGCTCTTTGCCCCCAAGTGGGACTGTGGCAACGGAGGCACATACTGACCCTCCGTGGGCCGCTTTTTCCACGCTTCTACATACGCTAGTTCACAAACTAACACCCCCTATGGGACCCCCAATGCCGGTACAACCGTATGTGGTCCCTGCAGCTAACCCGCCGTGGGCGGATGATTTACCTGCTCAATTAAAGAAGTTGAACCAGTCCCTGACTACTAAAAAGTCTGTCCAACGCTCGCCTAAGTCCAAGAGGTCCTCTAAGCGAGCGCTCGTCTCCTCAATCCACTGCTGTCACTGACACCTCGTCTGATGAAGACAGCACATACACTGACCCCACACGTTCTGACTCAGATACGGCTGATGGGGAGGGTAGTTCACATGTGGATGTTCCTGATCTTTTGGAGGCTATTAAGTTAATTCTGCAGATTACAGATGATCCCGAGCCATCCGTTCCTCCTAAGAAACCAGATAGGTTCAAGCGTCAGAAGGTGGTTAAGCAGGCTTTACCTCACTCTGACCACCTAGTGGATATATACGTCAGGAACCCTGGGAAAGCCCGGGTACGAAGTTTGTGCCTCAAAAGAAGATGCTGGCTCGCTATCCCCTCGCGCCAGAGCTGTCTAAGAATTGGGAAACGCCTCCTCCAGTAGACTCACATGTGGCTAGGATGGTGGTTTCCTCAGCTCTACCTGTCACTACCGTCACGTCTCTAAAAGATCCTATGGACAAACGTGTCAAGGGTTGTCTGAAAGCGATTTACACCCTCACGGGTGCTGCACAAAGGCCCACCATTGCAGCTACATGGGCTGCAGAGGCTATTGAAGCATGGGCCTTGGAGTTAGAAGCTGAAATCTCCTCTGACCATGCTAGACAATGCTTGTCACAGCTTCTCGCTATATTAAAGAGGCGGCTTCTGATGCCGGTATCCTAGCAGCCAAGGCCTCTACTCTACGTCAGTCCTGGCTCGCCGGATATTGTGGCTGAGATTCTGGTCTGTGGATCTGGACTCTAGAAAAACCCTGGAGGTACTCCCTTTCAAGGAAGATATTCTGTTTGGGGAGGACTTAAATAAGATAGTGGCTGACTTGGCTACTGCCAAAACTGCCTGTCTGCCTAATACAGCTCCTTTTGTGTCGAAGGCCAAAGGCACGTCCTTTCGCCCCTTTCGTCCTTCAGGTAAAGCAAAAGGTCAGGCGTACCATAAGCAGGCTCGCCCTTCCAAACCTGGTAAGCCGAAGCCCAAAAGAGCCTGGGCTGCCCGTCAGCCAGCTGCCAAGACTGATAAGCCTGCCGCATGACGGGGCGGGCCTCCCCCTGGGGGATCCCAGGGTGGGGGGGCGGCTTCTAGGGTATACCCAGGAATGGTTGAAGACCACTTCAGATGCCTGGTTACGGGAAGTCGTCACTCGAGGTTACGCCATAGCCTTCAAAAACCGACCCCCTCATCGATTTTGCCTAACAGATGTCCCGTCGGACCAGACAAAGGCAAACACTCTACATTCGGTGGTACAGACCCTCCTGGATACAGGAGTCGTAGTACAGGTGCCTCTTGCTCAGAGAGGCCGGGGGAACTATTCTCCGCTGTTTCTAGTCTCGAAACCGAATGGGTCCTCCCGGCCCACTCTAAATCTGAAGGCACTGAACAGGTTTGTGAAGGTATCCAAGTTCCGTATGGAAACCCTTCGCTCGATAGTTCTGGCCTTGGAACCTGGGGACTACATGGTCTCCCTGGACATGCGGGATGCTTACCTGCATATTCCTATAGCAGTGTCACATCAGCAATACCTGAGGTTCGCTATTGGCAACCTCCATTACCAGTTTCGGGCGTTACCTTTTGGTTTAACAACGGCTCTGCGAGTCTTCACCAAAGTTATGGCGGTAATGACGGTGGTACTCCGCCGTCAAGGGGTCAGGATACTGCCGTATCTGGATGACTTGTTAATCCTGGCAAATTCCCCAGATCTTCTCCTGCGTCATCTGGACATGACGGTCCAGTTTCTACAAGCCCACGGGTGGCTCATCAACTGGAAGAAATCCTCCCTGGTCCCTGCTCAGAGCATGGTGCACCTGGGAGCGCTGTTGGACACTCACAACCAGAGGTTGTTCTTGTCTCAGGAAAAAGTCCTGAAGCTTCAGGACAGGATTCGTTGCTTCCTTTCTCGTCCGCAGGTGTCGATACATTCGGCAATGCAGGTGCTGGGCCTCATGGTCTCGGCATTCAACATGGTGGAGTATGCTCAATTCCATTCTCGCCCTCTCCAGAAGCTGATCTTAGCGAAGTGGGACGGCCTGCCAAACCGGATCAGGTCTCATATGATCTCTTTGACTCCGGAGGTCCGTCTGTCGCTGCTCTGGTGGCTCCAGGACCAACAATTGTGCAGGGGCCGTCCCTTCTGGATATCCAACTGGGTCCTGTTGACGACAGATGCCAGTCTAAGAGGTTGGGGCGTGGTGCTGGAGCAGCACTCCTTGCAGGGTCAGTGGACCAAGGAGGAATCTCTCCTCTCGATCAACATTCTGGAATTGCGGGCGGTCTTCAATGCATTGAACCTAGCCCAGCATTTGATTCAGACCCGTCCTGTTCAAGTATAGTCGGACAACGCCACCACAGTGGCTTACATAAATCATCAAGGCGGCACTCGAAGCCGCCTGGCAATGAAGGAAGTCTCACGGATTCTACGTTGGGCAGAACGCCATCTACCGGCAATATCGGCAATATTCATTCCGGGAGTCCTGAATTGGGAAGCGGACTTTCTCAGTCGACAGGACGTACATGGCCGGCAAGTGGGGCCTCCATCCAGAAGTGTTTCAACTGCTCGTGGAAAGGTGGGGTCTTCCAGAAGTGGATCTGATGGCGTCTCGACACAATCACAAGGTTCCGGTCTTCGGAGCAAGTACAAGGGATCCTCAAGCAGCATTCATTGATGCGCTGGCGGTGCCGTGGAGGTTTCGGCTGCCGTACGTGTTCCCTCCGGTGTCACTCCTGCCCAGGGTAATTCGGAAGTTCAAGTAAGAAAAAGGAAATCTGCTTCTCATAGCTCCGGCGTGGCCCAGACGGTACTGGTTCTCAGACCTGCAAGGCCTATCGTCAGAGCGTCCACTTCTACTTCCACAATGCCCAGACTGCCTCGTTCAGGGCCCCTGTGTCTACCAGGACCTAGCCCGGCTGTCTTTGACGGCGTGGCTCTTGAAGCTTCTGTCTTGAGGGCTAAGGGTTTTTCTGAAGAGGTCATTAAAACTATGTTGCGGGCCGGGAAACCGGCTTCTGCTCGGATTTACCACAGGGTCTGGCATTCAAACTGTTGGCTTTTCTGCAACAGGGCCTAGATTTAGGCCTGCGTCTGTCCTCCCTCAAGGTACATATTTCTGCCTTGTCGGTGTGGTTTCAGAGAAAAATTGCGACCTTACCTGATGTTCATACTTTCACTCAGGGTGTGTTGCGTATCCAACCTCCCTATGTCCCGCCTGTGGATCCTTGGGACTTGTCGTGGTTTTGGAGGCGTTGCAGGAGCCTCCATTCGAACCTCTTGGTTCAGCTGACCTTAAGGTGGTGTTCTTGCTGGCTATTGCTTCTGCTAGAAGGGTGTCGGATCTGGGTGCCTTGTCTTGTAGTTCCCCATATCTGATTTTTCACCGTGACCGGGCGGTTCTTAGGACTCGTCCCAGATATTTACCTAAGGTGGTTTCTTCGTTCCACCTTAATCAGGAGATTGTGGTTCCGGCCTTTGTCTCTCCTGATTTGTCTCCCAAAGAGCGGCCTTTGGATGTGGTACGGGCTCTCCGTATCTATGTGAAGAGAACTGCTTCTATTCGAAAATCTGATTCTTTGTTTTGTTTGGATTTCACAAACGGGGCTGGCCTGCTCACAAGCAGACCCTGGCCAGATGGATTAGAATGGTGATTGCACATGCTTATGTGAAGGCTGGTCTCTCTGCTCCTGTTCACATTACGGACCATTCTACTCGGTCTGTTGGACTTTCTTGGGCGGCCCAACGTGGTGCGACCCTACTCTACACCCCATTGTCCAGACTTGTGGAGCCCAGTGTACCTCGCAGAAAGAGATTTAACAAAGGTAAGTTCTTACCATAAATCTCGTTTTTCTTAAGCTGTAAGCCACAATCATCAAAATTATAACAAATAAAGGCTTGAAACATTTCACTTTGCATGTAATGAGTGTATATAATATATTAGTTTCACTTTTTAAGTTGAATTACTGAAATAAATTAACTTTTGCACAATATTCTAATTTTCTGAGTTCCATGTGTGTGTGTGTGTGTGTGTGTGTGTGTGTGTGTGTGTGTGTGTGTGTGTGTGTGTGTGTGTGTGTGTGTGTGTGTGTGTGTATATATATATATATATATAGTAACACTGTAGGGGAACAGGGTGCCGTTTCCTGGGGTAGATGGCAGCAAGAAGCAGCTGAGAAATCATACAAGTCCAGTTTGTGGTGCAACTGGCCGCAACCAGATTTATTAAACAGAGAATAAAACAAACATCAAAAGAAAATACCTTGCCTGTCCGGCACTAACTAAACACAAGACGTTCCTAACTGTCTCTAAACAAAAACACAGAGTTTTCCAGTCAATACTGTATGGCTCACTTGTAGCTGCTTTCACCCAGGACATATATCCTCAGGGGTGAGTCTCAGCAACTTCACACTGGGCTGTATCTGCATAAACCACAGTTTTCTGCAGGCCTAATAAAGCTGCTGCTTTCACTTAATGCTCACATTCTCCACCAAGTTGTAACACTGTAGGGGAACAGGGTGCCGTTTCCTGGGGTAGATGGCAGCAAGCAGCAGCTGAGAAATCATACAAGTCCAGTTTGTGGTGCAACTGGCCGCAACCAGATTTATTAAACAGAAAATAAAACAAATATCAAAAGAAAATACCTTGCCTGTCCGGCACTAACTAAACACAAGACGTTCCTAACTGTCTCTAAACAAAAACACAGAGTTTTCCAGTCAATACTGTATGGCTCACTTGTAGCTGCTTTCACCCAGGACATATATCCTCAGGGGTGAGTCTCAGCAACTTCACACTGGGCTGTATCTGCATAAACCACAGTTTTCTGCAGGCCTCATAAAGCTGCTGCTTTCACTTATGCGCAGAACGGAATGCTCACATTCTCCACCAAGTTGTAACACTGTAGGCAAACATGGTTCCGTTTCCTGGGGTAGATGGCAGCAAGCAGCAGCTGAGAAATCATACAAGTCCAGTTTGTTGTGCAACTGACCGCAACCAGTTTTATTAAACAGAAAATAAAACAAACATCAAAAGAAAATACCTTGCTTGTCCGGCACTAACTAAACACAAGACGTTCCTAACTGTCTCTAAACAAAAACACAGATTTTTTACAGTCAATACTGTATGGCTCACTTGTATAAGGAAGCGTGTATCTCTCACAGAGGTTCTGCAGACTTCCTAGGCAGTCTGCACACACTGATCAGGCTAGCAGCCCTATAAGGCTCTTGCACAGCTGAAAGCCCGGATTAGCCCTCTGTGAGGCCACAGACCTGAACTGGGCCCAATGTCTGGAACTTGCCCTCTCTCTCTATCAGGGCACTTTTACATCTTTTCCAACAAACTGAAAAGGTTCTAACAAAACAAAACATGTTCCTGGAAGTCTTTCTTTTTTTAAAGCATTTAAGACAAGAACCTGGGACAAACATACCTGCCCTCAAACACTATTCCAGTGTTCTTGTCACATATCCCCCTCCCCTGTTTTGACCTAGGGGCCAGAACACTTGTAGCCCCTAAACAGAAGATGCGGGACAACGCATCTGCGTTGGCCAATTGTGTACCCGGTCTATGTTCGACAGTAAACTTAAAATCCTGCAATGCTAGAAACCATCTAGTTACACAAGCATTCTGAACTCTATTTACATACATTCATTTTAAAGGGGCGTGATCTGTCACTAGTCTGAACTGTCTACCCAAGAGGTAATATCTCAAGGTATCTGTCACACACCAGGGGCAGCGGCCGCCGCACTTACCCCTGCGTGCCCGCCGGTCCTCCTGGCGGTCCCCGCCTCCGGTGGTCGCTGGGTCCCGGCGTCTGGCTGGCGCTGCTCCTGGCGGTTCCCCGGAGTGTGGGCGCTGCCATTGCACCCGGCGATCACGTGGGTGGTGGGCGGGTGACGTCACTGGCTACCCTCCACCAATCAGAGGAAGGCGGGGAATTCAAAGGTGGACGCCGGATAGACCCGGCGCCTGAGTATCGTCTCTTCTTGAAAGTGAACTTCAGTGCTACTTGGTGCAGTGTGGCTCTCTGCTGTTTGAGCTCCAGTGCTTCCAGAATTCAGCGTGTCCCTCTGCCTCACAGTCTCCAGTGCTTCCAGCATTCAGCGTGTCCCTCTGCCTCACAGTCTCCAGTGCTTCCAGCATTCAGCGTGTTCCTCTGCCTCACAGTCTCCAGTGTGATAATGTCGATATTATCTTAAACCATAAAGCTATACCTTTAAACACACCTTTACCATGGAGCTGCTGCGGTCGCTAGCTCATGCTACGTACTTCGTACGCTATTTGCGCACAGAGTCCCGTACCGTGTACGCACTTAGCGTACAAACGCCGCATTGCAAGTACAAAGCACACGCAGTGCGTTCGCACCCAATTAATACACCTTGAAACCTTATACAGTTTGGTAATGTTATACGCTTTAAACCCTAGCAGGAAAGTGAAGACACAACACTGATTTGTAGTTGAAACCACAGGGTTCTAAGGCCACTGTGGATTGTTCCAAAAGGTAAACAGTACAAATCATACACTACAGGCTAACAAGATAAATCTAAACAGAATAATGGCTACAGAGAATGTATATACGTGAGAATGTTCGCAAGCGCAACCCGGCCGGTCCTCCGCTGGTCATACAGATAGCGTTCAGAGTCTTCTGACCGGCCAGGCAACAATGGGCTTTTTATACACAACATGCATACACAATACAATGGTCACTGTAATCTCATTATCCATTGGACACAGGGATGTGTCTTTACATTACAGAAGAGGTCATAGGTGGATTTGAATAGGTGGGCGATGTCTTTCCCCAACTGCTCTTGTGGGTGGTATCCTCTGGATTCCTGCCGCATACATAATATACAGTAAATACAGTTAATATCTATATTCTACTTTTGCACATAACTATACGCAGGAACATGCGATCTTTCTCTAACCAACACCGGAATGTTACCCTCAAAATACCCTACAGCTGGATACTAGACATCACCTTCCAACCTTTATCTGACCCTTCCTATCATGCAAAGGCGAATCTCTTTGTCCAGGAACTGTTTAAACTATTAATACTCGCTGATGTGGTGTAGGGGAGTTATATCTAAAATGTACACTATTTGGGTTAAATATGTAATGTTCTAATAACCCTCTACGCGCTCACAAACTCCGCCGTAAATACCCATATCACGCGCATGATCGCCGGAGCGATCCTACGCAAATTGCGTATATGTGCACGCACGGCAGACTGAGTGCACGAGCAGCGGGCATGTGCATGGGGTTAGTACAAGGCATATGTATTACAATATTTTTCGACTTTGACAGTCCACCCTTTGGCAGTCAACAATAACTGCCACTATCTAAACATTAAACAGAAAAATATACAATACAATATCTACAGATGATTGGATGGTAGGAGGAGAGGTGTAGGTGGGAAATGTATGACCTAGTGAGATAGTAAAAGCATGTATGTATGAAATCCGTCTGAGGGGCATGTATCATCATGCCGTACATGTTCTAGATAAGCTTCGAGGTATTGCGAAGTATACATTAAATCCTTCTTATCCCGTATTAAGGGTCTGTAAGTGGGCCAACAAACACTACCGAGCTCTTTTCGGCTTCTTGTTCCAACAAATGGGGTGCACATTTAGTTGATGATACATGGAGGGGGAACATATGTGAATGCTAATATATGGGTATTACCTATCGACTATGTGTGACACTACCTGAAGGTTGTAGAGATGAAAATAAGACACGTATCACAAATACATTCACATAACATTTGTGCAATCGTTCTTGGGTGTTGGTTGAAGTCTTGTCCGGATGGGTGTATCTTTGCTGAAAGTGTCAATCAAAGTCTTTTCTGGATGGATGTAGTGTTCATCAGTCTTTTCCGAATGGATGTAGTGTTCATCAAAGTCTTTTCCGAATGGATGTAGTGTTCATCAAAGTCTTTTCCGAATGGATGTAGTGTTCATTATAGTCTTTTCCGAATGGATGTATTTTTGCTTGAGGGAAAACAAAGGAGAAACGGGTGAAAGAAACGGACCATGGAATCACGTCTTATCACAACATTGTCTCTATTGATGGGTCATAAATTAAATCAGTTGTTGTAACAATGCCCCCGCTCTTTAAACTCATCACTTTGGTGCTGCGCTTGCACCGCGTTAAAACTCGAACACACCTAAATATCAAGCCAATCATTATGACAACTCCCAGGATACAAAGGAGAAACTTTCCTACACTCACGATAACATTTTGAGCCCATTCTCCTAAACCTGAGAACCAATTGCGTAGGTTCAACCATGAGACCCAGCCGGTCAGTTCATTACTCACAGCAGTAAGGGTAAGGTTGTGTCTCCTTCGGAACTCCCACTTCAACTGCAAGATATCGTCCATCTTTTGATCTATGACCTCGGTTGGGTCGTCAGTGCTATTTGTAATATACGTGCAGCACTTCACACCATACTGAGTTGCCAAAGTGACGCAGTACCCGCCGGTCACCGCTGTGATATAATTGAGGACCATCCTGTGCTGGATCAGTTCCGTTTTGTAAGCTTGCAACTCCCTCCCTGTATACCTGAAGGTGTCATCATACATCTCGGTGATATTATCTATCAGGTTCGCTAGCGCGTGGATATACCTATAATTTATAATTCCTCTGGCGGTACGGGTGATATCTAACACGAGTAGGAATTGAATCCCGGTGGATTCGTGGATCAAATCAGAGGCTGCGTGCTCTGTCCTATCTATAAGGTGTCTCTTAACGATGTGTTCATAGTGAGTATGAGTGTAAGGAGCTTGAGCATTGCGGTGAACGTCTTTCATCTTATTATGGGTTATGGTCATTACTTCTGGCAACACTCTTCCAATGTAACACAATCCCTCTGAGTTTGGGGCAAGCCACTTATATGCCTTCCTCCCGCATATGAAATAGGCATCATCGGGGAGAACATATGGGACAGAATATGACATTATCATATTGCAAACTTTCCAAGTGAAAAATCCTATCCCTAACTCTCTCATCTGTTCAGTACACGTATCAGGCTGTATGATATGCGCACAGTACCCTGGTGATACTTCTCCAACCCGCATGGTCCTACTTCCTAGAGTATACCTGTACCGAAAATACCTTCCACCGTCGGCTATTTGGCGGATAAGTTCAGGGTCTACGGGCATTCTGTCAGCTCTGTGTGAAAATGCCATGGTTTGGTTATTTCATGTCACTTCCCAATTTCCCGGCTTTCGGGGATTGGAAATGTTGAAACATACTAAGGATCTATCCACATGATATTGGTGGAGCTTCAAGCTAGGGGGCCTAGAAATATTAAATTTCTTGTCCACCGGAGGTACCTGTGAGCACACCCAGCATTCTGTTTGGTTTAAAACCTTACCCACTAATGAGTGATAATCACTCAATGGATGACGGTCCATGTTGATATTAAGGCTGGTCTGACATCTCTGGATGCACCCGTCCTCAACTATGTTTTCACAGTTTCTACAAATACAATTTTCCTCAGCCAATAACCCTTCACAGTGCCTCCTAGTTTCTTGACTACCAGATCGTTTTCTGATACTCGCCTTTGCTCGGTGGATGTGTTGCTCTTGGAATTCTACAAATCCGTCCTTGCCATCAGAACCCATTCCAGATCCTTTCTCGACCTCTCTGGTACTCTCACCGAAACAGACTGCTCTGGTCAACAACAGGGTCAACAGGAAAACCCGGAACGCAGTCTCTTGGGGTAAGTCCATCTTGTTAAGGGGAGAGAAAGGGAACAAGAAGGGGGAGGAAAGGAGGGTAATGGGAGATGGAGAAAATAATAAAAAGGAAAAAGAAAACTGGTGCGACAACCGCCTCTGGTCTTGTTATTCTCCGTGCTCAGGTGCCGCCTCAACCTTACTGCCTCTCAGCCTTCTCGGAACAGACACTCCAGTGATACGATATTCTCCAAGAGTCAGCGACCTTTCTGTAGGGAACATAAATCTTGCATTACAATGTGTTTAACTGTTGTGTATTATCGGTTGTGTGAAGTAAACCATCCGTGGAAAATGAAAAAGAGAGAGAAAATAGGAAAAAGAAAATTTGTCAGATTTGCGTTCACCATCAGGCTGTCACACCATCATGTCTATCGGTATCTCTGCACAGTCTCCCTTCACCAGTATTTCCACTCTCCACCCTCTGTGCATGGCCAGGCACAATGATGCTGGTGGGATATACTGGGGTTGGGCAGACCTCTGAAAAGACCGAGTAAATATGTGACGTTTGAGCTGTAAATCTGTCGGTGAACGTCAGAGATGAAGAGGAAACTTTAAAGATAGATCACAGAGTTTACCTGGCCGCCCCTGCATCTACAAGGAATGATCTACCAGCTACATCAACTGTGACCTCAGGTTTACTACCAAGGCTAACAATCAACTTCACTGGCTGCAGACTACAGGTGCGGCCCAAAATTTTTCCTATGTGATCCCTGATCCGAATTACGTGTATCATGCTGTGAGTCATGTTCTGGTCTAGGGGGTCGATATACGTTGCTTTTATAATTACAATTCCGTGCGTAATGTCCTTCTCTCTGACAATTATAACATTTCACTACATACGACTTACCATCAGGGGTCTGGGGTTTTGGCTGATGTGGCTTCGTTGTCAGGGCTTTGATACTTACGGTCATCAGCTTATCCCCCTGTGACTCCCTGTGCTTAATGATGTTCCGATCGTGCTCGATAGCGGACTCTCTTAATGCAGCCACCGAAATACATCTCCAGTTAGGTTGAGTGGTTTGTACCCTTGTTCTCAACGTTTCTTTCAAGCCGTCCATTAATACGGACACAGCTACCTCTCTATGATGTACATTTTCCTTAATGTCCTCGACCCCAGTGTATCTGGCCATTTCCTGCAGTGCTCGATGGAAATATTCAGAAGCAGTTTCACCTTCTTTTTGTCTTATGGAAAAGATTTTATTCCACTTGACAACAGTAGGGAAATATACCCCTAACTGCAGATTGATCTGTTTTACATTCTCCTGAGTGTATTCCTCAGTGAGAGGTACTTCTGCGTCTAATTTACAATCAGCAATGAATTTCACAGGGTCAATATTGGAGGGCAAATATGCCCGTAGCACTGTCCGCCAATCTTTGTTTGTGGGTTCGGTGGCGTTACCTAGTTCTCTAATAAACCTCTGACATGCGGCTAGGTCCTTTCTAGGATCGGGAAATTCAGACATAATTGTTCTCAATTCTGTCCGGGACCAAGGACAATGCATAGCAATGTTCCTGACGGGAGTGATTCCCTGAGCGTCAGTCTTCCCATTGGGGACTGCGATCACCCTGACAGGATTTAGTTCAATTACATCGTTCTGGGTTGCTTCTACAATGTGAGGTGCAATTGTCTCTGCATAATGTACTGTACCGTACTTACCTGTGGACACGACCTCACTTATCCCTCCGCTAGAGGGCTTTACTACTGCTCTTACCGGTTGGGCCGTGCCCACCTGGGTGTCCTGTATGGTGGCTGCTGGAGAAAGTGCCGATATCGTGCTGGGTTCATCTTCTTGCTCGTATTCCTGAGGGAAGTTTAAGATGGGATACAACTTGCACGGGTTAGCATTAGTACATTTATTAAGTTCATTCTTATTATCATTACTACATTTATCAATTTTACTCTTAGCATATATCAGTATGTCATTGTCTGTATCCACTTTCTCCCCTGTAATATACGGTGGTGGTGGTGGTGCAGTTGCAATCAGTTTCCTGCCAGTGTTGGAACCAGCTGCATGAGCTAGATCCCTTTGCATATCACACTCTCGTTGCCATAAATGTAAACAGTTTGAGTGTCTGATCCTTTCTTTTCGGGATTTTAACAGACATATCCTAATCCTTAAATTCTGCAACACCTCTGTACTAAAACTGCCTACCTTAGGTAATGGTTCCCTATCTTCCGCAGTCATACGTTCCCATTCATTGCATAAAACCTCTGCGTGTGATCCATATTTCTCACACATTATGTACCTCGCCGACCCCTTGGGCCGCGGAATATCAACCTGAACCCTGGTTGATCATCCCTTACTTGAGCAACTGGCCCCCATCTTTTGCAGGTATTGCCTTCTCAGCTAATTCCTACAAAAAAACAAAATACTCAGTGATAAGGCAACGGTGAAAGTTCAACGAGTGCTCTCACCCACTCACGCCCACGTTGGCCAATACACCTAAACACTGTCGTCAGCGCCGGTCGTACCCAACCTAGGGCCCCTGTGTAACCTCTATTTACTGGAGATGTGTGGGAGTGACTTACCCTAACCAGTAAATATTGGTCGTTGGAGATTTCCTGAGTGACCAGCGAAACTCCCTTAAAACAAAAAAATTGTTACACAAATCACGTTGCGTGTGCTACACCTAGCGCCAATGTGCCCGCGATTTTCCGCAAAAAGCATAAAAGGGTATTGCGGTGACCTAAGTATTGCACCCACGAACGCGCTGTACAATCACACAGTGTATAGGTAACTGTTACTTATCCGCTGTACGACCAATGGAATAATTTTTCAGACTGCGAAACCTCAGCCGGAGCGATTCAAAACGGGCCTATATGGGTTCTACGCCAACCCCCTGGGCTGCGCTCTCTACACAAAAACCTCGCTGACCTTTTAGACCGCGGTATTCAGAGCTTCGCTTGACTTTGTCAGTGGTTTTCTGACTTCGCTGACCTCTTGGTCTGCTGTATCTACTACTTGCTCCTTTGTACCTTAATCAATGTTAACGTGAGCCAGCCACTCTCACGCCACCAAGTGTCCACTCACCTGGTGTGGTCTCCTACGGGATCCCGAATTCCCTGGGTCCACAAAACCTTTATTGTTTGCACACTCACGCTCGTTCACTCATATACACTTTGGTTTTTCTGTACAGAAAATTAACTTTCATTCAGATAAAACAGTCTTAGTTCCAGAGGTGATACAGTAAAGAAGGTATTTAAACTAAATATTGGAAACTGATCAATTTGTGCTATTATCGCGTGGCTACCGTCTCGCACCCAAACTAAAACAATGCTATTGTGTGATTTGTACTTAGTGGGCGTACCTTTTACGCATGTTGCGTAAACACGCCACGTGCGTAGGCCTTTACGTAGCGTACGCAGTCCCGTACTTTGTCTGAGACACGTGTACAAAGGCCGTACATCCGCAGTACTACAAATCCCACACTTCTATAAATGTAAGCGATATTAACTATAATCGCTCACTTAACACTACACACAGTTTCTTCTGTATAAACCTTTACAACTAGGCCAGGCTGCATGTGCGTCTTACACTTATTTCTTAAATATTAACTATATTTAAACTAAATAGCAACAAATTTTTTCAGTACAGGTCAAAATGAATCTAGTAATCCTCAATAATTCAAATGGTATGATTCAGATTGGATAGCTATCTTGCAGAACATACACTGATATAAATATACACATAATTATAATATTATATATATGTACCATTCACTGGTCTCCTGAGACTCATTTACCCATTAAGTGCTTCTAATTTGCATATGAATGCTGTGTGCTTTTGACTGCCTGTTCAAGAGGGTTGTTCACTGCTAAGAAAAAGCAGTTACACAGGTTAATTTGCATTTAAATGGCTATCTTATAGCAAGCAGAGTTAACTGAATCTTAGAGGTAAAAGGAAAAAACTTTGTTTATATCTGTGTGTCGTTCTTACATCAAGTATTCATCTTACTATTAACTTTCATTAAGTCCCATCTGAAACTTTGTAATTGACTATGGCATGGGTTAAATAAATGCATTGGTAACTCATAAATGGTGATTTCTTTTTGATCAAGGACGGCTGATTATTCCGGGCAGTGAAAATCAGCCATTTAGAAAAAATGACCTTCCCAACATGGCCGCTGCTCCTTCCCCTTCCACATCCCTGAGGGTTACACAAAATGGTGGACAAGCCATGTGGTTAGTCCAAAATGGAGGACAGACCATGCGGCTTCCTTTGTCACAAAGAAATCACACACCATGCAAGCCCCTGAAGTTATTTTAGGCCTGAGTTAAAAAAAAACACTATATCAAGGCTTTTGCAGCAACTTTTAAATGTACTTTTACCCTACTTAACAGATAAGCAATCCAATCTGAATCAAACACAATATGACTCATTTGAACCTTGTTTTGCAACAATATGATCAGATATGCAGAGTACAAAATACAGGTGTATGCGTGTATTGTGTGCACATTTTGCGCCAAACAGAAATTCACAGACTTTAAAAATAGCATTGCGTTCTTACCTTCCGGATTCCACCAGCATCCCAACAAACCTTGCAGAGCAGATGCTTATCTTATCAGCACTAGTGTATCCACCAACCAGGAGAAGGTTTGTGTGGGATACCTTCCCGCCCTTTGCTGATAGATAAAGTCTGCTATACGCTGCTAGGCTGTGGGTATGAGGAAAAACTGGACGAGCTCCCAATTGATAATGTCGATATTATCTTACACCATAAAGCTATACCTTTAAACACACCTTTACCATGGAGCTGCTACGGTCGCTAGCTCACGCTACGTACTTCGTACGCTATTTGCGCACAGAGTCCTGTACCATGTACGCACTTAGCGTACAAACGCTGCACTGCGGGTACAAAGCACACGCAGTGCGTTCGCACCCAATTAATACACCTTAAAACCTTATACAGTTTGGTAATGTTATACGCTTTAAACCCTAGCAGGAAAGTGAAGACACAACACTGATTTGTAATTGTAACCACAGGGTTCTAAGGCCACTGTGGATTGTTCCAAAAGGTAAACAGTACAAATCATACACTACAGGCTAACAAGATAAATCTAAACAGAATAATGGCTACAGAGAATGTACATACGTGAGAATGTTCGCAAGCGCAACCCGGCCGGTCCTCCGCTGGTCATACAGATAGCGTTCAGAGTCTTCTGACCGGCCAGGCAACAATGGGCTTTTTATACACAACATGCATACACAATACAATGGTCACTGTAATCTCATTATCCATTGGACACAGGGATGTGTCTTTACATTACAGAAGAGGTCATAGGTGGATTTGAATAGGTGGGCGATGTCTTTCCCCAACTGCTCTTGTGGGTGGTATCCTCTGGATTCCCACCGCATACATAATATACAGTAAATACAGTTAATATCTATATTCTACTTTTGCACATAACTATACGCAGGAACATGCGATCTTTCTCTAACCAACACCGGAATGTTACCCTCAAAATACCCTACAGCTGGATACTAGACATCACCTTCCAACCTTTACCTGACCCTTCCTATCATGCAAAGGCGGATCTCTTTGTCCAGGAACTGTTTAAACTATTTATACTCGCTGATGTGGTGTAGGGGAGTTATATCTAAAATGTACACTATTTGGGTTACATATGTAATGTTCTAATAACCCTCTACGCGCTCACAAACTCCGCCGTAAATACACATATCACGCGCAGGATCGCCGGAGCGATCCTACGCAAATTGCGGATATGTGCACGCACGGCAGACTGAGTGCACGAGCAGCGGGCATGTGCATGGGGTTAGTACAAGGCATATGTATTACAATATTTTTTGACTTTGACAAGTGCTTCCAGCATTCAGTGTGTTCCTCTGCCTCACAGTCTCCAGTGCTTCCAGCATTCAGCGTGTCCTTCTCCCCTACAGTCTACAGTACTTCCGACATCCAGTGTGTCTCTCCGCTGTACAAACTCCAGTGCACACAGTGTGCTTCAGCATCGCTCACCAGGTTCTCATCACTCAGTGTGCTTCAGCATCGCTCACAAGTTTCTCACCACTCAGTGTGCTTCAGCATCGCTCACAAGTTTTTCACCACTCAGTGTGCTTCAGCATCGCTCACAAGTTTCTCACCACTCAGTGTGCTTCAGCATCGCTCACAGGTTTCTCACCACTCAGTGTGCTTCAGCATCGCTCACAAGTTCTCACCACTCCGAGTGCTTCAGTATTTGCTCGCAAGTCTTCCATCATTCAGAACGTTCCAGTATTGCTCTCAACTCCCCTTCAATAGGTGATTCTTCAGCACCATTCTCGAACTCCAGTTGCCGTTTTGGTCCTGCATGAGGAAGACCTATATCCAGCCGTCCCTTCTCCGGCCCAGCTGCGGTTCCTCTTCCCGACCATCGGAAGAACCCCCGAGTTCTCAACTCTCTCAACCCAGGTCAGTCACAGCTGTCACGATCCGGGTATCTGGACGCCATTTCTTACCCATCAGATGCCTCCTAAGGCTGGCTCAGCGCTCCAGGACCGGATCCCATCTGTTATCCTGATGTGTACATTCCTGTATCCTCTCCTGTCACTCTGGGACGCTGTCACAGTAAACGCCATATTACACCTGGCATGGCGTCTCCCGCGGCCTCCGCCGCCGTCCCTGAACTTCGGCATGCAGAGTGTCTGAGTGGCGATTACGTCAGCCGCGGCCTCCGCTGTGTCCGCGTGGTTGGATGTGCATCTGTCAGCCTGGCGCCTCCTGTCTCCGGTGGCCGGCGCCGCCATTACTGTTTTCATTACCACATGGATTACAAACCAAACTTCCCTCCAAGTGTCTGCATGGGCGCAGCCATCTTGGATTCTGTCAGCTGATCATTTCCACCAATCTGTTCTCAGTATTGATAATCTGCATAATTGCCTAGCCAATCCCTTCCTTGCTGCAGGTATAAATACACTGTGCCTGAGCAAGGAAGGCGTCATTGCTTTGGTTGTCAAACCTAGTTCCTGTTTGTCTCTCTCCTGTGATTGTCTTCCAGGTTCCAGCTCCTGTCTCAAGACTTCCACCATAGAGACCCGCACCAGCATTCCACCTGCGGTGTAGCCTGACTCTCCAATCCATTGTGGATTCATCTGTTTCCAGCTACAACATTACCTGCTTCCAGCTCAGCTTCCAGCAGAGTACAGCTTCCCTTAAAGGGCCGGTGTCCTTTCTACACTTTACCACTCTCCACCGGTATTATTATTTCTCCGCTCTCAAGTTCTACATTTCAGTTCATATTTCATCGCTCCCAAGTTCATTTATTATTTAACTGGTTCCAGCCAGTATCCACTCCGTGCTAACAACAGTCTGGTTCCAGCCAGTATCCACAGCAGCTGTTTTATCTTCAGCAACCCAGCTTTTCCTGGAACACCAGCTGGCACAATCCTGGGTTATCTCCATTGCTACAGTCGGGCCTGGTAAGGACTTTCCATCTAGAAGATCATAAGAACTATCTCACACTACCAGTGCCCTGTGGCTCCTGCCATCCTGTAGTACCCAGGAACTGTATTTATTCTTTGCTGACTCTTACGTTTTCTTTTACTGCTGCTGTGTTGCGGAGTTGTCATAATAAACATCATTGACTTTTATCCAAATTGTCGTGGTCACGCCTTCGGGCAGTTATTATTCATGTTACTTACATGTCCAGGGGTCTGATACAACCTCCCAGGTTCCGGTACATCTCAGCCCCTACAACTGAGGCTGCCTCCCGTCAGCTCAGGCCCTCAGTTGTGACAGTAAGCACTGACCTAATGAATCCAGCCGGAGACCAGGATCAAGCGGCCAGGCCGATGCAAGAACTGGCAGCCCGACTAGAACATCAGGAGGCTGCACAGGGCCACATCATCCGCTGTCTCCAGGATCTCTCTACTCGGCTGGATGGGATTCAGACAACTCTCCGTGGATCAGGCGCGTCTGGTGCGTCAACCACAGTGACTCCAGCTATAACCCCACCCACCTTACCCATTTCTGCTCCACGTCTTCATCTTCCAACGCCAGCAAAATTTGACGGATCTCCAAGATTCTGCAGGGGATTTCTCAACCAGTGTGAGATTCAGTTTGAGCTACAACCAGGCAATTTTCCCAGTGACCGTACAAAAATTGCCTACATTATTTCTCTTCTCAGTGGCTCAGCCCTTGATTGGGCATCACCGTTATGGGAGAGGTCCGACACCCTGCTATCTTCCTACACTGCCTTCGTGTCAACATTCAGGCGCATCTTCGACGAGCCAGGCCGGGTAACCTCAGCTTCATCCGAGATTCTCCGTTTACGCCAGGGGTCACGTACTGTAGGACAATATCTGATACAGTTCCAGATCCTGGCATCCGAACTGGCATGGAACGACGAGGCCCTGTATGCTGCATTCTGGCATGGCTTATCTGAGCATATTAAAGATGAGTTAGCTACCAGAGACTTACCTTCTAAGTTAGATGAGCTAATCTCACTCTGCACGAAAGTTGATTTACGTTTCAGAGAGAGAGCAACTGAGCGTGGAAGATCATCTGCTCCAAAATCTTCTGCTCCTCCTCCTCGTCAACTGTCACCATCTAAAGATGAGCCCATGCAACTTGGCCGTTCCCGTTTAACTCCTGCTGAGCGCCGAAGACGTCTCTCCGAGTTTCTCTGTCTCTATTGTGCAGCTCCGTCTCACACCATTAATGCCTGTCCCAAACGTCCGGGAAACTCCAAATCCTAGCTCGCCAAGGAGAGGGCCGGCTAGGAGTAATGATCTCCTCTCCATCTCCTCAAGATTGTAATCTCCCAGTCTCGCTTCAAGTTGCTCAACGTTATCGGAACGTCATTGCCCTCCTTGATTCCGGAGCAGCTGGGAACTTTATTACCGAAGCCTATGTTAAACGGTGGTCCCTACCCACCGAGAGACTTCCTTCGTCCATTTCTTTAACTGCCGTGGATGGCAGCAAAATTTTTGATGCAGTTATTTCTTTAAGGACTCTACCAGTTCGTCTGAGAGTGGGAGTTCTTCATTCCGAACTTATTTCTTTTTTAGTGATTCCAAGAGCCACACATCCTGTGGTCCTGGGCCTTCCATGGCTCCGTCTTCACAATCCTACAATTGATTGGACGACTACGCAAATCCTGGCATGGGGTTCCTCCTGTGCTGAGACATGTTTGTTTAAAGTATTGCCTGTCTGTTCTTCCTCCCCCAGGTCGTCTGATGTTCCACCTCCTCCATATCAAGATTTCACGGATGTGTTCAGTAAAGCTTCTGCTGATATCCTTCCTCCTCATAGAGAATGGGACTGTCCGATTGATCTCGTTCCAGGGAAGGTTCCACCTCGAGGCCGAAGTTATCCGTTGTCACTGCCTGAGACGCATTCTATGGAGGAATATATTAAAGAGAACCTAGCAAAGGGGTTCATTCGACCTTCTTCTTCTCCAGCCGGCGCAGGCTTCTTTTTTGTAAAAAAGAAAGATGGTGGTCTGCGGCCGTGCATCGACTACAGAGGTTTGAACGACATTACCATCAAGAACCGTTATCCTTTACCCCTGATTACTGAGCTCTTTGACAGAGTTAGCGGAGCTACCATCTTTACAAAGCTGGACTTGCGAGGTGCATACAATCTCATCCGGATCCGTGAGGGTGACGAGTGGAAGACCGCCTTTAACACCCGTGACGGACATTATGAGTACCTCGTCATGCCCTTCGGATTGAGCAATGCTCCAGCTGTCTTCCAGCATTTTGTCAATGAGATCTTCAGAGACATTCTATACCGTCATGTCGTGGTCTATCTAGACGATATCCTCATTTTTGCCAACGATTTAGAGGAACATCGTTTTTGGGTTAAAGAGGTTCTGTCCCGTCTCCGTGTCAATCATCTCTATTGCAAATTAGAAAAATGCGTCTTTGAAGTCAAGTCCATTCCGTTTCTAGGGTACATTGTGTCCGGTTCCGGACTAGAGATGGATCCTGAGAAACTACAAGCAATCCAAAATTGGCCGGTACCCTTAACCCTCAAAGGGGTCCAGAGGTTCTTAGGGTTCGCCAACTATTACCGAAAGTTTATACGAGACTTTTCCACCATTGTGGCGCCTATTACTGCTTTCACTAAGAAGGGTGCTAACCCGTCCAAGTGGTCTGAAGAAGCCATGCAAGCATTTCATCTTTTAAAACAAAGGTTCATCTCTGCGCCTGTTCTGAAACAGCCTGACATCGACTCTTCTTTCATCTTAGAGGTGGATGCCTCCTCCGTTGGAGTAGGAGCGGTGTTATCTCAGAGGGCTAAAGATGGCCATTTACACCCTTGCAGTTTCTTCTCCCGGAAGTTCTCCCCAGCTGAGCGCAACTATGCCATTGGCGACCAGGAGTTGCTAGCCATCAAGCTCGCTCTAGAAGAGTGGAGGTATCTGTTGGAGGGAGCTTCTCATTCAATCACCATACTTACAGACCACAAGAACCTTTTATACCTGAAGGGCGCACAATGTCTCAACCCTCGTCAGGCCAGATGGGCACTTTTCTTTTCCAGGTTCGACTTTAAACTCCAGTTCTGTCCGGGCTCTCAGAATCGCAAGGCCGATGCCCTTTCCCGCTCATGGGAGCAAGAAAATGAGTCAGAGTCTTCAGACAAGCATCCTATTATAAATCCGTTGGCATTCTCCACGGTAGGGATGGACTCTACGCCCCCATCAGGGAAAAGTTTTGTGAAGCCGATGCTAAGGAAGAAGCTCATGCATTGGGCCCATGCTTCCCGTTTTGCCGGACATACAGGTATCCAAAAAACCCTGGAGTTTATCTCTAGGTCCTATTGGTGGCCAACTCTGAAAAAGGACGTCTTGGAGTTTATTGCATCTTGCCCAAAGTGTGCCCAACATAAAGTATCCCGCCAGTCGCCTGCGGGGCAACTGGTTCCACTATCCGTTCCCCGTCGACCATGGACCCACTTGTCGATGGATTTCATTACAGACTTACCCATGTGCAACAAGTTCAAAACCATCTGGGTGGTAGTTGACCGGTTCACCAAGATGGCACACTTCATTCCTCTCACCGGTCTTCCGTCAGCTTCCAAGTTGGCTCAAGTATTCATACAAGAGATCTTCCGACTCCACGGTCTTCCTGAAGAAATTATCTCAGATCGAGGAGTTCAATTCACAGCCAAATTCTGGCGAAGTTTATGTCAAGTCCTCCAAGTCAAGCTAAAGTTTTCCACGGCTTACCATCCTCAGACCAATGGTCAAACCGAGAGGGTGAATCAGGACTTGGAGGCCTTCCTCCGCATCTATGTGTCCTCCTCTCAAGATGACTGGGTTCAATTACTTCCCTGGGCCGAGTTCTGTCATAACAACCAGTATCATTCTTCATCTGCTTCAACACCATTCTTCACTAACTTTGGATTCCACCCTAAAGTCCCTGAGTTCCAACCGCTTCCAGCAACTTCTGTTCCCGCAGTGGATATCACCTTGCATCAGTTTGCCAATATCTGGAAGAGCGTACGATCAGCTCTGCTCAAGGCATCGTTCAGGTACAAGAAGTTTGCGGATAAGAAGCGTCGAGCAGTTCCTGCTCTCAAGGTGGGTGATCGGGTATGGTTATCCACGAAGAATTTGAGGTTAAGAGTTCCCAGTATGAAGTTTGCACCTCGCTATATCGGTCCTTTCAAGATTGAACAAGTCATCAATCCTGTTGCTTACAGACTCCAGTTGCCTCCCTTCTTAAAAATACCCAGGACATTCCATGTTTCCCTGTTGAAACCGCTGATCTTGAATCGTTTTCATTCCTCACTTCCTCCAACTCCGAAAGTCCAAACTCAACGAGGCGTTGAGTATGAAGTGGCCAAGATCCTGGACTCACGTCACCGTTACGGTCAACTACAATATCTTATTGACTGGAAGGGTTATGGTCCTGAGGAACGTTCATGGACCAATGCTTCTGATGTCCATGCTCCTGCCTTGGTCCGGAGATTCCATTCCAAGTTTCCTCAAAAGCCAAAGAAGTGTCCTGGGGCCACTCCTAAAGGGGGGGGTGCTGTCACGATCCGGGTATCTGGACGCCATTTCTTACCCATCAGATGCCTCCTAAGGCTGGCTCAGCGCTCCAGGACCGGATCCCATCTGTTATCCTGATGTGTACATTCCTGTATCCTCTCCTGTCACTCTGGGACGCTGTCACAGTAAACGCCATATTACACCTGGCATGGCGTCTCCCGCGGCCTCCGCCGCCGTCCCTGAACTTCGGCATGCAGAGTGTCTGAGTGGCGATTACGTCAGCCGCGGCCTCCGCTGTGTCCGCGTGGTTGGATGTGCATCTGTCAGCCTGGCGCCTCCTGTCTCCGGTGGCCGGCGCCGCCATTACTGTTTTCATTACCACATGGATTACAAACCAAACTTCCCTCCAAGTGTCTGCATGGGCGCAGCCATCTTGGATTCTGTCAGCTGATCATTTCCACCAATCTGTTCTCAGTATTGATAATCTGCATAATTGCCTAGCCAATCCCTTCCTTGCTGCAGGTATAAATACACTGTGCCTGAGCAAGGAAGGCGTCATTGCTTTGGTTGTCAAACCTAGTTCCTGTTTGTCTCTCTCCTGTGATTGTCTTCCAGGTTCCAGCTCCTGTCTCAAGACTTCCACCATAGAGACCCGCACCAGCATTCCACCTGCGGTGTAGCCTGACTCTCCAATCCATTGTGGATTCATCTGTTTCCAGCTACAACATTACCTGCTTCCAGCTCAGCTTCCAGCAGAGTACAGCTTCCCTTAAAGGGCCGGTGTCCTTTCTACACTTTACCACTCTCCACCGGTATTATTATTTCTCCGCTCTCAAGTTCTACATTTCAGTTCATATTTCATCGCTCCCAAGTTCATTTATTATTTAACTGGTTCCAGCCAGTATCCACTCCGTGCTAACAACAGTCTGGTTCCAGCCAGTATCCACAGCAGCTGTTTTATCTTCAGCAACCCAGCTTTTCCTGGAACACCAGCTGGCACAATCCTGGGTTATCTCCATTGCTACAGTCGGGCCTGGTAAGGACTTTCCATCTAGAAGATCATAAGAACTATCTCACACTACCAGTGCCCTGTGGCTCCTGCCATCCTGTAGTACCCAGGAACTGTATTTATTCTTTGCTGACTCTTACGTTTTCTTTTACTGCTGCTGTGTTGCGGAGTTGTCATAATAAACATCATTGACTTTTATCCAAGTTGTCGTGGTCACGCCTTCGGGCAGTTATTATTCATGTTACTTACATGTCCAGGGGTCTGATACAACCTCCCAGGTTCCGGTACATCTCAGCCCCTACAACTGAGGCTGCCTCCCGTCAGCTCAGGCCCTCAGTTGTGACAACAGTATACTCAGGCCACATGGGACGGGGGATCGGAACAGAGAGTCAAGCGCCATCCAAAATTTGGCTTCCCGAGTTCAGAGTCAAGAGGCGGCACAGGGCCAAGTGATGCAGTATCTCCAGGAATTGTCCGGCTGTCTGGATCAAATTCAAGCATCTCTGGCTTCAGTTGTTCCGGCTCCTGTTCCTGTACCTGCTCCGGTAGCCGTTTCCAGTAATGTCCAACCCTCGGCTGGAATCAGGTCACGTCTTCAGCTTCCTACTCCCTCCCGCTATAACGGGAATCCAAAGAATTGCCGCGGTTTTCTAAACCAGTGCGAGGTGCACTTTGAACTTCTTTCACACAATTTCGCCACAGATCGGTCTAAAGTGGCTTATATTATTTCCTTGCTAGAAGTTTCTGCGTTGGATTGGGTGTCTCCGTTATGGGAACGATCTGATCCATTGGTTTCCAATTACACCAATTTCATCGCGTCCTTCCGAAGAATCTTCGACGAGCCCGGAAGGGCGACCGCCGCTTCCTCTGATTTGCTTCGTGTTCGTCAGGGCTCCCGTTCTGTGGGTCAGTACGTTGTTCATTTCCAGACCATTGCCTCAGAACTACGCTGGAATAATGATGCTCTCAGTGCCGCCTTCTGGAACGGGCTCTCTGACCATCTGAAGGATGAGCTGGTCACTAGGGATCTGCCGGATCCACTAGAAGAGTTGATCTCACTCTGCGTCAAGGTGGACCTTCGCATGCAGGAGCGTGGTGGTGAACGTAGTCGGTCGGATCGGTCCAGGTTTCGGCTTCCTCCTCCTAGGCAAGCGGCTGTACCGTGTCCGGACGAACCCATGCAAATCAACCGATCTCGACTGTCTCCGGAGGAACGACAGCGCCGTCGTGAGGGTAAACTTTGCCTTTACTGTGGAGCCGCAGATCACTTTATCAAGTTCTGTAAATCCCGTCCGGGAAACGGGCAGGTCTAGCTTGTTCTGGAGGAGTCAAGTTGGGGGTCACGACCAAATCTTCTCCGACTGTAGACTGTCTACTCTCCATGTCTCTGTTTTCCGAGTCAGTTGCCAAACCTCTTAATGCCCTACTGGACTCTGGGGCTGCAGGGAATTTTGTTTCTCTTTCTTGTGTTCAGAGGCTGGGTTTAAAGCTGCAGCCTATCAAACGACCTATTACGTTGACTGCTATCAACGGTACCAAAATAACCAATGGTCTTATTACAAGTCGCACAAAGCCCATCAAGCTACAGGTCGGAGCTCTACATCAAGAGCGTTTGGAGTTCCTAGTGATTCCGGAGATGCCTCACGATCTTGTCCTGGGGTTGCCTTGGCTCAAAACTCATAACCCTCACGTCGACTGGAAGTCGTCGCAAATATTGTCCTGGAGTTCGTTTTGTCACTCTAGTTGCATCACACCCGTTTATCCGCTCCGTGCATCTTCCAGGTCAGATGAAGAACTCATTCCGGAGACCTATCGGGAGTTCGCAGATGTCTTCTCTGAACAGGCGGCTGATCAGTTACCACCCCATAGACCCTGGGACTGTCCCATTGAGCTTATCCCAGGGAAGATGCCACCCCGGGGTCGCACGTATCCCTTATCACTACCTGAGACCCAGGTTATGTCGGCATATATTAAGTCTAATCTTTTTAAAGGGTTCATCCGTCCTTCTACCTCCCCGGCTGGAGCGGGTTTCTTCTTCGTTAAGAAGGAGGACGGGGGGTTAAGACCATGTATCGATTATCGTGGCTTAAACGATATCACCATTAAGAATAAATATCCCTTGCCACTAATCACGGAGCTATTTGATAGGGTTCGTAGAGCCCACGTTTTTACGAAGCTCGACTTGAGAGGAGCCTATAATCTTATACGCATCCGACAGGGGGACGAATGGAAGACTGCCTTCAATACCAGGGACGGGCTTTACGAATATCTGGTAATGCCGTTCGGCCTCAGTAATGCTCCTGCCGTTTTCCAGAGATTCGTAAACGAGATCTTCCGAGATATGTTATACCAAAGTGTAGTGGTGTATTTGGATGACATTCTGATATTTTCCAAGAATCTTGCGGAGCACAGAGTACAGGTCAAAGAGGTACTTTTCCGTCTACGAAGGAATCGTCTCTACGGCAAAATTTCCAAATGTACCTTTGAGGTCCCTTCAATTCCGTTTCTCGGTTATGTCATCTCAGGTACGGAGCTTCGCATGGATCCGGAAAAACTCACGGCCATTCGGGATTGGACTCAGCCTCTCTCTCTGAAAGCAGTACAAAGATTCCTGGGCTTTGCGAATTACTACAGAAAATTAATTAAGGGATTCTCCACCATTGTTGCACCCATTACTGCATTGACAAAAAAGGGGTCCGATCCAAGTCTGTGGTCTTCCGAAGCCATAGTAGCATTTGCCCGGTTGAAATCAGCTTTTATGTCAGCTCCGGTAGTCCAACAGCCAAATTTCACAGAACCATTCTTCTTGAAAGTCGATGCGGCATCGAGCCGTTCTTTCACAGTACTCTTCTGATGGGAAGTTGCATCCATGTGGTTTCCATTCTTGTAAGTTCTCCTCTGCTGAACGGAACTAAACTATTAGAGATCAGGAACTTTTGGCAATAAAATCTGCCTTAGAAGAATGGAGATATTTATTGGAAGGTGCTAAACATCTAATTACTATTTACACCGATCACAAGAACTTGTTGTATATCAAAACTGCCCAATGCCTGAACCCCCGTCAAGATAGATGGGCGGTCTTCTTCACTCGGTTCTCGTTTGTTATTAAGTACCGGGGTGGGACTCTCAATGCCAAAGCTGACGCTCTGTCCCGTTCCCTAACGGCCTCGGATGAAGAGAATTCCCCTGAGAGGAGTTTAATTCTAAGTCCAGTTTCCATTTCCGCAGCTCCTACTTCTCTAGGTCCTCCTCCTGGGAGAATGTCTGTACCAGTTGAATTTTGACCAAAGATACTGCAGTGGGCCCATATCTCCAAGTTTTCCGGTCACCTGGGAGCCCAGAAAATGTTCGAATTTCTACGAAGATCATATTGGTGGAACACCATGAGGAGGGATATACAAGATTATATTAACTCTTGTCCTCAGTGTGCCCAGCACAAAACTCCTCATCTGCCTCCTGCTGGTTTGCTTCATCCACTGTCCATTCCTAGGAAACCTTGGACCCATATTTCTATGGACTTCATTACCGAGTTACCCCTCTCCAAGGGTTGCAATACCATCTGGGTGATTATTGACCGCTTTTCAAAAATGGCACACTTTGTTCCGTTGACAGGTCTACCAACGGCTCCCAAGTTGGCTCTACTATTTATCCGAGAACACTTTCGCCTGCACAGGTTACCTCAGGAAGTAGTCTCTGATCGAGGGGTACAGTTCACTGCAAGGTTTTGAAGGGCTCTCTGCTCGGCCTTACAAATAAAACTCAAGTTCTCATCTGCTTATCATCCACAAACCAATGGTCAATCCGAACGAGTCAACCAGGATTTAGAGACATTTCTCTGCATTTATCTCTCTCCTTCACAGGACGACTGGGTGGAGCTGTTACCCTGGGCTGAGTTTGCCCATAACCATCTGTATCACTCTTCCACTGGTGAGTCCCCATTCTTCATCAATTATAGATTCCATCCACGAATTCCAGAGTTACCACTCCTTCCTTCAGAGGATATTCCTGCTGTTACATCCACTCTTCGGCACTTCAGTCAAATCTGGAGTAAGGTTCATGCTAATCTCAGGAAAATCTCCATTCGATACAAGTTCTTTGCAGACAAAAGACAACGAGCAGCTCCTCAATACAAGGTTGGCGACAGGGTATGGCTCTCCACCCGCAACCTCCGTCTTAAAGTGCCCGCTATGAAATTTGCTCCAAGGTTCATCGGGCCTTACCCAGTTTTGCAAGTCCTGAACCCTGTAGGCTGCAAATTGGGTTTGCCCTCTCACTTTCGTGTACCAAATTCTTTCCATGTTTCTCTCCTTCGGCCTCTCATTTTAAATCGTTTCCAGTCAGAGTTCCCTAGTCCAGTCTCGGTGGAGACCGAAGTTGGAACAGAATTTGAGATCAAAACGATTCTCGACTCTCGTTACTACCACAAGAATCTTCAATACCTAGTGGAGTGGAAAGGCTATGGCCCTGAGGAAAGAAGTTGGGTAAAAGCTTCCGAAGTCACTGCTCCTCGACTAGTTTGGATCTTACATTCCAAACATCCAACAAAGCCCAGGAAGTGTCCGGGGGCCACTCCTGGAGGAGGGGGTACTGTCACACGCCAGGGGCAGCGGCCGCCGCACTTACCTTTGCGTGGCCGCTGGTCCTCCTGGCGGTCCCCGCCTCCGGTGGTCGCTGGGTCCCGGTGTCTGGCTGGCGCTGCTCCTGGCGGTTCCCCGGAGTATGGGCGCCGCCATTGCACCCGGCGATCACGTGGGTGGTGGGCGGGTGACGTCACTGGCTCCCCTCCACCAATCAGAGGAAGGTGGGGAATTCAAAGGTGGACGCCGGATAGAGCCCGGCGCCTGAGTATTGTCTCTTCTTGAAAGTGAACTTCAGTGCTCCTTGGTGCAGTGTGGCTCTCTGCTGTTTGAGCTCCAGTGCTTCCAGCATTCATCGTGTCCCTCTGCCTCACAGTCTCCAGTGCTTCCAGCATTCAGCATGTTCCTCTGCCTCACAGTCTCCAGTGCTTCCAGCATTCAGCGTGTCCCTCTGCCTCACAGTCTCCAGTGCTTCCAGCATTCAGCGTGTTCCTCTGCCTCACAGTCTCCAGTGCTTCCAGCATTCAGTGTGTTCCTCTGCCTCACAGTCTCCAGTGCTTCCAGCATTCAGCGTGTTCTACAGTCTACAGTACTTCCGACATCCAGTGTGTCTCTCCGCTGTACAAACTCCAGTGCACTCAGTGTGCTTCAGCATCGCTCACCAGGTTCTCATCACTCAGTGTGCTTCAGCATCGCTCACAAGTTTCTTACCACTCAGTGTGCTTCAGCATCGCTCACAAGTTTCTCACCACTCAGTGTGCTTCAGCATCGCTCACAAGTTTCTCACCACTCAGTGTGCTTCAGCATCGCTCACAAGTTCTCACCACTCCGAGTGCTTCAGCATTTGCTCACAAGTCTTCCATCATTCAGTACGTTCCAGTATTGCTCTCAACTCCCCTTCAATAGGTGATTCTTCAGCACCATTCTCGAACCCCAGTTGCCGTTTTGGTCCTGCAAGAGGAAGACCTATATCCGGCCGTCCCTTCTCCGGCCCAGCTGCGGTTTCTCTTCCCGACCATCGGAAGAACCCACGAGTTCTCAACTCTCTCAACCCAGGTCAGTGACAGTATCTAATGCCCACTTAATGGCCAAAGCCTCCTTTTCCACAATAGCATACCTTTTTTCATGCTCATTGAGTTTCCTACTCAAATAAATTATAAGGTGTTCGTCCCCATCTCTGGTTTGGTTTGGTTTGGTTATGCCTACCTCTGAGGTATCCGTCTGTACAACAAATTCTTTTGAAAAATCTGGTGTTATCAATACAGGTTGTGAACACAAAGCCACTTTTAACGCTGGGAATGCTTTTTCTGCATCAGGGTTCCATTTCACCATATTTGACAGCTTCCCTTTGGTAAGGTCTGACAATGGCACTGCTGTGGTCGCAAAATTAAGAATAAATCGTCTATAGTACCCAGTTATTCCCAAAAATGCCCTTATCTGTTTTTTATTCACTGGACGAGGCCAGTTTTGAATAGCATCAATTTTATTCAATTGGGGCCTAATCAGACCTCTACCTATGGTGAAGCCCAAGTATTTAACCTCCTCCATTGTGAGGCAGCACTTCTTTGGGTTAGCAGTTAACCCGGCTTCTCTGATTGAGTCCTGTACTGCTTGTACTTTAACCAAGTGGGACCCCCAGTCCGTACTGTGAATTACCACATCATCCAAATAGGCAGCTGCATACTTTCTATTGGGCCTCAAAATCTTATCCATTGCCCATTGAAAGGTTGCTGGAGCCCCATGCAACCCAAAAGGTAACATCTTATACTGGTATAGCCCCTCCGGAACCGAAAAGACTGTTTTTTCTTTTGCGCTATCAGTTAAAGATATTTGCCAGTAACCTTTGTTCAGGTCCAACGTGGTGAGAAACCTGGCTGTTCCCAGCCTTTCTATGAGCTCATCCACACGGGGCATGGAGTATGCGTCAAATTTGGATACCTCATTTAACTTACGAAAGTCATTACAGAAGCGTATGCTACCGTCTGGCTTCGGTATGATAACTATGGGACTGGACCACTCACTGTTAGATTCCTCTATGACTCCAAGTTCTAACATGTTTTTAACTTCTTTAGAAACAGCTTCTCACTGAGCTTCAGGATTCCTATATGGCTTTAAATTGACCCTGACCCCTGGTTCTGTGACAATGTCATGTTTTATTATGGCCATTCGGCCAGGCAGCTCTGAAAATATTTCTCTATTTTGGATGAGAAATTCTTTAACCTGATTGTTCTGCTCAGCTGATCTTGGGGGTCATTCCGAGTTGATCGTAGCTGTGCAAAATTTTGCACAGCTATGATCAGCTTTCCTGACATGCAGGGGTACGCCCAGCACAGGGCTAGCCCACCCTGCATGTCAGTCCGCCCCCCCCTTCCCCCCCCCCCCCCGCAGAAGTGCAGCGGCGATGCCTTTGCACTCCAGGAGTAACTCCCGGCCAGCGCAGCTTTAGTGTGCTGGCCGGGAGCTACTCCTCGCTCCCTGGCACGCAGCGGCTGCGAGTGATGTCACGCAGATGCTGCGGCCCCCCCCCCGTTCAGTCTGGCCACGCCTTCATTGGCCGGACCACACATACGAAATGGCGGACAAATGCCGCTGTTTCACCCCCTCCCGCCTTTCGATCACCTCTGCCTGTCAATCAGGCAGAGGCGATCGCTGCCCTGCTACGGCCATCGGCCGTCCCGCATGCGCAGGCGCACAAAGGCGCTGGCGCATGCGCAGCAGGGACTCGTTCGCTCTGCTGCGTGAAAACGCAGCGAGTGAACGGGTCGGAATGACCCCCAATGTCTCTGACACTTTTACTGTGGGAAGTAACCGAGATGAAGACACAGAAGGGCAAGGCTCCGTTGACAGAGACAACCTATCTTTCCAGGGTTTGATTAAGTTAACATGGTAGATTTGTTCGGGTTTTCTGTTTCCCGGTTGGTATACTTTGTAGTTAACCTCATTCACTTTCTCCCTAATCTCAAATGGACCCTGCCATTTAGCTAGGAACTTGCTTTTCACAGTGGGTACCAAAACAAGAACTCTATCTCCAGGAGCAAATTCCTGTATCTTGGCATTCCGGTTATATACCCTCTGTTGAGCACTTTGGGCCTGTTCCATGTGCTCTCTGACAATAGGTACCACGGCTGGAATCCTATCCTGCATTTGTGTTACATGTTCAATAACGCTTCTATAAGGAGTGGGCTGTCCTTCCCACGTCTCTTTGGCAATGTCCAACAGCCCTCTGGGGTGTCTACCGTACAACAAATCAAATGGAGAAAACCCATAGAGGACTGAGGAACTTCTCTGATGGCCATTAACAAGTAGGGCAACAAACAGTCCCAGTTTTTCCCATCTCTATCAACAACCTTTTTTAACATACTTTTTAATGTTTTATTAAACCTTTCTACCAACCCATCAGTTTGGGGATGGTAGACAGATGTCATGAGGTGAGTGACCTTAAATAATTTGCACAATTCTTTCATGACCCTCGACATAAATGAGGTACCTTGGCCAGTCAAAATTTCTTTTGGTATTCCCACTCTACTAAAAACCTGCACCAGCTCCCTAGCTATCACCTTGGTTGTGATATTGCGTAAAGGGACAGCATCAGGATATCGAGTGGCATAGTCCATTATTACCAGGATATACTGATGGCCCAGAGCGGACTTTAACAAGGGCCCCACGAGATCCATGGCTATTCTCTCAAACGGGACCTCTATAATAGGCATGGGAACTTGTGGGCTCCTGAAATGTGGTCTAGGGGCATGATACTGGCATTCAGGACAGGAAGAACAATATTCAGACACTTCTTTATAAACCCCTGGCCAAAAGAACCTTTGTAAAACTCTTTCAGTGTTTTTTTCTGCCCCTAAATGTCCGGCTGTAACGTGACTATGAGCTAAATCTAGTACAGTTCTCCTATAAGGCTGGGGAACTACCAGCTGTTCCACCACATCCTCACCCCTTTTGACAACGTGGTACAAGAGCTCATTACAGATGGCCATGTGGGGATACGTAACCCTGTCACCTGGTATCACAGGTTCCCCATTAACAATCTTAACATTCTCTCTAGCCTTTATTAAGGTAGGATCCTTTAACTGTTCAGACGCGAACAGATCCTTCTTTACCTCCAGGTCAGGCATTTTTTCAGTTCTAACTACCATGTCTCTGTTCCTAGCAAGAGGGTCCTCACTGGACTCCCCATCTGTCACTTCCCCAGCCAAACTAGCAAAAGGCAAATGGTCAGAAAGTTCAGAGGACACACGTACAGCCATAAAATCACCGGTATTAACTGGCTCTTTAATTCTCACATCTGTTGCTAAACGTGATTCCCACAGTTTCCAAAAATGAAGAAAATCCCTCCCTATTATGGCTTCATGTACCAAGGTGGGGACCAGTCCTACTTTAACAATTGCTGACCCACAACAAGTTTCTATATTCACTTCAGCAGTGACATAATGTTGGGTATCCCCATGTATGCAAGTTACCCCAATAGGTATTTGCTGGATCTTTAAGGGGTTCACTAACCCAGCTTTCATGAAGGTAACTAAACTTCCTGAATCTAGCAAGGCTTCTACCCTGTTACCCTCTAAGAACACGTCACACATTTGTTTTTCCAGCTCAGGTGAAGGTACCACAGTACAGGCTAACCCAGCAAAGCAGTGCTCAGTATCACTACTCATTGTCTTGTGCTGCATTGTGGTGACTAGTATACTACAGTACAATAGTCCAGTGCTGTTCTCGTTGCCCAGTGTCAGTTCTAGTATCCTCATCAGTGCTCAGTATCACTACTCATTGTCTTGCTGCTGCATTGTGGTGACCAGTATACTACAGTAAAATAGTCCAGTGCTGTTCTCGCTGACCAGTGTCAGTTCTAGTATCCTCATCAGTGCTCAGTATCACTACTCATTATCTTGTGCTGCATTGTGTGGTGCTCAGTATACTACAGTACATTACTAATAGTCCAGTGTCTTGTGCTGCATCTTGCTGCTGTAGGGTGCTGTGGTAGTGTCCTGTCACTGTGTATAGGTCATCATCATTCCAGTCACAGTGGTATCTGGGGGATGACAATTCCAGAGGGCTTTTGTGCTGCTCACTTATACTAGTACAGTGTCTTGTGCTGCATCGTGCTGCTCAGTGTCAGTTCTCCGTAGTATCATCAGTACTCAGTATAATCAGTGATCAGTATAATCAGTGATCAGTATAATCAGTGCTCAGTATAATCAGTGCGCTGTTAGACGTGCGCCCGTTATCCGCCATTAGTGCAGTGGAATTTAGACAATTGATGAAGTTATTGTGTCCCCGGTACCAAACCCCATCTAGATTCCACTTCACTAGGCAGGCGATAGCGAGATTTTGCCAATTAATTCCATGATTTGGACGTAGCATTACAGTGATTTTACCAATTAATATCAGTGATTTATAATTAATAATTACAGTGATCTTGCCAATTAATTCCAGTGATTTGGACATATAATTCCAGTTGGAATTGTTTGTGTTGCTTGGCTTAGTCATACAGCTACCTCATTGCACCTCTTCGACATCTTTGCATGAGGTACTGTTTGGGGCCTAGTTTTTGAAAAGTGCCATCCTGTGTGACACTGCCGTATGAGTCCAGGGGTACTGCTGTATTAGTCCTGGGGTACTGCCGTATAAGTCCACCAATTGCAGATTTTTTTTAAAGTGACTGGAGCGTGCTGGAGATGCTGTCAGTGGACCGAACAATTGCGGCCCACTCTTTACATTCAGCCACTGCATGAGACTACTGGATGGGCCAGGTGGTTGTGCCGCTTAGCTTAGGCCTACAGCAACCTCGGTGCACCTTTTTTTAATCTTTGCATCATGTGCTGTTAGGGGACTTTTTTTGATATCTGCCCTCCTGTCTGACACTGCAGTGCCACTCCTAGATGGGCCAGGTGTTTGTGCTGACCACTTGGGTCGCTTAGCTTAGTCATCCAGTGACCTCGGTGCAACCTTTTGGCCTAAAAACAATATTGTGAGGTGTGAGGTGTCCAGAGTAGACTGGAAATGAGTGAAAATTATGGTTATTGAGGTTAATAATACTATAGGATCAAAATTACCCCCAAATTCTATGATTTAAGCTGTTTTTGAGGGTTTTTGAAAAAAACACCCGAATCCAACAAAAATTCTTAAGGGAGGTTTTGCCAAAACGCGTCCGAATCCAAAACACGACCGCGGAACCGAATCCAAAACCAAAACACAAAACCCGAAAAATGCCCGCTGCACATCTCTACTGATGACTAGAGTCTGCCCTACTCCCACCTGTTGATGTTACATTGACGTTACAGTTGCCACCCTGAGACACATTCACCTCTCATCTCTACTATGCCCACTTGATTGTAAGCTGTCATGAGCAGGCCTCCCTAGCCTTTTCAGACTTCATGTATGCATTTATTTTGTTGACATTCAATGGGAGGAATTCAATTGAGCATGAGGTTTAGTGAGGTAAAAAGCCTTGCCAATTTTGGATTACTGCTGGTATGCACGAATTAAAAACAAAAACATTTCAGCGTTGAAAAGCCCACATCATGTGAATAATAATAATAATAAAAGATATCTCTCCGGTGGTCTCTGCGACTCGTGATGGTCTCCCCTCCATCTTCCCACTGGGTATGGGGCTGCTGGGAGTATTGGGGACTGCTGAGAGGCTCTAGGACAGCTGGGAAATGTACTTTCAGACATTGTTTCTGGTGGGGGGGGGGGAGAAATACACTCACAAGGTTGTCACACACACACACACACACACACACACACACATACTTACACACACACACTCACAGACACACACACACACACTTAAACACATTTTACACTAAATGCTGCTGCGGGTCCTGTCGCTGGATTAAAAATTCAGTGCTTCAGAAGGTGAGTAATTACAGACTAATTAAGCTATTTGGAAACTTCAAATTATTTATTTATTATTTATTAACAGTTTCTTATATAGCGCAGCAAAGTCCATTGTGCTTTACAATTGGACACAATGATACAACAAAACTGGGTAATCAACAAACAGTCAGAGGTAGGAAGGCCCTGCTCGCAAGCTTACAATTAGTCCTCAGGTAGGGGTGCTGCCGAGGTGCCAGAGCAAGTCCCGGTGATTCTTCCTAATAATAACGATTTTAGGAAAAATAGGACTTGCTCTGGGGGTGAGTGAAAAAAAAAACGAATTTTCTCTCCTATAATTGAATTCTCTGCTGTAATTTCTATAGAAATCACTGCATCTCATTTTCTCTCCTGTAACTGAATTCTCTGCTGTAATTTCTATAGAAATACTGCATCTCATTTTCTCTCCTGTATTTGAATGGCAAGACCCTGTGGCCGGGTTTGTTTGTTTTTGTTTTTTTTAAATTTCCCGCCCTCAGTTAATTAATTATTAGAAAGATAAATAATGTACTGTATATAAGATATGCATTTGAATATTTTAAATGAAACATTGATAACATTAGCTAAAGCATGCTAAGCAAAAACATATTAGCAGAGGTTCACAACTCATCAAGTACCAACTAGAAGTTGGATTTCGTTAATGTGACTTACTCTTGTTTTGTTGGTTCAATAATTATCGCAACTGCTTCCATAGATAGAAATCTCCAAAACATGAAATGTTGGGGATGTGTGAGAGTTTAGATTTTGAAAAACAGTTTACATAGCAAAGTATCAATCTGCAGCTGTTTTGTGTATATATAACTAATAACTATAACACTCGCATAGTGGTTTGGCATAAACACTATACAGCGCCTTCATGTTGATTATTTATTTATGTTACTAGATACTGCCGTGCTTCTATTTCCTGCTCTGTCCTTTCTGGCAACCGGTGGAATACTCTTTCTTATGACTAATATGCAGGTTAGTATGTGTATATTATTGGAAGGCACTCCACGGTAGTGGTCAATTATAGTAAGATAAATTATCTGCTTACAGCATAGGTACAGTATATAGCAAGGGTATAAGACACACACACACACACACACACACACACACACACACACACACACACACACACACCTATAATACATTAAATGATTTAATGAATGAATTAAAATTGTCCCAAATTAAAAAAGGGTAGTGGGCCCAATAGTCAATGCTGGACAAGTATATAAGTCTAATTGAAAGAACTTACTAGCAACTAGCTAGGAGAGTCCTCCATGGAGAGTTCAGAATATACAGTACTATTAATTGTAACCAAGACACCTTCATCTTGTGAGTGGTTTCCCTAATGTTATAATGTTAACTAGTGGCAGGTTAAATGAGTAACACAATATCTGGGCTACTGGTGACTTGTAGGTACCTGTCACTAGAGTTTGAGTGCCTACTTAAGTATAGTACACTGCACTGTGTGCACACCTGGGGATACACAACACTGCGTGCATGAGGATACACTACACTGCATGCACACCTGTGGATTCACCACACTCCATGCACACCTGAGGATACACTACACTGCGTGCACACCTGTGGAGTCACCACACTCCATGCACACCTGAGGATACACTACACTGCGTGCACACCTGTGGAGTCACCACACTCCATGCACACCTGAGGATACACTACACTGCGTGCACACCTGTGGATTCACCACACTCCATGCACACCTGAGGATACACTACACTGCGTGCACACCTGTGGAGTCACCACACTCCATGCACACCTGAGGATACACTACACTGCGTGCACACCTGTGGAGTCACCACACTCCATGCACACCTGAAGATACACTACACTGCATGCACACCTGTGGAGTCACCACACTCCATGCACACCTGAAGATACACTACACTGCATGCACACCTGTGGAGTCACCACACTCCATGCACACCTGAGGATACACTACACTGCATGCACACCTGTGGAGTCACCACACTCCATGCACACCTGAGGATACACCACACTGCATGCACACCTGTGGAGTCACCACACTCCATGCACACCTGAGGATACACTACACTGCGTGCACACCTGTGGAGTCACCACACTCCATGCACACCTGAGGATACACTACACTGCATGCACACCTGTGGAGTCACCACACTCCATGCACACCTGAGGATACACTACACTGCGTGCACACCTGTGGAGTCACCACACTCCATGCACACCTGAGGATACACTACACTGCGTGCACACCTGTGGAGTCACCACACTCCATGCACACCTGAGGATACACTACACTGCGTGCACACCTGTGGAGTCACCACACTCCATGCACACCTGAGGATACACCACACTGCATGCACACCTGTGGAGTCACCACACTCCATGCACACCTGAGGATACACTACACTGCATGCACACCTGTGGAGTCACCACACTCCATGCACACCTGAGGATACACTACACTGCGTGCACACCTGTGGAGTCACCACACTCCATGCACACCTGAGGATACACCACACTGCATGCACACCTGTGGAGTCACCACACTCCATGCACACCTGAGGATACACTACACTGCGTGCACACCTGTGGAGTCACCACACTCCATGCACACCTGAGGATACACTACACTGCGTGCACACCTGTGGATTCACCACACTCCATGCACACCTGAGGATACATTACACTTTGTGCAAACCTGTGGATTCACCACTACTACATTTATACCTGAGGACATACCTCACTGCATGTACACCTGAGGATATACCACTATGTGTGCACATCTGAGGATACACTACAATCTTTGCACACCTGAGGATACCTCACAAGGTATCCACACCTGAGAATATACCATACTGCATTCACACCTGAGGATATACCACAACATACACACACACATTACTTTGTTTACACCAAAGTATACACTGCACTGTGCGCAGACCTTAGGATAAACTACACTGAGTACACACCTGAGGTTACACCAGACTGCACGCACACCTGAGGACACACTACACTTAGGACCGGATTCAAATGTTAGTCCGTCCCTCTTATGTTACTGCCGACGGGTGCGTCAAGTTAATTTCAGCTTGCTACCCCGGGAGGTAGCAAGCTGAAATGCGCGTAAAGAGACATGTTTGGGCGCCCAAATGGGTCTTTTGACTATTGCTCCCCCATCAGTTTAGTCGGGTTTAGGTGCTTTGCGTGCCTAAACCTGACTGTACTGGGTGCGATAGGGGTGATAAAGGGGGCCATGTGAATATCGCCCCTCTATTTCCGATCACTTTATACGAGAGATAGGGAGCGCGTCAAGATTTTAATTCCCCCCTTAGCCTAGGTACACACTATACAATTATCTGGCAGATAATCTGTCAGATCTAGCTGGTTGGAATGTAAATCTGGTAATGGATGAGAGCAAATGGCAATCGACCATTTGCTCCCAAAAACTGCAAAATGGAAAAAAACAGTCATGCATCCAAGTTGGTTAAATTTTGTTTAACCAATTTGTATGAACGACAGGTTTTGTTAGTTTTCCAGTGTTTTGGAGCAAATGGTCGATTGTCATTTGCTCTCATCCATTACCAGATTTACATTCCAACCAGCTAGATCTGACAGATTATCTGCCAGATAATTGTATAGTGTGTACCTAGCTTTAGTGCATACCTGAGGACTCACCACACTGTATGCACACCTAACGCTAAACCACAGTGTGCACTCCTAAGGAAACACTACACTGTGCGCACATCTGAGGTTTAGCTATACTGTGTGCACACCTAAGGATACACCACACTTCATGCACACCTAAAGATGCACTACACTGATGCACACCTGTGGATACACTACATATGCACATTTTATATCTGCCCCCCCCCCCCCCAGCAGTGCACATGGTTTTGCCCAACTGCTAACAAATTTGCTGCTACGATCAGGTCTGAATTACCCCGTGTGTACACCTTAGCTAAAGACAGGCTAAGAATTTGCTTAGGGCATTTGGAGTGTCTAGGGGCATCCAAGCATGTCTCTGCAGAATCTCATGCTGGGAGGGACAGTCTCCAAACTATCTGTTACTTTCCAAATGTATGAGTTACTGAGGCAAGAAGAAGAAAGTACTCTCTTGGCGGAGCACTCACCTGCCCTGTTTTGGATTTTGTGACTTATTTAAAACGTAACGTTTAATGAGGAATATTTAAAAAATTGGAGTAAGTCAAGGGACAAGACTGATCTAACTCTCTCTGCACATGTTATATCTGCCCCCCCTGCCGTGCACATGGTTTTGCCCATTAGTTAACAAATTTGCTGCTGCGATCAGATCTGAATTAGGCCCACTGCTCATTGGTAACAGTTTATATATAATTGTCTCAATATTGTTGAGGATATTTCTCTAGCCGATGTCATGGTTATACTAGTTGTGCAGACAAGGTAATAAATATGTCAAATATGTCAAATATACACGTTACGCTAGGTAGAGCCCCTTTTATACACATTACGCCAGGTAGAGCCTTTTACACATGTTATGCTAGGTAGAGACTCTTATTCACATTACGCCAGGTAGAGCCCTTATACATATTACACCAGGTAGTGCCCCTTTTATACATGTTATTCCAGGTAGAGCCCTGTTTATAAATGTTACACCAGGTAGAGTCCCTTTTATACACAATATGCCATGCAGAGACCCTTTTATACACGTTACGCTAGGTAGAGCCCCTTTTATACATGTTTTGCCAGGTAGAGCCCCTTTTATACACATTACACAGGCTGCTGCCATCATTTATTAAAGACCCCCCTTGCACCACAGCATATTAACACTGCCAGCTCAATATACAGTACATTAAAGATGCTCCCCAGACACACCTGCACCCTCCCTACATACGGACACACCCTCTGAGTGCTTACACATGGCTATCGGGATGGAGGATGAGAGCGCATCACCCGGACAGCTGTTAAAGCCCCATGGGAACTGTCTGGGTTGAGCTGGAGATCCCCCTTGATTCAGACAGCAGCCTCTGTGGATATGAGGAGTTCACTGACACAGTTGCCTGTTCGGAGCTCCTCCATCCCCCCCCCCCCTCCTCCGAGCTGCACCGATCTATGGGGAGGCAGAGGTGGCTTCTAGGTACCCAGAAAACCCCACTGTGTGCATTTATGGTTGTAAATTTCGGCAGGCAGTGAGGAAGTTGACTGCAGCTGAGCCCTGAGGTTGCAGCGCCCTGGGCAGTAGCCCTGCTTTCCCGCACCTAGAACTACCGAATACAATGCACTGCATATGCACCTGATGATGTACAAATCTTCATACAAACTTGAGGTCACTGAATCCTTTAGAACTGTCCTGCATTGGCAGGATCTGAATGATTGTCATTCAGTGTATGGCCGGCAGTAGGGCCAGTGGTTGGGCAATCCTACTTTTGAGAAGCAGGTAGAGTATCTGCAATTCTCAACTTTTGGGGAAAATTATGTCTGGTGATGGTGTAAATACAGAGAGAGATTGAAGGGGGTTTAGCATGCTGGGGGAAAATGGGGACTATGTTTATTTATGTGCACAATCTAAAATGTACTCCAGCATACATATATTCCCAATTACAGCGAATTTCCAAACACATTTGACATCTGTATATGTCACTTTTGCCTGGAATAACTTATTTTCCAGTCAAGACTTTAAACAATCATGGACAGCTGTAGTAGTCAGCAGAGCACTACTTGTAACTAATTTTGCAGCTAGTATAAAAATGTAGCATAGACATTATATGTTGTCACATTCCATTCCTCTGCCTGTAGCTATGGAATGTTCTGTAACATCACATGATGAGAGCCTGATTAAGGCCCCTTTGTTCTATGGCTCCCATCTTGATTAAGGCAACACATTGTTCTGTGGCTCCCACCTCCTTTAATATTTTTTTATTTATTTTGTAATGATAATAACAAACACTTAAGGTGGTCATTCCGAGTTGTTCGCTCGTTGCCGTTTTTCGCAACGGAGCGATTAGGTGGAAAATGCGCATGCGCATGGTACGCAGCGTGCATGCGCTAAGTACTTTCACACAAAACTTAGTAGATTTACACAAGGCCGACCAACGTTTTTTCATCGCTCGAGTGATCGTAGTGTGATTGACAGGAAGTGGGTGTTTCTGGGCCGAATTTGGCCATTTTCAGGGAGTGTGCTAAAAAACGCAGGCGTGCCAGATAAAAACGCAGGAGTGGCTGGAGAAACGGGGGAGTGGCTGGCCGAACGCAGGGCGTGTTTGTGACGTCAAACCAGGAACAAAACGGACTGAGGTGATCGCAACCTAGGAGTAGGTCTGGAGCTACTCAGAAACTGCAAGGAATTCTGCTAATCTTTCATTCGCTATTCTGCTAAGCTAAGATACACTCCCAGATGGCGGAGGCCTAGCGTTTGCAATGCTGCTAAAAGCAGCTAGCAAGCGAACAACTCGGAATGACCACCTTAAAACAGATTAAACCAGGGCCACAGCCCCTTCACTTTATGATGACAAAGGGCTGTCTTTTTAAAATTTGTAAGAAACTATTGCTGAATTTAGAACATTATGGACTCTATGCAGGGGCGTAGCGAGAACTTTGTGGGCCCCATAGCAACATTTTAAAGGGGCCCCCATCCCAATGCTTCTAGAGAGCCACTTCTCTGCAGCAGTTGTTCATTTTATACCCTATAATAGTGCCCTAGTTCATTTTCTGAACCATAGTAGAGCCTTATTTAATGTTATGCCCCATAGTAGTGCCCTCATTTCTTTTATGAATCACAGTAGTGCTTAAGTTCACCCTATGTCACATTTCAGAGCTGCCAGTACACATTATGCCGAACAGTACCCCCAATTCACATTATGATATATAGTGCTCCCCATTCATATTGTGCCTCATTACAGTGCCCCGGTTAATATTATATAACATTAAAATGCCCTCCAGTTCATTTTATACCACACTACAATAAGCAGGTCCAGCGGCATACCTACATATATTGCAGGCCCCAATGAAAAAGATTGAAAGGACCCCTACGTACCACCCAATGGGGAAAAATGTATATAACAGATGTAACTGTGACAGGAAAGGTGGGCCCCTCTCAGCTCTGGGTCCCATAGTAGCTGCACTACCTGCACCTATGGTAGCTAGCTACGCCCTTGACTATATGTATTAAGCCACATGTGGAATGGGGTTAAAAAAATTCAGTGATGGCGTGTATCTATGTGTGTACACATTATAGGCTTGATGCATTGACATGTTTAGTAAACAATATTAAATATTTAATCTCCGTAGGTGGGAAACTTGTTTGGTTCTCAGCGTTCCACAATCATAACATTCTACAATGGGGCTTTTGACTCTTCTTCGGTTATCTTTCTGGTTGTTAAGGTAAGAAAGTAGTCAGTGATATCAAGATCAAGATCTCTTCAACTCATGGTTTAAAGCATCACACATACCTGGAATATGTTATATGTTATATAGTTACATTGTTGTTGAGGTTGAAATAAGATAAATGTCAATCAAGTGCAACCTGTATTATAAAATTTTATATCATTTAAATGTTGTATCCTTGGATATTTCTTATAAATTAGGAATTTATCTAGTCCATTTTAAACTTATTGATTGAGTCCACCATTACTACCTTCTCTGGCAGAGAATTCCAAATCCTTACTGCTCTTACTGTGAAGAACCCTTTTCTCCGTTGTGTATGAATTTTTTTTTCTTCTAATCTTTGGGGGTGTCCTCATGTCCTGTGTAGTGTTTTTTTGATAAACAGATCATCTGATAAATCCTTGTATTGTCCCTTTATGTATTTATAAATATTAATAATGTCCCCTCTCAGTCGCCTCTTTTCCAGTGTAAACAAATCTAACCTTTTAAGTCTTTCCTCATAATTCAGTGCCTCTTACCCCTTAATCAGTTTGGTGGCTCGCCTTTTTTATAATGAGGTGCCTAGAACTGTACACAATATTCCAAGTGTGGCCGCATCAATGATTTATACAGTGGTAAGATTACACTGTGGTAAGATAACACTGTCATCCCTAGTCTCCATTCCATGTTTTATGCATGCTAACACCTTATTTGCTTTTGTTGCTGCATTTTGACATTGCATACTGCTACTAAGTCTATTATCGATGAGCACCCCCAAATCTTTTTCATTTACTGTTATCCCTACATTTCCCCATTTAGTTTAGAGGCTGCCCTATTGTTCTTAGTCCCAAAGTGCATAACTTTACATTTGTCTATATTGAACCTCATTCTCCATTTGTCTGCCCAGACCTCCAGTCTAGGTAAAGCTTTCCGTAGAGACTCAACATCCTTGTCTGAATGAATTACTCTACATAGTTTAGTACCGTCTGCAAAAATTGACACTGTGCTTTCTTGGCCCTCTCCTAGGTCATAAATGAATATGTTCAACAGCAATGGCCCTAGTACTGAACCCTGCGGTATTTTACTGAGCACTGAGGCCCATTCAGAGAACATCCCATTAATCACCACTTGCTGTTCCCTGTTGTACAGCCAATTACTCACCCAAGTACAAATAGTGTTTCCTACCCCAAGCTCTCTTAATTTGAAAATTAGTTTCTTATGTGGGACTTTGTCAAAGGCCTTAGCAGAGTCCAAAAAGACCTCATCCACTGGTTTACCCTGATCAATATTATTGCTCCCTTTCTTGTAGAAGCTTATTACATTAGTTTGACATGACCTATCCTTCACAAAACACTACTGATTCCTAGTAATAACCTTGGAGGTATCCAAGTACTCTAGTATACTATGCCTTGATATACCTTCCGGTATTTCCCCCACTATAGATGTCAAACTTACCGGTCTATAGTTATCGGGATGACTTTTAATTCCCTTTTTAATTATTGGGACTACCTCTGCTATATGCCAGTCCTTTGGTATCATTCCTGATGTAATTGACTCACTGAAAATCAAATATAGGGGTCTCAATAGGTCTGAGTTAAGTTCCATAAGAACCCTGGGGTGAAGTCCATCCAGCCCAGGAGATTTATTTATCTTAATTTTACTTAGTCTCTCCCGGACTACATCCTCGTTTAACCAAGTACTTAGCAACGGGTCATTATTATAGCTTTTGTTGTGCTCTACTCTCGTCAACCAGTCCTCTCTCGTGAATACTGATGAAAAGAATTTATTCAATAACTCTGCTTTTTCCCTATCTTCATTAATTATGACATCCAACTCGCCCTTTAATGGCCCAATAGTCTCCTTTTTTAACCTTTTACCATTTATATACTTAAAGAACTTTTTGTTGTTTATTTTACTCTACTTTGTGATTTATTGTTTTTTTCTATTTTAGCTGCTATGATTACTTTTTTGCATTTTTTGATACATTTGAAAGCGTTGCTTTGAAAGCACGCCTCTTTTTATCCATTTGTTCCTTGATCATCTTATTAAGCCACATCGGTTTGAATTTACTATTCCTGGTTTTGTTGACCTCGGGATTGAACAAATGAGTGTACTTAATGAGCATAGTTTTAAAACCATCCCACATTTCAGCCGTATTCTTACCATGAAATACAATATCCCAATTGATGTCCTTTATTGCTTGTTTCAGCAATATGAAATTAGCTTTCTAAAGTGTAAAGTATTAGTTAGACCCTTATAGTGTTGTTTTTGGAAGCTGATATCGAATGTGATCATATTATGATCGCTATTTCCCAAGATCTCCACTACTTTAGTATATAATATGATCTCCATATTATTAGTTAGTATTAGGTCCAGTATAGACCTATGTCTAGTTGGTTCCTTGATTACCTGGGACAAGTAACAATATTTTAGCATGTTTAAGAACCTGTTACCCCTAGCTGTATTTACTGTTTCGGTGTTTACTGTATCAATTTATGTCCGGGTAATTAAAGTCCTCAATGATAATGACCTCCCCCATTCCTGCATCTTTTTCAATTTGCTGCAAGAGTTGTAATTCGTCAGACAAACTAATCTGGCAGTTTGTAGCATGTCCCTGTTACAAGCTTTTTTGTATTTTTACACCCAATCAAAATCTCAACCCACAATGACTCCACGTTATCTCCAGTCCCCTCGTAAATGACCTTGTTTAAATACATTTTTAATAATGCCTTAACAAAGACAAACACTCCCTTCCTTTATATTAGTACTATCTCTCCTGAAGAAGTTGTACCCCTCCATGTTTGCTGCCCAGTCGTGAGAATTGTCCCACCATGTCTCTGTAATGCCTATGATATCATATTGGTCATTAAGGGCAATCATTTCTAATTCCCCCAATCATTCTAATTGTTATAATTTATCTATAGTAATAAATATATGTGTGGTTTAGTAGATGTGTGGTTTCCTTAACCCACTTATAGAATGCACAAAACTTGTTCTCTAGGTTCTGTATCAAAATGGAATTTCACTGCAGACTGTGTTCCTGTTCATTTCAAGCTGTAGTATATGCCACATTTTAAGGACAATATTTCTGATGCCAAGGACGCATATCCCATTCCCCGTGCCGGAAGGGTTCAGCTATGGGTATGTACAGTATTTATTTTCCAGAACCTACCAAGCCAATGATCCTGAAATAAGTTTCTCAATTAATTTTTTATCAGCATTTTTGATGACAAAGCCCCAATTTATATATACATCTTCTGTATGCCATATACCGTAAATAGGGGGCATCCAATTTACCAGCAGTCATTTACCATGGGCAATTGCATTGTCCTGTTAGCCTCTATAAACTGACGCGTGCCGCGGCTTATCAGGGATTTGGTTTCACTTCCCGAAAACAGCATACTAAATCTATGTGAAAATAACCTCACTCAAATGTGGGTAGCCACGCGCTTAATGTGAATTGGTTCAAGCAGCTGCACAAAATAGGATAGTCAATCCAAACACAGGTAATATATATATAAGAGGTATACAGCGCTAAAAAATAGTATAAGCAGACAGGTGTAGATGATAAATCAAGTAAAAAGATTTATTTAAACATTAAATACTCATTAAATACTCAGTATTCTTCAATAAAAAATGTAACTATGACATTAAAAAGTGGAGCTATTTCATAAAAACTAGCCTCTGGTAGATTGGGCAATAGTATCCAGTGGTAGGTGGACCTAAGAGATGTTAAGCTTTTTGGGTGAGATTGAGTTTCTCCACAATAATTACCACTCTTGAAGATGAAATGTTCCCTTAGCGAAGGTTCAGATGGCACAGGCTCCAACACAAAGTTGAGGGAATTAAAGGTGGATATGAACCGGATGGCACACCAGAATTGAAAAGTCCCAGGCTATAAAGGTCCACTGTCCGATTATCTGGATGTCGCAGTGAGAGTCCTTTTTGAGGTCCAAATGTAAATTCTGACGCGTTTCGCTGTCACAAGGGGCAGCTTTTTTAATGGGTGAAAAATGGGCGTGGCCACGCGCCAGAAGGGGTGTGGCCACGCGCCAGAAGGGGTGTAGCCACGCACCAGAAGGGGTGTGGCCACTGAAAATGTCCAACAGTGCCAGTAACATTGCCCCACAGTGCCGGATACATTCCCCACAGTGCAAGATACGTTGCCCCACAGTGCCAGATACGTTGCCCCACAATGCCAGATACATTGCCCCACAGTGCCAGATACATTGCCCCACAGTTCCAGTTACAAGGCCCCACAGTGCCGGATATATGCCCCACAGTGCCAGATACATGCCCCACAGTGCCAGTTACATTGCCCCACAGTGCCATTTACATTGCCCCACAGTGCCATTTACATGCCCCACAGTGCCAGGTACATTGCCCCACAGTGCCAGATACATTGCCCCACAGTGCCAGTTACAATGCCCCACAGTGCCGGATACATGCCCCACAGTGCCAGATACATGCCCCACAGTGCCAGATACATGCCCCACAGTGCCAGTTACATTGCCCCACAGTGCCATTTACATTGCCCCACAGTGCCAGATACATGCCCCACAGTGCCAGATACATGCCCAACAGTGCCAGTTACATGCCCCACTGTGCCAGAATCATGCACCACTGTCCCAGTTACATGCCCCACTGTGCTCCCCCCCCCCCCCCCCCCGGTCACTCACCGCTTGTGGCTCGCCTCTGATATGTGAGGGGAGGAGAGCGCAGCGCCTCTCCTACCCCTCACCGCTCCAGGTCTCCGGCGGCTGTGTGGCGCCGGTTCGCTAGCCAATCAGAGCTCGCGGACAGGCAGCCAATCAGGAGCCGGTCCGCAAGCTCTGATTGGCTAGCGCCGCCGGAGACCAGACACACGCAGCGCTGCTAGTGCTGGCAGCGGCGGTGAGGGGAGGGAGAAATGCTGTGCTCTCCTCCCCTCACATTTCGGCATGACGGGGGCAAGTGGGGCATGATGCCCTGGCTGCCGCCGGCGTCCCCCTCTCCTGGGCCTGCCAAGGCACCCATGGCACGTGCCCCACTCGCCCTACCCTAGTTACGCCTCTGCTGCTTATACTATTTTTTAGTGCTGTATAGCATACTAAACCTGTGTGTTTTTGTGAGAATTTTTTTTTTTTATGGGCAATCCAATTGAATAGCCTGTAAAATAATATCGGTGAACCATCGGCAAAAAATTTGAAAAACTGATGTTTTCGCACCCAGTGTGTTATCATGACTAATTGAATACCCTTCATGTATCTGTTTCCCCAAAGCCTGCTATTGATATTACATATGAGGGACAGTCAGTGATATAATTTGAGCACTATCCAGTACACAGTCATTATATGCGCCACCTTGTAAACAGTATCAGCTCATTAAAGGTTTGTCCTGGATACACTATACCGGGGTGGCCAACCTGTGGCTCTTGAGCCGCATGTGGCTCTTTCTTTCTTTAAATGCGGCTCCCGACACTTAAAGTCACATTACCACAATAGATCCGGTAACCACTGCACTCCAAAAAGACACGTGGCAGCACTACGAGGGCTGTAGACTGAGGAAGCCAGAAACTAGAGATAAAACAACCACCGTCAAACAGAGGATCCTTAAGCCCCTTTCACATCGCCAATGCAGGACCCCACACGGGAATTAGAAACAGACCTTCCCGGGCAGAGCCGGCCCTAACCAATATGATGCCCTAGGCCAGATTTTGGCTGGTGCCCCCTAGCACCCGCCTCTGACCTTGCACCTCTTTCCCAGCACCATCACCCCTCACCCATAGCTGTCCTTATTTTGATGTTTGTACCCCCTATATTTTAAATAGGAACAGTTCGCACATTTGGGGCACAACCCAAAAAGGGGTATGTTTTTGTTGGCAAGGGGCATGGCCACACAATAGTAACCCCAATTCCAATTACGCCACACAGTACTGCAACTTTATTCACATTTTATCATGCGATAGTGTCTATAATTCATATTACATCCCACAGTAGTATCACTTTACCTTATAAGCGTTACTCCTCACAGTAGAGCTCCTTATTCACATTACATCACACTGAATTGCTCCATATTCACATTACACCACACCCTATTGCTCTTTATTCACATTAGACGACACAGTAGTGCCCTTTCTATATGCAACGCCACATAGTAGAGCACCTTATACACATAATGCCACACATTAGTAATGCATTTATACACAATTCCACACAGTAATGCCCCTTACACATATGAGACACATTAATGTCCTTATAAACATAATGCGCCTTACACATTATGAAAACCTTTATTCATGCCCTTTTACACATAATGTCCCTTACACATATGCCAAACATTATTAATGCCCTTATACACATAATGACACACATAGTGCCCTTTACACATATGTTGCACATTATTAATGCATTTTTACATGACACACATAATGCTCCTTACACATATTCCGAACACTACTGCACAACCAACCCACTCACATGCACACAGCACTCACACTGCCACTAACATTGTGACCTCTGCTTGGATACAGATGTATCCTCACAAATCTTGCATCATTGCTAACGTTGGGCACTTTTTTTTTTAGAAAATGCATCTTATTTGCATTGCTATGTGGCTAGGATGCACAAGCAGCTGCTGCTGATTAAAATGATATGCAGCATGCCTATATACTGTGTGAGACTGTGGCTGTATCTGCATATGAAATGCTACATACACAATATAGGCATGCCGCATATCATTTTAATCAGCAGAAGCTGCTGATGCCCCTAAGCATATCAAATGCCCTAGGCAATTGCCTAGTTTGCCTATGCCTATGGCCGGCTCTGTTCCCGGGTGGGATCCAGCATTGGACCCTAACAGGTGGCTTCCAGACCCAGCAATTTGCTGGGTTGGTTGCCATAGCTGCGCGGGGGGGGGGGGGGGCAGCGGGGGGTGGAGGCGGCGTTGGGAGATGAGCTCATCTACGCGCCTCCTCTCCCTATGTAGTAAACGGATCCCATCGACCCGGGAACCCGTTTACGCTGCCACTGACCTGGTATTCAACCCAGGAATAACATTGCTTATAACCCGGGTTGAATTATCGGGTCAGGCAACCCAGGAATTCGACCATGGCCCATTCACACCGCACACCAACCCAGGTCGATACCGGGATATTTGTGCGGGGTAATAAGGAGCTGCTACAATGGCATGAGCAGGAGTGACACATGGGAAAGCTGGATGAAGTGACATAGGAGGGTGCTAGCAGGAGTGAAACGTAGGGGAGCTGACTGGAGTGACACAGCAGGGTGCTGGCTGAAGTGACACATGGGAGAGCTGAAGTGTACTATGTGAATCGTCTTTTATATTTTATATGGTTCTGTCTTTTTCAATTATTTTATGCGGAAGTTACTTCTTCAATGTATTTTATGTTGGATCTGGCTTTAAAAATATATTTATGTGGATCTGGATTTTTCAATGTATATTATACCAGGGCGTGGCCTAGCGGGCACAAGCCCACACCCCATTTGTGCATGCTTACCTTCGGCTCTTTGACGTACCTAACAAGATTTTTTGGCTCTTTGACTCTGACTGGTTGGCCACCCCTGCACTATACACTAGTGCAGTGGTTCTCAAACCCGGTCCTCAGGACCCCACACGGTTCACGTTTTCCATGTAACCCAGCAGGTGCACTGTGTATCACCAACTGTCACATTTTAAAAATCTATAGGTGACCTGCAAAACATGAACCGTGTGGGTTCCTGAGGACCGAGTTTGAGAACCTGTGCACTAGTGTAATGTAGTACCGTACTTCATACAGTATAAACAAAGACAAATTAGCTTGTAGAACCCTCTGTGCCTGTACAGGGTGGTATTCATGTGACCGCCGGTCAGCTGACCGACAGTCACATGACCTCCTCCGCCAGCCCGACGGGTCACTGTCCCGATGGTCGGCATGCCGACCAACAGGGACTATTTCCACTTGTGGGTGTCCACGACACCCATAGAGTAGGAATAGAACCCGTGGCGACCGCAGGTCACCACCTAGCCCGCATCGTGGCGAGCGCAGCGTGGCGAGCGCAGCGAGCCCGCAAGGGGCTTGCTGCACTCGCCCCTCCCCGCCGGGATCCCGGCGTCGGTATGCTGCCGGGATCCCGGCGTCGTTAAGCTGACCGGCGGTCAGGAGACCGCCGGTCAGCCGTACTACACCCCCTGTACAGTACATACCTATAGAGAGCTGTGGAGTTAGAGACCAACACTTCACAATGAGTGACAGCAACAGTGACAGTTGCAGGCAGTAATTAGGCACTGTCTAGCATACTGATGAAGACAAATACCCCAGCAAATATATTGTACACTAAAAAAAAGTGTTTTTTTTTTTTTTTTTTTTTCTTTTCTTTGCCACACACCCTCTTCAATGTATAAATAATGTACAGTATGGGCTGTATTTCAATTAGAGAGTCACTGGGGCTGATTTGCTAAACTCTAACTAAACTCAGCAGCTTTGACAAAATGCGTATTAGTAAATGTAGCCCAGTGAATGCAGGTCCTAAAAAGCAACAAGGGATTTATACATTGGCGTTTCTATAATGGGTGCAGTGTGTGCGGTACACACGGGCCCCTGAGTCCCGGGGGGGGCCACACCGCACACACTGCACCCATTTCTCCTATACTTACCTTTCCGGAGTCCATCGCTGACTGTGTGTGGGCCCCCTCCTCTCCCATAGCCGTTGCGACGCTGCTAGTGCACTGACCACTGGAGACTCTGGCACAGTGCCAGAGTCTACAGTGCATGCGCAGGACTCCGAAAAAAAGCTGCAGCCATTTTTCGGAGTCCTGCGCATGCGCTGTAGACTCTGGTACTGTGCCAGACTCTACAGGGCTCAGAGCTCTAGCAGCGGCGCAACGGCTACGGGAGAGGAGGGGGCCCACACACGGAGTCTGCACACGGGTCCCCTCCTCTCTAGAGATGCCCCTGGATTATACATTATCTATATGTGGGGAAAGGGCCTAATTCAGACCTGATCGCAGCAGCAAAGTTGTTAGCTAATGGGCAAAACTATGTGCACTGCAGGGAGGGGCAGATATAACATGTGCAGAGAGAGTTAGATTAGGTGGGTTATATTGTTCATGTGCAGGGTAAATACTGGCTGCTTTATTTCTACACTGCAATTTAGATTTCATTTTGAACACACCCCGCCAAAATCTAACTCTCTCTGCACATGTTATATCTGCCCCCCTGCAGTGCACATGGTTTTATTTATTTATTTATTTATTATTTATTAACCGTTTCTTATATAGCGCAGAAAATTCTGTTGCGCTTTACAATTGGAAATAACAATGATAAAACAAAACTGGGTAATAATAACAAACAGTCATAGAGGTAGGAAGGCCCTGCTCGCAAGCTTACAATCTTGCCCATTAGCTAAAAAATGTGCTGCTGCAATCACGGCTGAATTAGGCCCAAAGAGCTATTCTAGTATATCAGGAATCATGCTGTTCAACTAATTATTCCGAAGCAAAGATTTCCACTATTGAGCAATAGAGAAGACTAGATCCCATGACAGCCAAGGGCAAGAGAGTGCTTTCCTTACTGTTTCTATTAGTAGTCCTCCAAGCCAGTCTCCTTTCTTTTTCCCAGTTTAAAATGTGAAAAACATGATCCAAAAAGAGCAAATCTAAAACATTCTTTGGCACCATCAAATGATGAAGAGAAAGACAAAAAGGATGATGTTACAGACCATTCATTGAACAGCATCATAAAACATGGTGAGTAACACAATTGTTCTTTTCTAAAACAGAAGCACACCTCATAATATTATTTCTCTAGCATCCATAAGGGGGTCTGGGACTCAGGATCGACAGCAAAAAGGTCGACAAACATTAGGTCGACGCCAATTGGTCGACACACCTTAGGTCGACATGGACAAAAGGTCGACAGGAACAAGGTCGACATGGAAAAGGTCTGCTGCAAAATGCTGGTTATAGCGGCTTTACAGAGCGGGGGACGTGGTTTAAACGTTGTGATGCTGTAACCCTGCCTTCGTTCCGCCTCTGTCTCTCCTCCGCCACACCCCGTTCCGCCTCCTCCCCGCCCCCTCCTCTCGTCATTGTCCAGCCCAGCCCCTCCACTGAGCCGTCCTGGCAGCTCTCTCCCGGAGAGAGCTGCCAGAAAGTAGGTAAGTATGGCACACACAGTGCTTCCTGACTCCTCAGCCACGCTGGATATCTGGTACAGGATGTAGCAAAGGGGGAGAGACGCTTGTGTACACTACCCTGATCCTATTTAGGACTAAAATTGTTAGTGTTTACTGTATTTTAGGGAGCTGGCATCCTCACTGGGGCTGTGCAGCTCAGGGTGTGCTGGTGTCCTTCTCTCTCTGTGTCTCCTCTCACATACAGTAGGACAGACTGGCATTATAACTGTCTGTGTGTATGTGTATGTTATTGTGCTTACTGTGAAACATGGGTAAACACAAACTGTGCAGTGTATGTCACACTAGATTCTCTCCATTGTCTGCTGATTCTGTTTCATGTGAATAATGCAGTCAATCTTCACAAATCAGTTAAAGGCCTGGGGGGGGTCCAGAGACCCACTGGTTAGGGTCTCTTAAGACTTTGATGTCTGATATGTCATCCCAGCTCACTGCCAATGTGCAGAAAACTCAGCTACTACAACAAGCTGTTGCTGATTTAGCTGCTATGGCAGATGCACAGCCCTCCTCTCTCATGCAGGACCACAGAAGCGTGGTTTACCTGCTCTACTATCTGATACAGACGATGATATAATGATATAAAGGAGAATGGGGATGACCTGGATCCCTTTAGTGGAGATCCCGATTCTGCCCAGGGTATTGAACCCCTCATTTTGGCTATAAGGGATGTGTTAAAGCTCCCTCTAGAGGACGCTGTGTCACAGTAGTCGTTATTCTTGTACAGAACAAGCCTCTTGTCACTTTCCATGACTCTACAGAGTTAGATGACTTATTCAAACAGGCCTGGAAAAATCCAGACAAAAAATTCCAAGTGTCCTAAAAAAATTTGCGCCCTTTCCCATTTGCTCCTGAAGGTACAAAATTTGGGGAGTAACCCCCTGGGGTGATGTCTCAGTCTCTCGCCTGTCTAAAAAGGCGGTACTGCCTTCTCCGGGCTCCTTTACCATGAAGGATCCTGGGGATCGGAAGATAGAGACTACACTAAAGTCTATATACACAGTAGCCGGTATATCACAAAGACAGGTCATTGCGGGTTGCTGGATGACCCATGCCATTCATTCCTGGGCCACTCAAATTCAGGGGAGCCTCTCGGGAGATATGCCCTTGGTTTCTATGGTAACCCTCCTGAAGCACATTCAGGATTCAGGAGATGGGGAACATTAATGCTCGGACATCGCCCATGGCAGTGTGGGTGCGCAGGGCCTTGTGGTTGCGTCAGTGGATTGCGGATGCAGAATCTAAACGTAGTGTGGAATCCCTCCCCTTTTCTGGGGAATGGCTTTTTGGGGTTGAATTGGATAACTGGATTTCCATAGTTACGGCTGGAAAATCCACGTTTCTCCCCTCTGGTGCCCCGCCGGCGAAGCGCTCCTATCCAGGGCCATCTGTCCAGTCCTCTCGGTCTCACAGATTTCGATCGAAGGCCAGAGGTGCCTCCAATGTGGCTAGAGGCACCAGAGGTGAGTCCAGAAAACCTGCAAGCACCAGTTATCAGAAACAGTCCACCGGTTCTGCTTCCACTAAGGCCTCAGCATGACGGTGCTAACCCACCTCGAGGGGATCTCGAGGTAGGAGCTCCACTGCGTCACTTCAGCCGCATCTGGGAGACTTCCTGCCAGGACACCTGGGTCAGAGAGCTCGTTTCCCAGGGCTACAAGCTGTAGTTCGATTGTACTCTCCCCCAGTGATTTTTCAAATCAAGCTTACCAGCTTTGGAGGCTATGCAAGTTACGTTTCAACAGGCTATCCAAAAGTTGGTCCAGTCCCACGTCATTGTTCCAGTACCACTACTGCAATGCAGCAAGGGGTTTTACTCACACCTGTTTGTGGTGCCGAAGCCGGGTGGTTCGTTCAGACCCATTCTGAATCTGAAATCCTTGAATCCTTATTTGAGGGTGTTCAAGTTCAAAATGGAATCCCTGCGAGAAGTGATTGCGGGCCAGGAAGAACAGGAATTTATGGTGTCCTTGGATATGAAGGACGCCTATCTCCAAATTCTGATTTGGTCGCCTCATCAGGCGTACCTGCGGTTTGCCCTGCTGGATGATCACTTCCAATTCCAGGCACTGACCTTCAGCCTGTCTACAGCCCTGAAGGTATTCACGAAGGTGATGGTGGAGATGATGCTTCAACTCTGGGTCCAGGGGGTCAATGTGGTCCTTTATCTGGATGATCTTCTGATAAAGGCAAGATCCAGGAGCTTTTGTTGCTCCATATCAACCGCATCATCCATCTTCTGTCAGACCATGGGTGGATCCTCAACTTACAGAAGTCCCACCTGCAGCCAACTCAGAGGCTCCTGTTCCTGAGGATGTTAGAAACATAGAAACATAGAATTTGTCGGCAGATAAGAACCACTTGGCCCATCTAGTCTGCCCCTTTTTTATTTTATCCTTTAGGCAATCTCAACCCTTTTTTAACCTTAATTCTTTGTAAGGATATTCATATGCCTGTCCCAAGCATGTTTAAATTGCCCTACAGTCTTAGCCTCTACCACCTCTGATGGGAGGCTATTCCACACATCCACTACCCTTTCTGTGAAGTAATTTTTCCTTAAATTTCCCCTGAACCTCCCCCCCTCCAGTCTCAATGTATGCCCTCGAGTTCTAATACTACTTTTCCTTTGAAGAATGTTTCCCTCCTGAACTTTGTTAAGACCCGATTTGGTCGCCTCATCAGGCGTACCTGCGGTTTGCCCTGCTGGATGATCACTTCCAATTCCAGGCACTGACCTTCGGCCTGTTTACAGCCCTGAAGGTATTCACGAAGGTGATGGTGGAGATGATGCTTCAACTCTGGGTCCAGGGGGTCAATGTGGTCCTTTATCTGGATGATCTTCTGATAAAGGCAAGATCCAGGAGCTTTTGTTGCTCCATATCAACCGCATCATCCATCTTCTGTCAGACCATGGGTGGATCCTCAACTTACAGAAGTCCCACCTGCAGCCAACTCAGAGGCTCTTGTTCCTGAGGATGTTGCTGGATACTGTGGCCCAGAAGGTGCTTCTACCAGAGGACAAGGCGAAAACACTTCAGGAGATGGTCCGCATGGTGCTCCAACCTACTCGAGTGTTCGTACATCTTTGCATGAGATTGTTAGGAAAGATGGTTGCCTCATACGAGGCTATCCAGTATTGGAGGTTCCATGCCAGAATGTTTCAGTTGGATCTCCTGAGCAAGTGGTCCGGATCGTATCTCCGGATGCACCTGATGATTCAGCTGTCACCTCAGGCCATGATTTCCCTCCTGTGGTGACTACAGTCCTCCAATCTCCTGTTTCAGGATTCAGGATTGGACCCTCCTCATGTCTGAGAGGATAGGGAGCTGTCACCCAAGGGGCGCAGTTCCAGGGCAGGTGGTCAGCCCATGAAAGCCTCCTTCCAATCAACATTCTGGAACTTTGGGCGATCTACAATACTCTGCTTCAAGCCTCTCCTCTGCTCAAGGATCACGCAATCCAGGTACAGTCAGACAACGCCATGGCGGTGGTGTATATCAATCGACAAGGAGGGACGAAAAGCAGAGCCTGGATGTGAGAGGTGTCAAAGATACTCCTCTGGGTGGAAAGAAATGCAAGAGCCATGTCAGCAATCTTCATTCCGGGTGTGGACAACTGGGAGGTGGACTTCCTGAGTTGTCATGATCTCCATCCGGGGGAGTGGGGCTCCACCATCTGGTGTTCCAGCAGACCATCGACTGGTGGGGTTGCCCACAAATAAACATGATGGCTTCTCATCTCAACAAGAAACTTCCCTGGTATTGCTCACGAACTAGCGACCCTCAGGCGAGGGCAATGGATGCACTGGCGTCGCCTTGGCCGTACCAGCTGGTCTACCTGTTTCCTCCGATCCCATTGCTCCCAAAGGTGCTAAAGTGAATCAAGGTGTCCAGGAAATTCTGATTGCCCCAGATTGGCCTCGGAGGGCGCGGTACACAGATCTTCTGGACATGTCCGTTGAAGACCCTTGGCCTCTACCATTTAGAAGAGATCTTCTACAACAAGGACTATTCGTCTATCCGGACTTGCGTTGACTTCGTTTGATGGCATGGAGGTTGAGCGGAACATCCTAGCTCACAAGGGCATTTTCAAGAAGGTTATTGCTGCCATGGTTCAGGCCAGGAAACCTGTGATGTCAAAACACTATCATATCTGGAGGAGATATGTCTCTTGGTGCGAGGAACGCATGTATCCGCCTGCAGAGTTTCACTTGCGACGTTTCTTACATTTCCTGCAAGCTGGTGTGGATAAAGGCTTACGTCTGGGTTCCATTAAGGTCCAGATTTCAGCTCTCTCAATTTTCTTTCAGAATAAATTGGCTGTGTTGCCAGAAGTTCAGACCTGCTTGCAAGGGGTACTCCACATACAACCTCCTTTTGAGCCGCCTAGTGCAGCCTGGGATTTGGATGTAGTGTTGGAATTTCTATAGTCCTCCTGGTTTGAACCTCTGAAGATAATAGAAGACAAGTACCTCACGTGGAAGACAGTGATGTTATTGGCCCTGGCTTCTGCCCGACATGTCTCGGAACTTGGGGCCTTATGGTGTAAAAGTCCATACTTTGTCTTTTACGCGGACAGAGCAGAGCTCCGGACTAGACAGCAGTTCCTGCCGAAGGTTGTCTCCGCGTTTCACCTGAATCAACCTATTGTAATTCTGTCAAGTTCTGATACTTCTGTTCCTCTGGAGGCATCCTATGGAGGCATTGGATGCTGTGCATGCTTTGAGGATTTATGTCAAGCGCACGGCTCGGGTCAGAAAAACAGATTTCTTGTTCGTGCTCTAGGATGCGCTGAAAAAGGGTTGCCCTGCTTCAAAGCAGTCCATTGCTCATTGAATTAGGCTTACTATCCAACATGCCTATGTGTCGGCAGCCTTACCTGTTCTTAAGTCTCTGAATGCCCACTGTACCAGATCAGTGGGCTCTTCCTGGGCGGCTGCCCATGGATTCTTGGCCTTGCAACTATGCCAAGCTGCTACCTGGTCGGGGAAGAACACCTTTGTGAAGTTCTACAAGTTTGATACCCTGGCCAAAGAGGATACCCAATTTGGGCAGGCGGTGCTGCAGCAGTCTCCGCACGTTCCTGGCCATTCTGGTAGCATGGGACATCCCCATCATACTAGTTTCCCCCAGTATACCTTATGGATGCTAGAGAAAATAGGATTTTAATACCTACTGGTAAATCCTTTTCTCGTAGTCCATAAGGGATTATTGGGCGCCCGCCTCAGTGCGTTGACTTTTCTGCAGGACCTTGTTATGTGGTTACCTGTTCAGCTGTTGTTGTTGACAGCCGTTGCTGGTTGTTCTATGTTAGTGGTGTGCTGGTATGTAAATCTTACCACCTTTTGTTATCATGTTCCATCTCTCATATACAGTTGTGCTCATAAGTTTACATACCCTAGCAGAATTTGACATTTTCTGGCCATTTGTCAGAGAATATGAATGATAACTCACAAACTTTTCTTTCACTCATGGTTAGTGGTTGGGTGAAGCAATTTATTGTCAAACAACTGTGTTTACTCTTTTTAAATAATAATGACAACAGAAACTACCCAAATGACCCTGATCAAAAGTTTACATACCCCAGTTCTTAATACCATGTATAGCCCCCTTTAACATCAATGACAGCTTGAAGTCTTTTGTGGTAGTTGTGGATGAGGCTCTTTATTTTCTCAGATGGTAAAGCTGCCCATTCTTCTTGGTAAAAAGCCTCCAGTTCCTGTAAATTCTTGGGCTGTCTTGCATGAACTGCACGTTTGAGATCTCCCCAGAGTGGCTCAATGATATTGAGGTCAGGAGACTGATATGGCCACTCCAGAACCTTCACTTTATTCTGCTGTAGCCAATGACAGGTCGACTTGGCCTTGTGTTTTGGATCATTGTCATGTTGGAACGTCCAAGTACGTCCCATGCGCAGCTACCGGGCTGATGAGTGCAAATTTTCCTCCAGTATTTTCTGATAACATGCTGCATTCATCTTGCCATCAATTTTGACCAAGTTTCCAGTGCCTTTGTAGCTCACACATCCCCAAAACATCAGTGATCCACCTCCGTGTTTCACAGTAGGAATGGTGTACCTTTCATCATAGGCCTTGTTGACTCCTCTTGCCATCAATTTTGACCAAGTTTCCAGTGCCTTTGTAGCTCACACATCCCCAAAACATCAGCGATCCACCTCCGTATTTCACAGAAGGAATGGTGTACCTTTCATCATAGGCCTTGTTGACTCCTCTCCAAATGTAACGTTTATGGTTGTGGCCAAAAAGTTCAATTTTGGTCTCATCACTCCAAATGACTTTGTTCCAGAAGTTTTGAGGCTTGTCTCTGTGCTGTTTGGAGTATTGTAAGCGGGATGCTTTGTGGCATTTGCGTAGTAATGGCTTTCTTCTGACGACTCGACCATGCAGCACATTTTTCTTCAAATGCCTCCTTATTGTGCATCTTGAAACAACCACACCAATTTTTTTCAGAGAGTCCTGTATTTCAGCTGAAGTTATTTGTGGATTTTTCTTTGCATCCCGAACAATTTTCCTGGCAGTTGTGGCTGAAATTTTTGTTGGTCTACCTGACCGTGATTTGGTTTCCACAGAATCCCTCATTTTCCACTTCTTAATTAGAGTTTGAACACTGCTGATTGGCATTCTCAATTGCTTGGATATCTTTTTATATCCCTTTCCTGTTTTATACAGTTCAATTACCTTTTCCCGCAGATCCTTTGACAATTCTTTTGCTTTCCCCATGACTCAGAATCCAGACACGTCAGTGCAGCACTGGATGAAAGATGCAAGGGTCTTTCAGGAGTCCAAAAACTCACTGACCTTTTATACACACACACTGATTACAAGCAAACAGATCACAGGTGAGGATGGTTACCTTTAGTAGCCATTCAAACCCGTTTGTGTCAACTTGTGTGCATGTTATCAGGCCAAAATCTCCAGGGTATGTAAACTTTTGATCAGGGTCATTTGGGTAGTTTCTGTTGTCATTATGATTTAAAAAGGGTAAACACAGTTGTTTGACAATAAATGGCTTCACCCAACCACTAACCATGAGTGAAAGAAAAGTTTGTGAGTTATCATTCATATTCTCTGACAAATGGCCAGAAAATCACAAATTCTGCTAGGGTATGTAAACTTATGAGCACAACGGTATGTCCTTTCTCCTTTGGGCAAGTTTTTACCTGTAACTGCCTGTGGGAGGGGGCATAGAGGGGAGGAGCCAGCACACCCAGTTGAAGTGCACCTGATCCTTTGTACCCCGTCTATACCCCATCGTACTAGTTTCCCCCAATATCCCTTATGGACTACAAGAAAAGGATTTACTGGTAGTTATTAAAATCCTATTTTCTCCCTTTACAACCCTGCTACAAAAAATCTTCTTAAAACAGAAATCAAATGTAATCACATTATCAGACGGATTGGCCTTATACCATACCAGGACTTTTTAAAGTAGGTGGGTGGCCTAAAGCTGTAACTTGGTGAATGCTGCAGTCTTTTTTTTTTTTATTGTTACTTTTTTTATTCTTCACTTTACTAACATTTCTCTGATTCCTGCTGATGCCGTGGTTCAGTAGATAGGTCAGGGAAAGGTGCTGTCTACTGCTGGTCTGGTACATCCATAGTACAATTGGGATGGCACATGCCCTGCTTGCAAGGACCCAGCATTTAGTAACTCAATGAGCTGAGCTCCTCCAATCGGGGATCAGCTCATGCTGTTCTGATGCTCATTCTCATGTGAATGAGACTGAGTGAGGGAGTAATGAGAACAGAGCAGAAGGACAGAATTCTATGAAAAAGAAAAATGTTAGAAAATATAAAAGGAGAATAGAAAAGGATAAAAGAGGAGGAGGAAGAGGAGAGCGGTGAAGGAGGAAGATGAGAAAGGAGTTTATCTCCTTCCCTGCTCTTGGTTCCCATTGTATGACTGAACCTCAGTGAGTGTGAATAGTGGATCCTGCTTACTCTACTATATAGTAGTGAAGATGGAGGAGATGGCATACAGTCAAAGCAGAGAAAAAAGATAGATAAATTAATTTCCCACTTTCCTCGGACAGGTAAGTAGAAGTGTGAAAATGTGCCTAGGATGCTGCCTGCCTTGTATGATGGTCACTGGGATCCTCTTTGTATTATATGGCGAACACTAGGATGCTCAGTGTCTTATATGGCAAACACTATGATGCAATGTGTAGGATGCTCTATGTGTTAAGTACATGCCACTAGGATGCTCTTTCTATTGTTTATTTGTCACTAGAATGTTTTCTGTACAGTATGGTTGTCACTATGATGTAGTCTATCTTTTTTTTTTTTTAGAATGCCGTTTATACTTTATGTCACTAGGATTCTCTAAGGATTGTGTAGCATTATGCAGAGGCAATGGGATTTCAGTGTGCAGATTTTCTTTTACACTGCTTACTTTTCTGTGTATCAACCTACCGTTGATTTAATCCAACCTACATGTGATCACTTTTATAAAAAAATATCCCAGAGCCACATTAACTCCTTGCTATAACTCTGCATATTATTTTCATCACTGTCACTTGAGTGCAATGGGCCTAATGTACACCTGATTGCAGCAGCAAAATTGTTTTCTTATGGGCAAAACCATGTGCACTGCAGGGGGGGGGGGGGGGCAGATATAACATGTGCAGAGAAATTTAGACTTGGGTGGGTTATTTTGTTTCTGTGCAGGATAAATATTGGCTGCTTTATTTTTACACTGCAATTTAGATTTCAGTTTACATACACCCCACCCAAATCTAACTCTCTCTGCACATGTTATATCTGCCCCACCTGCACTGCACATGATTTTTCCCATTAGAGAACAACTTTGTTGCTGCGATCAGGTCTGAATTAGGCCCATTGTTGTCCTCAGAGAACGGACGGCAGAGGCAGCAGTGTACACAATCACTGTAGCCTGTCCCCGCCGGCCTCTGTTCTGACCACGCCCCCTCCTCCCTGTACGCGCGTCAGGACGCTCTCTCTCTCCCCTTCCCCCGCCGCGCTGCACCGCTCTCCACCCCGTTCCCAACACCGTGCCGGGACCCGGCCTCCATCCCGGTGACGGTATGTGTAGGGGGGGCGTTCGCCCTAATCGCTCCCCGCTAAATCCGCCACTGCTTATGGCTCTGCAAGGGGGGTGACGGCGGGCTCTGGGAATGAACCCCTAGGCGTACCTAGTATTCCAAACCCTCAGGAGCTAATGGTGTCCTGTAGCCAAAGAAGCAGTTCCTTTAACTCACAGAAGTAGGTCTGACTTCTCTCCCCAAAGTCCCACGAAGCAGGGAGACTGTTGCCAGCAGTGCTCCCTGAAAATAAAAAACGTAACTTAAAGTCTTTTCAGAGAAACTCAGTAGAGCTCCTCAGTGTGCATCCAGTCTGCCTGGGCACAGATTCTAAACTGGAGTCTGGGGGAGACGCATAGAGGGAGGAGCCAGTTCACACCCCTTTGAAAGTCTTAAAGTGCCCATGTCTCCTATGGATCCCGTCTATACCCCATGGTTCTTGATGTGACCCCAGCATCCTCTAGGACGTATGAGAAAACATAGTGGGTGATTCAATTCTTAGCAATGGCCACGAAGGGCCTCCGAAATGGTCAAGCAAATTCAGTTTGTGACCTGTAACTTTAGTAATATTTGGATTTTAACGGTAATATTACTATATACCATAAATTGATGATGAATATTATTATTATTAACCTTTATTTATACGGCACCATAAGGGATCCGCAGCACCCAATTACAGAGTACATAAACAAATAAGCAAAACAATAAAACAGTGACTTACAGTTCAAGACAATATAGGACAAGTACAGGGTATATTATTAACATAGCTGCATCAGCAGATGACACCAAAATAAGTATCAGAGTGGCAAAAAACCTAGGGATTTAGTGCCGTCGAAGGGAGTATGTGTAATAAATTGGTATGGGTGTGGTCAAGGTGAAGATGTCGGTTTTTGTCGTACCAGTTTCCCCGCTGATGTCGGCTTCCTCCGGATCTCACCTACCGGCTTCAGACAGATGGACCGAGGACCCCAACCTCCAAGAAGCGACTTCAAAAGTCACCACACATTTGGACAGTGAGTGGATATTTATTTAACAGGATAGATAACGGGTCACTGGTGTCGATTTAAATTAGTTAAACTTTAAAAGAACTGGTAACAATGAATTAACAGTCAAACTGAAATACCATAAGAAAAGATACCTTCAAAATAAATGACATAACATGCAGTTCACAGTAGTTTTATTTATTTATTTATTACCAGCACATATTACCAGCACATATTATTTATTACCAGCACATATTACCAGCACATATTACCAGCACATATTCCGCAGCACTTTCCAGAGAATATTTTGCCCATTAACATCAGTCCCTGCCCCAGTGGAGCTTACAATCTATGGGGGTCATTCCGACCCGTTCGCTCGCTGCGTTTTCACGCAGCAGAGCGAACAGGTCCCTGCTGCGCATGCGCCGGCGCCTTTGTGTGCCTGCGCATGCGGGACGGCCGACGGCCGTAGCAGGACAGGCTGAGGTGATCGCTGGGCCGGAGGGGGCAAAACGGCAGCGTGGCCGGACCAAACGGGGGGCGGGCTGCAGTGGCTGCGTGACGTCATACGCAGCCGCTGCGGGCCAGGGAGCGAGGAGTAGCTCCCTGCCAGCACGCTAAAGCTGCGCTGGCCGGGGTTACTTCTGAAGTGCAAAGGCATCGCCGCTGTGCGATGCCTTTGCACGTCTGCGAGGGGGGCCGGACTGACATGCAGGGCGGACTAGCCCCGTGCTGGGCGTCCCCCCGCATGTCAGGAAAGTTGATCGTAGCTGTGCAAAATTTTGCACAGCTACAATCAACTCGGAATGACCCCCTATATTCCCTACCACATGTACACGCACACACATTCACACTAGGGTTAATTTTTGTTGGGATCCAATTAACCTGCCCGTATATTTTTGGAGTGTGGGAGGAAACCGGAGTACCCGAAGGAAACTCATGCAAGTACAGGGAGAATATACAAACTCCACACAGTTAGGGCCATGGTGGGACTCGAACACATGACCCCAGTGCTGTGAGGCAGTCATGCTAATCATTACACCATCCGTACTGATATATAAGATACTGTTAATAAAAAAATAATAAATATGCATTAAGTAGAATAAAAGGATATTCAGTACATGAGATCGCAACATAAGATTATAATCGCGATATCCAATTAGCCCCGATCCGTTTTTGGATGGTAAAAACATCCAGATATTGTGATTAATGACCGATGGTCATTACTGCGGTATCCTATTACAAGGCGTTTTCATCTGCCGAAAACGGACCTGCGATCGTGCGATAACAGATGGGATGGGGAGAAGTCCCCAATCCCATGTGTTATCGCGGCTCCGGCAGCCCGCTTATTGCGGATTATGCTACAAGGTTTCTTAGGCATCAAGGGGAAGAGCGTGCCGCATCAGGGTTAAAAGGATAGCCTCCGGTAATACAATTGACCTGGGTTAATTGGATACCCCCCTAAGAATGAAATATATCAAAATAAAGAAGGTGAATTGGTGGGTAATGTAGTCAAATGGAATTAAAGGGTTTGTTTATTAGCAAATATTCAGGTGGGTACACACTTGCCGATAAAGTAAGCGATGTTGCTCATTTTGCGCTTCCTCGTCGACATCGTTTACCATATCGACTAGTGTGTACGCTGCCGAACGACGAGCAGTGCGCGGCCCCGCGGGTTGTTAATGACCCTCACTGTCGGCCATGCATGCAGATCAATTTGGACTGTCGTCCAAAAATTGCATGCACGGCCTGGCCGCAGTATGACATCACTGAACGATATCATTTGCATATCGCTCAGTGTGTACGTACTGCCAACGACCGCCCTGGCAGGGAAGGGACACACTAGGCGACATCGCTCATAGAGCACATCACCTAGTGTTTAACCACCTTCAGAATAACAAGGTTTGTTTACTTTGCAGAGGTCTCCTAAGTAATGTAAATAAATCTATCTGACTGACAACTGATAATGCTGATATTGATTACCTTATAACCTTCACAATAATGGGTAAGAGACACAGTACGCAATTGGCGTATGGGGTACCGTAAGGGTACGTACTTAGCGTAGCATACGCTAGTCCGTGATCGAGACGCACATGCGGCACGCTCGCTCACAGCTTAATGCGTGGTGTCGAGCACGCTATAGGCGAGCGACTACCGTAATGCTACGCTACCAGCGTAGCGGACGCTCGAGACCACGAGGAGATCACGAGCGGCGCAGACGCTCACAAGATGATAATCAGTAAACCTTGAATGTAACACACAGAAAGGATACTCTTATACTGTAAACCTTGTACTGAGACACTGTAGCGATATAACGCTGCTTAACCTTGTTAATACTAAAGCTGTTTGAGCGATCGAGACGCTCCTATTACCCTCTGCAATGTAATGAACACACGATACTGTGCTAAGGATCCAACACCTTTACTAGCAAGCTTTTAGTTATATCGAAAAGGGGTAAAACAGTTACAAGTCATACACTACATGCTAACATATAATTCTAACAGAATATCTAGACAGAAATATACAATAACGTTACAATCTTATACTAAACAGAGAGAGAGAGAATGTGGCCAATACAAACAAAGAGTGAGATGATCACAGAGAATTACTTACACACACTGGGAACGATCGCAGCGCAGCCTGGTACCAGCTCCGAGTTAGTCAATATGAAAACCGTTTGTGGAGAGTGAGGGAGCTGCCCAGGCTGGCTGATCTTATATACACTGAGTACAGTATACTACAAAGGGACCTATAATCTCATTGTTCATTGGACACAGGAATGTCTCCTCGCATCATAACAAAAGGTCATAGGTTAGTTTGAACAGGTGGGCTGTGACTATTTCAAACAGCTCAGGTGGGTGGGAATCTGAAGATTCCCGCCGCATGGGTAATGAATCGCAAATATATGAAATGTCCAGAATCTACTAATGGCCATAACTATACGCAGGAGCATTTAATCTTTACCTAACCGACACCGGATTGTTGCTATTAAAATACTCTTCGGTTAGGTACCAGACACAACTGTTCAAACCCTGTCTGACCCTTCGTACCATATAAAGAGGGATTCCCAAGTCCGTGAACAAGTCACATTAAACAAACTTACAGTTATTACTAAGGGGAACATTATCTATAAAACATGCTATATGGATTTATTATCTAACGATTGAGTCGCCCGCTAGACGCACACAAACTCTACCGTAAATGCACATACCACGCGCTCGAGCGCATGGCCGAGGCGCCATCACGCGGCTGCGAGTATCCGCACGCACGGGAGAGAATGCACGTGCAGCAGGCACGCGCATGAGGTGAATATATGGCAACGTGCAGCGTGATATTTTTCTGACTTTGACAGTCCACCCTTTGGCAGTCATCAATAACTGCCACTTCCTAAAAACAGTTCAAAAAGAGAAAAATATATGTCATGTAAAAATACATTTCTATGATTGGGTAAGGGAGAAGAGAAGAAGGTGGGAAAAAGTATGACCTAGTGAGATAGTAGAAGCATGTATGTATGAGTCCATGTTTGAGGGGTCATGTATCATCGTGCCGTACGTGTTTTAAATCAAGCTTCGAGGTATTGCGAAGTATACATTTGAATTCCTTCTTATCCCGTATTACGGGTCTGTGGATGGGCTGTCAAACTTTACCGAGCTCTTTTCGGCTTTTGGTTGCAACAAAATGAGGGAGCACATTTTAGTTGATGATACATGAATGGGGGGATATGTGAGTGCTGATATCTGTGCCTGTATTCCCTATCGACTATGTGTGTCATTACCTGAAGGTTGTAGAGATGAAGATAAGAAGCAATTATGGTATATGCAGTCATAAACTATGTGAGTTTAATGTACATTTGCCGATTGAGGTCTTGTCTGATGTCTTGTCTCGATGTACATGTTGACTGTAGTCTCCCGATGCTTTTGCTATAATTGCTTGAGCAAAAAGCTTTCTCAATGTCCATAGACTTACAATCTTTGAAGTGTTGGGCTATCGTAAAATTTTAGAGTCACTAGGGAAAATGGGGGTCTATGGCATTGTCCATCAATGGTCTGTGTAAAAGGTTGTCAAATTCTTCTTCCAAGCGGATGTCTTTGTACCTTGGAGGAAAACAAAGGAGAAATGGGTGAAAGAAACGGACCGTGGAATCACATTTTCATCACAACATTGTCTCTATTGTTGGGTCATACATCAAATTAGTCGTTGTTAATACAGTGTCCTCGCTTCTTAAACTCATCACTCGGGCACTACGTTTACACTTCGTTAAAACCCGAACGCATCTAAATATCAGACCAACCAATATGGCGACTCCCAGAATACACAAAAGAAATTTCCCTACATCCATGATAATACCTTGGGCCCATTCTCCTAAACCAGAGAACCAATTTCGTGGGTTCAACCATGACACCCAACTGGTCAGCTCATTACCCACAGCAGCAAGGGTGAGATTGTGTTTCCTTCGGAACTCCCATTTTAATTGTAAAATGTCATCCATCTTTTGGTCTATGACCTCGGCTGGGTCCTCCGTGCTGTTTGTAATGTACGTGCAGCACTTGATTCCATATTGAGTTGCCAGGGTTACACAATACCCGCCTGTCACAGCTGTGAGGTAATTGAGAATCATCCTATGCTGAACCAGTTCTGTTTTGTAGGCTTGTAACTCTTTCCCAGTGTACCTGAATGTGTCGTCATACATTTCGGTGATATTGTCTAATAAATTTGCAAGCGCAGATATATATTTATAATTTATCACTCCTCTAGCGGTACGAGTGATATCTAACGCGAGTAGGAATTGAATCCCGGTGGATTCATGGATCAGGTCAGAGGCTGAATGCTCTGTTCTTTCTATCAGGTGCCGTTTAACGATGTGCTCGTAATGAGTGTGAGTATAAGGAGCTTGGGCACTGCGGTGAATATCTTTCATTTTAGTGTGGGATACAGTCATTACCTCAGGCAGTACTTTTCCAATATAACATAACCCTTCTGAGTTTGGGGCAAGCCACTTATACGCCTTCCTCCCGCATATGAAATATGCATCATCGGGGAGAACATATGGGACGGAGTGTGACATAACCATATTACAGATTTTCCATGTGAACTCTCCTAGCCCTAATTCTTCCATCTGTTTATTACACGTATCAGTTTGTACGATCTGTGCACAGTATCCTGGTGATACTTCTCCAACTCGCATGATCCTACTTCCTAAGGTGTACCTATACCGAAAGAATTTCCTATGGTCGGCTATCTGGCGTATAAGTTCTGTGTCTATGGGCAATCTGTCGGCTCTATGTGAGAATGTCATGGTTTGATTACTCCATGACACTTCCCAATTTCCCGGCTTTCGGGGATTGGAAATGTTAAAGCACACTAAGGACCTATCCACATGATATTGGTGGAGCTTCAAACTAGGAGGACTAGAGATATTAAACCTCTTGTCCACTGGCCTCCCACCACTTAGCTCAAGTACCTCTTCTACAGTTAAAGGGAATGGTACTAGTCCTGATTTGCTATGGCCTTGAGGTACTTGAGAGCATACCCAACAGTCTGTCTGATTTAACACTTTACCCACTAAGGAGTGATAGTCACTCAATGGATGCCGGTCCATGTGGACATTAAAACTGGACTGACATTTCTTTATGCACCCATCCTCAACTATATTGTCACAATGCCTACAGATGCAGTTCTCTTCAGCTAACAATCCTTCACAATTCCTTCTATTGTCAATGCTACCAGATCGTTTTCTGATACTCGCCTTTACTCGGAGATTATGTTGTTCTTGGAAATCTACGCCTGTATCCTGGTCATCAGAACCCATTCCCGATCCTTTCTCGACCTCCATGGTACTCTCACCGAAACAGACTGCTCTGGTCAACATCATGGTCAACAGGAAAATCCGGATCACAGTCTCTTGGGGCAAGTCCATCTTTGAGGAGTAAAAGGGGAAAAATAAGAAGGGGGAAAGGAAATAGGAGGGAGGTGGGAACTGGAGAAAATAACAAATGGGAAAAAGAAATCTGGCTCGACAAGCTTCCGGTCTTGTTATTCTCAGCGCTTAGGTGTCGTCTCAATCCTCCCTGAACAGACACTCTAGTGATACAACCTCTACCGTCTGTTCTTTATCACGGGACCTCTCTGGGTCAGTGACCTTTTTACAATGAGACGAATGGACCCAAGTCTCTCTCTCGGTAACCTTCAAAGCAGTTGTGCTGGTCAATAAGACTTGATATGGTCCTTCCCATCTGTCAATAAGGCAACCTGAGCGTAGAAAATTCAGTATCATTACATAATCCCCAGGTTCAATGTCATGACAATTACTGTCTGGCAAATCAGGAATCACCAACTTTAGATTATCATTCTGATTCCTCAATTGCTTACTCATCTTAACCAAGTACTTTACGGTTACTTCATTGTTACATTTCAAATCATCCTGGGGGTTAATCATAACATGGGGTTGTCGACCAAACAGAATTTCAAAAGGAGACAGATTAAGAGGGGACCTGGGAGTGGTTCTGATGCTGTATAATACGATTGGCAAAGCTTCAGGCCATAACAGTCCTGTTTCAGTTATTACCTTGCTCAATTTATTTTTAATAGTGCTGTTTACTCTTTCCACCTTCGCGCTTGCCTGTGGGCGGTACGGAGTGTGCAGCTTACTATTAATTCCCATCAACTTACACATTGTTTGAAAGACTTCACCTGTGAAATGGGTACCCCTATCACTTTCAATTATTCTAGGGATACCGTACCTACACACAAATTCCTGCACAATTTTCTTTGCAGTAAATACAGCAGTATTTGTGGCCGCAGGAAATGCTTCAACCCAATTTGAGAATACATCAATACAGACCAAAACATACTTTAAATTTCTACAAGGTGGCAATTGTATGAAATCAATTTGTATTACCTGGAAAGGGCCATCTGTCGGAGGGATATGGGATGGCTCTGTCGGTATTGCCTTTCCGATATTATTCCTCAAGCAGGTGAGACATGTCATTGCTCTTTTACCCGCTTGGGAAGAAAATCCTGGGGCGCACCAATAAGCTCTTACTAGCTTGCACATCCCTTCTTTGCCTAGATGAGTCAGCCCATGTGCTGCTTCCGCTAGACTTGGAAGGTATGCTCTGGGTGCCACTGGTTTACCATGTCCATCTGTCCAGAGTCCTGAGGACTCCTGGTCATATCCTTTTGACTTCCAAACTGCCTTTTCCTGTGGGGAACACAAATTTTGCATTTCACACAATTTCTGTGTGTTTACAGTGTTAAATACCATCAGTCGTGTACTATCTGTTTGTATGGGGTTACTAGCTGCTGATTTAGCAGCTTCGTCTGCTCGGCTGTTACCAAGTGATACCGGGTCTTGGCTATACGTGTGAGCTTTACACTTGGTAACAGCCACTCTGTCGGGTTCCTGTATCGCTGTTAGAAGTCTTTTGATGTGGGCTGCATGCGCTACGGGTGTGCCAGCTGCCGTCATGAAATTTCTGATGCGCCATAGATCTCCAAAATCATGGACTACTCCGAATGCGTACCTAGAATCTGTGTAGATATTGGCTGACTTGCCCTTAGCCAATTCACATGCTCTGGTTAGGGCAACCAGTTCAGCAACTTGTGCTGAGTGAGGTGGGCCTAGCGGTTCTGCTTCTATGGTACCTTGGTCATCTACGACTGCGTATCCAGTACACAAGTCTCCCGAGTCCGTCTGTCTGTGACAACTACCGTCAGTGTAGAAAGTAAAATCTACATCTTCCAGTGGGTTGTCACTGATGTCAGGCCTTGCCGTGAAATTTTGGGTCAAATATTCCATACAATCATGCGTGTCATCCCCTGTATTAAATCCTCCTTCACCATTATTCTCATCCTCCACCCTTTGTGCCTGTCCAGGCACACCTGGGAGATACGTTGCAGGATTTAAAGCGCTGCATCTCCTTATGGTAATGTTTACGGGGGCCATCAATGCCAATTCCCATCTTGTAAACCGCGCTGATGAGACGTGTCTGGTTTGGGCAGAATTTAGTAAGGTTGACACTGCATGTGGTGTATGAATTGTGAGGTTGTGTCCTAGCACTACATCTTCGCTTTTCGTGACTAGCAATGCTATTGCTGCAACGCTTCGCAAGCATGTGGGGAGGGATCGCGCTACCGTATCTAGCTGAGCACTGTAGTAAGCTACCGGCCTGCTGGCATCACCATGCTTCTGGGTTAAAACACCTGCTGCGCAACCAGCAATCTCTGTTCCGTACAGCTCAAAGGGTTTCCCATAGTCAGGCATACCTAATGCCGGTGCCTGTGTTAGGCACTGTTTTAGTCTTTCAAATGCCATCTCAGATTCGTCTGTGTGCGAGATCCGATCAGGTTTACTTGATGAGACCATCTCCTGCAAAGGTAGGGCTAGTATGGAAAATCCTGGGATCCAGTTACGGCAATACCCACACATTCTTAAAAACGTTCTGATCTGTTGCTGGGTTTGTGGCAGGGTCATGTCACGAATTGCTTGAATTCTATCAGCGGTAAGGTGTCTCAGTCCTTGTGTTAGACAGTGTCCCAAATACTTCACACGGGTTTTGCATAATTGTAACTTGTCTTTGGAAACCTTGTGTCCTGTGTCTGAAAGATGAAACAGGAGCTGTTTCGTATCTTTCAGGGACGCTTCCAATGAATCTGAACACAGTAGTAAATCGTCCACGTACTGTATCAATACTGATCCACTCACTGGTTGGAAAGACTGTAAACAATCATGCAGAGCTTGTGAGAAAATACTTGGACTGTCTATGAAACCTTGGGGTAAGCGAGTCCATGTATATTGAACTCCTCTGTATGTACCGAGAAGAAAGCAGAGGTCAATCACAGTGAAAAATTTGGCAGTGGGAGGGATTTGCATTAGGATGACAGCTGGATTTGGCACTACGGGGAATTGACTCTCAACTATTTTGTTGATCCCTCTTAGATCCTGCACTAATCGGTAACCCCTCCCCCCACTCTTTTTAACAGGGAAGATGGGACTATTTGCAGTGCTGGACATCCTTACCAGAATGCCCTGTTGTAGCAAGCGCTCTATTACAGGGTAAACTCCTAACTCCACCTCTGGCTTCAGAGGATATTGTGGGATTTTTGGAGCTATCCTACCATCTTTTACTTGCACAACTACTGGGGCTACATTTGCCATCAATCCAGTGTCTTGTCCATCTTTGGTCCAAAGTGACTCCGGTATCTGGGAAATCATTTCTTCTACCTTGGACGGACACCTATTTACAATAACAGTGTGTGACATTAATCTTGTTGGGGAGTCTAGCATATCTTGCGCTTCCTGAGCGTGGTTTTCGGGTATGTCCAAGAACACACCTTCAGGAGTACAGTATATGACGCATCCCATTTTGCACAGTAAATCTCTCCCTAAGAGATTAGTCGGAGCCGATGCAGCCAGCAGGAAAGAATGCTTGGTATGCAAAGGCCCTATCGTAATCTCTGCGGGTTTGCTTAAAGGGTAGTGCTGTACTACTCCTGTTACTCCCATGGCTGGAATTATTTTACCAGTGGTTCTCCTGCCCACGGTTGAATTTATCACTGACTTGGCCGCCCCCGTATCTACAAGGAAATTTAGAGATTTACCAGCTACATCAATTGTGACCTCGGGTTCACTTCCAAGGTTCGCAATTAATTTCACTGGCTGCAGATTACAGGTGTGGCCTCGCCCCTATGGTGCGTGGTGGCCTCCCTGTATTGCGCTGGCAGCTATTACCTGTGAAGGAGGTAAATGGGATCTATCAGTGACTTGCCAGTCTCTTTTTGGGGGATACCTTTTTGTTTCCCCTGCGTGTGGCTCATAACTTCGTCTCTGCGGTCCTTGATCCCAATTTCGTGTGTCATGTCGTTGTCTAGGGGGTTGGTATGATCTTTGTGCATTCTTTGATCTACAGTCTCGTGCAAAATGTTCCTCTTTATGACAGTAATAACAAGTTGCCACATTTGACTTACCCACAGGGGTCGGAGATTTATACAGAGGTGGCCTTGTGGTCAGGGCCTGTATACTTACGGCCATTAACTTATCACTTTGTGACTCCCTGTGTCTGGTGATATTCCGTTCATGATCAACAGCTGCCTCTCTCAAAGTAGCCACCGACAGACCTCGCCAACATGATTGGGTGGTCTGTACCCTTGTCCTTAATACTTCTTTTAAACCTTCCATTAACACAGATACTGCTACTGCTCTATGATTTACATTTGTCGTAATGTCTTCTATGCCTGTATACTTAGCCATTTCCTGTAGTGCCCGATGAAAATAATCAGCAGCTGTTTCTCCCTCTTTTTGTTTGATGGAAAAAAATTTATTCCATTTGGCAACAGCTGGAAAATACTCTTTTAACTGTAAATTTATTCTCTTTACATTATCTTGGTTGTACACATCCGTAAGGGGTACATCTTCATCTAATTTACAGTCAGCTAAAAATCTTGCTGAGTCGACATTGGAGGGTAAACATGCCCTCAGCAATATCTGCCAGTCTTTGTTATTGGGCTCCACAGTATTTCCTAGATCTCTAATGTATTTCTGACTAGCAGCTAGATCTTTCTTAGGATCAGGGAATTCAGACACCATTGTTCTTAATTCCATTCGGGAAAAGGGGCAGTGCATGGCGATGTTTCTGACAGGAGTGACTCCTGAAGTGTCAGTTTTCCCATTTGGCACTGCTATTACCCTAACGGGATTAAGTCCAATAACATCCTTCTGAGTAGATTCTACAATATGTGGTGAAATGGTTTCAGCATAGTGTATGGTGCCGTACTTACCAGATGATACGACCTCACCTGTCCCTCCGCTAGGGGGCTTTGACGCTAATCTTATGGGTTGGGCCGTGCCCACTGTTGTTTCTGCTATGGTGGCTGCTAGAGAGAGTGCCGATATTGTTGTTGGCTCATCCTCTTGATCACACTCCTGGGGAAAGTTTAAAACAGGGTACAGCTTGCACGGATTAGTATTTGCATCAATAATCTTAGTCACATTATTCTTAACATTTATACAGTTACTAAGTGCATGTTTATCATTCACCAGTGTGCCATTCTCTGTGACCACCTGCTCTCCCGTTATGTATGGTGGCGGTGGCGCCGTGGCTATCAGTTTCTTGATAGGGTTAGATCCAGCCGCCTGAGCCAATCCTCTCTGTATTTCACCCTCCTGCTGCCATAACTGTAAATAGTCATAATGTTTGATTCGTCTCTTTGCAGATTTAATGAGACATATCCTTCTCCTTAGATTTTGCAACACATCTGGGCCAAAACTGCCTACTCGTGGGAACTTTTTCCCATCGTGCACAGTCATTCTTTCCCATTCATCGCACAAAACCTCTGTGTGTGATCTGTATTTCTCACACATTACATACCTTGCCGACCCGATTGGTCGGTTTACTAAGTCAACCCGAACCGAGGTTGATCGCCCCCCTAACTGAACAACTGGCCCCCATCTTTGCAGGTGTTGCTTTCACTACCTCTGACCTTCAAATCAGGGTCTTCAGCGAACCCTTACAAAAACCAAGATGTCCTGGGCAGGCCGGCGGCGGAGTTTACCGAGTACCCCACTCACTCGCCCACGTCGACCAATACGCCCACACACTGCCTTAGCGCTGGCGTACTCAACCTAGGGCCCCTGCGACCTGAACCTCTATTTACTGGAACATGTGGGTGTGATCCGAAGAGCACTTAACCCTTTCCAGTAACTATTGGTTGTTGGATAGTTCCCAAGTGACTAGCGAACTTCCCTTAAAATAAAAAAATATTACACAAATCACGTTAGAATGTACAAATAGCGTTTATGACCCCTCTAGCGTACGCAAATGGTACTGGGTCAAGTTACTAACTAATGCACACAATTACGTGCGGTACAATCATTCTGCACATAAGCAACTAATCTTATGTGCGGAGCGACCAGTGGAATCGAAAATTGTTGCTGCGAATTCCTTCAGCCTGAGCTTAATGGCCTATATGGGTATCGCACCAACCCTTTCTGGTGTTGTGCTCCTTTACCCTTTATCTATAGCGGACTTCTTAGTCTGCTGTACCTGGACCTCCTGGTCTGTCTGGACCTCCTGGTCTGTGCTACAGTAGACCTCCTGGTCTGCTATACTCTAATGCTCTTTTTTTAAATGTTTAACAAGGGATGCCTCCCAAGCCACCATGCAGTCACTTACATGTATGTACCTTCACGAGAACTCGATGATTTCCTTGGTTCAAACTCCAAAAATTAGAAACTTATATATATGTATACACACTCTTTCACCTCATATACACTTTACTTTCGTTTCTGCGCAGAAATCCCTTTCATTCAGTAACACAGTTTAGTCCAGATGAGTTGCAAATTAGAGAAGGATCTATTAGCTTAAAATTTTGGACACTGAAATTGACTTGCGCTATTATCGCGTTGCCTCCTTTTCGCCTATTTAAAATAATACTATCGTGTGATTTGTATTATGTGGGCGTACCCAGACGCTCCGTTGCGTAATATATGCTCCGTGCGTCGACCCTTGCGTCGCGTACACTCGTTCTGCCCCTTGTTAGAGACACGTGTACGCCATCCAGGTATGTCCACAGTAACACAACTAACACATTTATCAATGTAAATGACCTTTAACTGTAATCATCTACTGAACACCACACAGAACTTCCTTGTATTTTAGGCAAGCCGTGTGCGTGTTTTACAAATTACTTCCTTACGTATTAATATTACTTTTAACTACCAATAGCAACAAATCTTTCTCAGTACGTTATCAATTGTGAAATGGCAAACAGGAAGGTGATATGTGAAAATACACAAATGAAAAGAGATACAGTTGTGTGCGTGCGTGTGTACGCAAAACAGAAATAAACAGGTTTAAAAAGACAATAGCGTATTGTTCTTACCTCCGGTTCCGGATCCCACCAGCACTCCTTCAACCTAGCGAAACAGACGCTTATCTAGCCAGCACTACTGTATCCCGATACGAAGGGATACTGCCTTCCCGCCTTTGCTGACAGATAACGTTTGTTTTCGCTAGTGCGGATATGTGGAGGACGGACGAGCCGCCAATTGATAATGCTGATATTGATTACCTTATAACCTTCACAATAATGGGTAAGAGACACAGTACGCAATTGGCGTATGGGGTACCGTAAGGGTACGTACTTAGCGTAGCATACGCTAGTCCGTGATCGAGACGCACATGCGGCACGCTCGCTCACAGCTTAATGCGTGGTGTCGAGCACGCTATAGGCTAGCGACTACCGTAATGCTACGCTACCAGCGTAGCGGACGCTCGAGACCACGATGTCACGAGCGGCGCAGACGCTCACAAGATGATAATCAGTAAACCTTGAATGTAACACACAGAAAGGATACTCTTATACTGTAAACCTTGTACTGAGACACTGTAGCGATATAACGCTGCTTAACCTTGTTAATACTAAAGCTGTTTGAGCGATCGAGACGCTCCTATTACCCTCTGCAATGTAATGAACACACGATACTGTGCTAAGGATCCAACACCTTTACTAACAAGCTTTTAGTTATATCGAAAAGGGGTAAAACAGTTACAAGTCATACACTACATGCTAACATATAATTCTAACAGAATATCTAGACAGAAATATACAATAACGTTACAATCTTATACTAAACAGAGAGAGAGAGAATGTGGCCAATACAAACAAAGAGCAAGATGATCACAGAGAATTACTTACACACACTGGGAACGATCACAGCGCAGCCTGGTACCAGCTCCGAGTTAGTCAATATGAAAACCGTTTGTGGAGAGTGAGGGAGCTGCCCAGGCTGGCTGATCTTATATACACTGAGTACAGTATAGTACAAAGAGACCTATAATCTCATTGTTCATTGGACACAGGAATGTCTCCTCGCATCATAACAAAAGGTCATAGGTTAGTTTGAACAGGTGGGCTGTGACTATTTCAAACAGCTCAGGTGGGTGGGAATCTGAAGATTCCCGCCGCATGGGTAATGAATCGCAAATATATGAAATGTCCAGAATCTACTAATGGCCATAACTATACGCAGGAGCGTTTAATCTTTACCTAACCGACACCGGATTGTTGCTATTAAAATACTCTTCGGTTAGGTACCAGACACAACTGTTCAAACCCTGTCTGACCCTTCGTACCATATAAAGAGGGATTCCCAAGTCCGTGAACAAGTCACATTAAACAAACTTACAGTTATTACTAAGGTGAACATTATCTATAAAACATGCTATATGGATTTATTATCTAACGATTGAGTCGCCCGCTAGACGCACACAAACTCTACCGTAAATGCACATACCACGCGCTCGAGCGCATGGCTGAGGCGCCATCACGCGGCTGCGAGTATCCGCACGCACGGGAGAGAATGTGCACGTGCAGCAGGCACGCGCATGAGGTGAATATATGGCAACGTGCAGCGTGATATTTTTCTGACTTTGACACAACCATTAAACTTTCTTTTCAGCCATGACAATGTAACAAGAGCAGCACTATGTATTGCTTGGCAACAATCGCCAGTTCAATAATCACTTTTTTTGCCTTTCTGCAGAGAAGCATACGGAAGTCTCTTTCAGGAGCTGTGTCTTCTCATCACTCTTTATCTGGCACTTGGTCTGGCTGTCTCTCATGCAGCTTAGGCACTATCTATTTATTGGAACCCTGAACCCCACCATCACACACCTGAGCGGAGGAGACCTTGATAAAGGTTTGTATCATACAGCAGTGTGGCAGTGCAGGGATTTTACTGCATGTCCCTTAATGCTCATGTCTTTCTGTGCAATTTTATGTATCATATTATTTTATATGGCTATAACAAATAGTGTCCCAATTGTCCTGTTTCCAGTGACTGTGTGCTTTCATGAAAATCTTTTTTCCCCCTTTTTGCAGTAAGTACATACACAAATGTATTTGCTGTGTCACAGTTCTTTGGTGTTGTGTGCGCTCCTTGGAATGGCTTACTCATGGACAGACACAAAAAGAAACAGAAAGGTAATGACCACAGAAAGTTTAATAAATAGTGCACTGTTAATAACATGTTTTTATGATAGCTTACTTATATAGCACCACCATAGTACACAGTAAAAATGTAATCCCATTGGAGTTTACGGCCTAAGGGTCCCATTTATCAAACCTCCATTTTCAGGGGTAAGCCGCAAATGTTAGGAAAATCCGGAATATGTAAAGGAGGGATCGCAGCAGGCATCTCCGATACCTGCTGCGATCCCTCCATTTCCACCCACAGTTGTATCCCCCATAGGTTTCTATGGGGAATGCAATGCTGCCCGATGTATCAATATTGGGAATGTGGTAGCCCATTGTAGCCAATGGGCTAAATATTGCAAAAAGTAGATCCAGCTGAGTTCCCCCTGAAACCCTCCGCCGGAATGCCTCAGTGCATTGCGGTCAATTTCATGAGCAGGACCCCCGAAGCACATCACAGGGATAGGCTCCTGTTGGAGCCCCTGTCCTTACGAATGCCCGATGATACATACACCCGAATGTATTGCATATTGCAATGCGATCCTGGGTGGTATGATCCCACCCAGATCGCATTTAATATGTGATCCTTGATAAATAGGCCCCTCAGCTACTTTCAGCACATGCACAACAGTAGCACAACCCTAGTGTTCCTTAAGTGTAAAGCATACCTCCCAACTGTCCCGATTTTGGCAGGACAGTCCCGTTTTTCACGGTGTGTCCCGCTGTCCCACCCGCGGTTCGCAGTGTCCCGCGGGTGGGGGGGGGGGGCAGTTGGGAGATCCCCCCCTGTCACTCACTGCTCTGAGCAGAGCAGCGGTGAATAGATGCTGTGCGCATGCGCACAGCATCTATTCACGGCAGAGAGGGACAGGGGGCATGACCAGCAGCTCTCACAGCGCTGTTCATGCCCCCATAATGACGAAAACGGGGGCATGGCTTGCGATCGCGGCACTTGCCACGAGGCCACGTCCCCTTTCTGTTAGACCACACCCCCTAAAAAAAATCGTGCGGAGCGCGGAAGTGTCCCTCCTCGGATAAGACAAAAGTTGGGAGGTATGGTAAAGGCTGTGTACTATAATGATAATAAACCTTATGGTATCATTATTACAGGTTAGCAATTAGATCTGATTAATCCACATCTGTCACAATAAGCATTCTGCTTCATATTCCAGAAATAAATATAAACATGTATTTTACACTTCAACTTTCATTTACAATTTGTATGTTTTTTCTCAGATTCAGACAAGCTTGATGACCTCCGATCCTCAATTCTATCTTTGTCAATGACGGCTGTGCAGTGCATGCTTTTCTCTATGTGTGCCTCGATTCCCATGCTCCCCGCACTGTACCCAACATTTATCCTCCAAGTGATAAATCGTTCATTCCTCTATGGAGGAAATGCTGCATTTCTGTCTGTTGTGTAAGAAACAATCATTCAAGAGCAAAATACTAATATTACATATACATTTTATCACAAGAATGAATTGGTTATAGCATACAGGAGGATCTGAGGATCTACCAGTTTGGTTCTGCTATGTGCTTCGGAAATAGAGTTTTAGATATACATACCTGTAGATGTATTAAGCCTGGAGAAGTGATAAAGAAGTAATAAGTGGAAAGTGATAACGCACCAGCCAATCATTAAGGGTTTGAAAAATGACAGTTAGGAGCTGATTGGCTGGTACGTTATCACCTTCCACTTATCACTTCTTTATCACTGCTTTATCACTTCTCCAGGCTTAATAAGTCTTAGTAACAGATCACTATGAAAAAACTGTATATTAGTCTTTGAAATAGAATATATTAAATACTTGCCAAGTTTTTAAATGTGTGCTCTGGGAGTTCCCAGAAGGTGAGATCCAGTTAGGAGGTGCAGAAGGTGTGGTGTTGCAAAATGTTTCATGGTGGCTTTGATCCCTTCTGTACAATGCTACATTTTGCATCTTGGGGTGAGGCCGTGATGACATGATTCACTGCGAAACGCATCACCAAGAAGTAAGTGTGATATCTGGTGCATATTTTTGTGGGCATAAACCTGTTTATAGGAGTTTTGTTTGGGCCAAGATAGGGGCATCTGCAGGGTAAAAAAATAGTATTTTAGATGGGAGGAGAGAGGCAGATGCAGTGTTCCTTTTAGGTGTGCACACCTCATATTGTGTCCTCATTCAAAAATAAATGCGGTGTAAGGGCAGGCTTGGATTGGCCCACAGGGGTAAAGGGGAAACCCTCGGTGGACCCCACTGCCTGGGGTCCCACCTCATCGTCTAGGGATATGTTTCTAGACTGCAAAAATTATACATTATACATGGTACCTTATACTGCATATATATATGGTGCATTCTCTACAGTGTTTTGCTGTTATTAAACTGGTACATTATTATGCATGCACTAGCAGTATTTACTATATATATTTATAAAGGGGCCTAGACTATACACTCTCCAATGATTAGCCAAGCCTCTGTGGTGACTGGCCACACCCTTCTAGAGACTGGCCACAATCCTAAGTATGGGCCCCTACCACTGCATTTACCCGGTGGGCCCTTCATGCCCCAGTCGGACACTGTGTAAGGGTGCATATATCATATTAACACAGGGCACAAAGCATTTTCCTCACAGAATAACTTTATCTTTATGATGAGATGCAATGAACAGCGTTTTGAGACCAATTTTCCTGATTTTACTGTCCTTTTTTTAAATCAGCAATTTTATAAAAACTAAAGTCTGTCACATTATGGCTTTAATAACTTAGCTGTGCAAAATCTGTGAAAATTATTTATTTTGAAACCCGCTACTCAAAACCCTGACTTCTAGATGGATGGATGTTTTATACTCTTCCACAGGTACAGACTGAGGCCATAAAGTAGTCCTGGCACATCACTGTGCGTGTAGACCAGGGATGGGGAACCTTTTTTCTACCGAGGGCCATTTGGATATTTATAAAATCCTTCGGGGGCCATACAAAAATTCTCAACTTAAAAAAATTACCCTGCCCCCCAGTAGGTCTGCCCCTTAGAGGTACTGTGTGTGCGCGCCGGAGGCGCACGCGCCAAAAAAATGGATGTGGCCAGTTAAAATGGGACGTGATACACATATGCCCCCAATAGTGCAGTGCCAGATCCACAATTGCCCCCACAGTGCCAGGTATACAAATGCCCCCACAGTGCCAGGTATACAGATGCCCCCACAGTGCCAGGTACACAAATGCCCCTCACAGTGCCAGTTATACAGAGGTCCCCACAGTGCCAGGTATACAAATGCCCCTCACAGTGCCAGGTATACAGATGTCCCCACAGTGCCAGGTACAAATGCCCCTCACAGTGCCAGGTATACAGATGTCCCCACAGTGCCAGGTATACAGATGCCCCTCACAGTGCCAGGTATACAGATGTCCCCACAGTGCCAGGTATACAAATGCCCCTCACAGTGCCAGGTATACAAATGTCCCCACAGTGCCAGGTATACAAATGCCCCTCACAGTGCCAGGTATACAGATGTCCCCACAGTGCCAGGTATACAAATGCCCCTCACAGGGCCAGGTATACAGATGCCCCCACAGTGCCAGGTATACAGATGCCCCCACAGTGCCAGGTATACAAATGCCCCTCACAGTGCCAGGTCTACAGATGTCCCCACAGTGCCAGGTATACAAATGCCCCTCATAGTGCCAGGTATACAGATGTCCCCACAGTGCCAGGTATACAGATGCCCCCACAGTGCCAGGTATACAGATGCCCCTCACAGTGCCAGGTATACAGATGTCCCCACAGTGCCAAGTATACAGATGTCCCCACAGTGCCAGGTATACAGATGCCCCCACAGTGCCAGGTATACAGATGCCCCTCACAGTGCCAGGTATACAGATGTCCCCACAGTGCCAAGTATACAGATGTCCCCACAGTGCCAGATATACAGATGCCCCCCATCCCCCCCCCCCCCCCCCCCCCGTGCTGCTTACCGCTTTTTTCGGAGGGACACGGAGGAGAGCGCGGCTATGTTGGGCGGTGGCGTGTAGGACTTGAAACCAGCCGCCGGTTCGAGAGCCAATCAGAGCTTGCGGACCGGCAGCCGCGGCTCCTGAATGGCTGCCGGTCCACGAGCTCTGATTGGCTCACGAACCGGCGGCTGATTTCAAGTCCTACACGCCGCTGTTCCCACCCGACAGCCGCGCTCTCCTCCCTGTTCTGACAGCTAAGACACGCTGCCGCCAGACTGAGTGGCGGCGTGTCTCACTGAGAGAAGCGGGTGGGCCGGAGCAAACGGCTTTGCGGGCCTTATACGGCCCGCGGGCGGGAGGTTCCCAACCCCTGGTGTATACAATAAGGGAGTGTTGCAAATGCTCATGGGGGGCATGCAATGAATCAGGGGGTAATGGCCACACAGCATACCCCCATCTATGTGTATACCAGCAATGGGTGGGAAGGGAGGGTGGAATGTCGGGTGACCCAACAGAGAGCTGGGAGGCTGCGTTTCTCGGACAGCCCTGCTCTCTATGTGGTTGGACTGGCCCAGAAGCGTCAGATGGCCAGTCCAGTCCTGTTCTTTCATGTGATTTTTTTTGGGTGGTAGAATATGTTTGCACCACTTTAACTACATGCAGTAATTTGGCAGTGACATATACTGTATAATACAGTAGAAATGTTCCCCTCTCATAATTATCTTTTGTAAAATTAATTTATAAGGTGGCACCATGTTAAATACATTTATCCTATATTTCCATATCCCGGGAGTACCGAGATGGGGGCTATTTTTTTTTGGGGGGGTGGGTGGGAGGGGTTTTCCGCTTAGTTGTTTCAATTTAAATTATTAAAGAGTTGACTGGCCAGATAGCTATTTCGCCTGTCAAAACCAGCTCTACTTTTTTTCCCACTTTTTTTTTATTTTTCAGATGGTTTTTGGAGATTTTGGAACTCTCTGATTAATACATTCTGAATTTTGTATTTAAAACATTGAATAAAATGAGGTAGTTATTTGCAGTAAGTGGTGTTTAAAAAAATCCTGATTTTGTGTCAAATTTGCCTTTAATATATTTGGTGATTTGAAACTAATCCCCCAAAAATGTACAAAAACCATCGAGCTGACCAATTTCAAACCATTATATTTTTCATACTCTAAAATTTCCTCTAGTTTTTTTTAATACATTCTTTCAAAATTTTCTGCCACTACAGCAAGGTGAAACAAGCAACGAGGTAATACCAATATGTAAGTGCATAGAAGCATTACTCCGCTTACCACTTCAAGGTGTGCTACATTTATAAGTATATAAGGAAGAAAATAAGTAGAGCAAAGAAAGAAGAGGAGTGGGGAATATGGAGTCACTGAAGGAGGGAAAAGAGATAGGAGATAGCCAGGGCCGACTCAAGCCTAAATTTTTTGGTAAGCGGATATAGATTTTGGCGCCCCTTGATGTAATAAACCCTCATATATTTACATAACTGTCATTTACTCGGTGTGTGAAATATTTGGCGTACATGTAATTATGTAACAATGACACTAGGGAATCTGTAGATCAAAGAAAAAATGATAAAACACATATGATTCACATGAGAAAAACACAATCCCTTACTCACGCTACACCACAGTAGAGCCTCTTCTTCACATTACTAGACAGTAGAGCCCCTTATCCACGTTACACCACAGTAGAGCCCCTTATATACATTACACTATGGTAAAGCCGATTATACATTACAATAAAGAGGAGCAGCTTATACACATTATGCCATGGTAGAGCCCCTTAGTCACGTTACACCACAGTAGAGTCCCTTATACACGTTACAACACAGTAAAGCCGATTACACATGTGACACTAAAGTAGAGCCACTTATACACATTATACCATAGTAGATCTCCTTATACACGTTACACTACAATAGCGCCACTATGGAAGTAGCTGTGAGAGGAGCACAAGAGAGAGATAAAGAACAAGAGAAAGAGAGAAGTGAGGATGAGAGAGAGAGAGAGAGAGAGATGAGGACAAGAGAGAAAAAAGAGAGAGGTGTGTGAGAGAGAGAAGTGTGAGAGAGGTGAGGACGAGAGAGAGAGGACAATAGAAAGAGAGAGACAGAGAGGTGAGGATGAGAGAGGTGAGGATGAGAGAGAGATGAGAGAGGCGAGAGAGAGAGAGAGAGGACAAGAGTAAGAAAGTGGCAGAAAGGTAAGGGTGAGAGAAGTGAGGAATAGATAGAAAGGTGAGAGATGAGGACAAGAGAGAGAGGCAGACAGGTGAGGGTGAGAGAGAGGTGAGGATGAGAGAGCGAAAGAAGCGAGAGCGACAGATGAGAATGAGAGAGATGACTAGAGAAAGAGAGTGAGAGAGAGAGAGAGAGAGGACAAAAAAAGAGGCAGAGAGGTAAGGGCGATAGAGAGAGGTGAGAGAGAGATGAGGACAAGAGAGAGAGGGCAAGAGACAGAGGCAGAGAGGTGAGGGTAAGAGAGAGGTGAGGACAAGAGAGACAGGTGAGGATGAGAGAGGTGAGGGTGAGAGAGGTGGGATGACGAGAGAGAGGTGAGGATGCACGAGAGGGAGTCAGCCACTCACCCTGGCTGATCTTCTTTACCTGTTGATAGTGAGCTCTTCCAGGCTGCTCCTGTCTCCCAGCAGTGCTGATGCTGCAACTGGCCCTGCTGCTAGTGGCCGGGATCTAGGACTGCCTCAGTGACGTGTCTCCTCAGGGCCCGGGGCTCAGGCAGGCTGCTGCAGATGGGGTGATTGTGGGCAGCGGCCATGTGTTGAGCCACATGCAGTCGCCCAACTCCGTGGTGCTGCTCTTGTAGTAGGCGCGGACAAAGACATTGGCCATGGCTGGGTGCGGGGAGTGGAGCGGAGGACACAAAGACTCCCAGGAGCAGTGTGCACCAGACAAGGAGGAGATCAGGCCAAAGCTGCCGCTTACTTACATATCCACATTGTAACCTGTGCAAAGAATACTGTATGCATTTTCCAAATGATAAAAACAGTTATCAAATGTTTTTGATTTGCAATGCATTAGGTCAATCACATTAGAAACATCTTGTAATATTTTCATGTGTTTACAGAATGTTACTGAAAGCGCATTGTAAACTTGATTTTTCATGGGTTTTGCCAGTGGTTTTTAAAATATCAGTGTTATTAAAGGCATAAAATGCCAGGTTTTTCCTTTAATAACATTGCTGTCTTAAAAAAGTTTTTTAAAAACTTGAAACCTAATCCATTTACTCCACACCTTGCAACGGAAAGCATTTCAACATGTTACAAAAAAACACATTATTACTTAGGTATGTATGTATGATTGTATGTATGTATGCTGCCCGTCTGTCGCTGATGACTTGGTCCTGCCCCAAAACGTACAGTAGCATGAACTAAAGAACTTACTTTATATGTTTATTCGACTGGAGAGTGTCGCCTGCTATTTTTAGCAGCAAGACAGGAGTATGGGCATTCTGTATTAGGCTGTGCTCCTCACTTGGATGCTGTCTGTACTTTATGGTGGTCCATTGGTTGCTATCTGTCATATATGGTGGTTATTGATGCTGTCTGTACTGTATGGTAGACACTAGTATGTAGTCTGTATTTTAAAGTGATCACTAAAATGTAAAGTGTTGTTCATATTTCATGGCAGTCACTGGGAAGTTATCTGTGTTTTACAGAGGTCACTGTGGTGTGATCTGTATTTTATAGTGGTCACTGGGATGCTGCATGCTGGTCACTGGGATGTTGTCTACATTATATGGTAGTCACTTTGATGCTTTATGCATTTTATGATGGTCACTGTTGTATTTTATGTTGGTCACTAGGATGATGTATGGCGGTCACTAGGATGCTGTATGTACTCTGTGCTGGTCACTGAGCTGTAGTATGATTATCACATAGACGTTTTCTGTATTTTATTATCGCGGTCACTGTTGTATTTTATGCCAGTCACTAAAATGATGCTGGGATGCTGTCTGTACTGGGTGCAGATTATTAGCTCTACACTAAAAACATCTATAGTCAATAGGTCTACCACTAATGGTAGACATGCATTAGGTCGACAGAGTTAAAAGGTTGACATGGTCAAAAGGTCAACATAGAATAGCTAGACAGTGGAGTGGGGAAGGTTGACAGGGTCAAAAGGTCAACAGGGTAAAAAGGTCAACATGGAAATGGTTGGCACAAAAAAGACACAATTTTTTTTTTTTTTGGGGGGGGGGGGGTGTTTTGTCACTTTTCTGCCGCAAACAAGCCCCATTCCTGCAGCTCACCATGCTTCGGGCAAGGTTAATATTCCCAATTGTAGCCAACGTGGATGGTAAAGTATGAAAAAGTTGAAAAAAACTAAAAGTAAAAAAACTTGTGTCTACCATTGTCATGTCGACCTTTTGACCCTGTCGACCTGTTGAACTGTCTATCTTTTACATGTCAACCTTTTGACCCTGTAGACCTAATGCATGTCTACCAATAGTGGTAGACTTCTTGACTGTATACCATTTTAGTGTAGCTCTATAGTCCGGATACCATCTGTACTGTAGATTACTGGGATGCTATTGGTATTGTATGGCAGTCACTGAGATGTGATATGATGATTGCTGGGATGCTGTCTGTATTTTATGTAAATCACTTGGATGCATCTGTACCTTATGGCTGTCACTGGGATGCTGGCTCTATTTTATGGCAGTCACTTGGATGCATTATGTCCTTTATGGCAGTCACTGGCATGCTTTGTATTGTGTATGGTGGTAACTGGGATGCTGTCTGTACTGGAAGGCTGTCACATAGATGATGCAGTATGTGTCTTGTATTGCAGTTACTGATATACTGTCTGTCCTGCATTGTGGCAACGTGGATACTGTCTGTACAGTATTGGAGTCACACAGAGGCTCTCTTTATTGTATTGCAGTCACATGGATAATCTCTGTATTGTATTGTGGCTAGCGCTAAGGATTTTATAATGCCTCCTATTTTTCTGTATGGTCCTGCCTACAGTTTATTTGACCCTACCAACATGTGGCCACTTTCAGAAATGTTTGTAGGTTCATTGTAAGTTCCCAATCAACACCTGTTTGTAAACATTCGAAGCAATAGCACTATAATATTTCTGGCTATTTTGTCAAGAACAACGCAGCATATTTTTATCACGTCTTTCTTTTTATCATAGGTTCAGCTACTGTAGCTCAAACAAATAACGATACATGTGTAATTTTGATTTAAATGTTCATACATTTATTTGCAAAAGTCTAAATATTTTTCTTGCAGTTGGGTGTAAATTGATGTATTAATTAATAGTTATCTTTATAAGCCAAACCTAAAAGTGATGCATGACCTGGCATCTAAAGAGACAGAATTTTCAAAATCACGAATACTTAATGAATATATTCCTTCCTGTCTTATTTTTCCAACGGATTGCATATTCAATTTCCCTGTCTGTTGCCTTCTAGATTTCCACCACAATACTTTGGAAAACTGTTTGGATTGGCGTCTGCTTTCTCTGCAGTGATATCTCTTCTTCAATATCCAGCATTTTATATCATACGAATATATCTGGACGGTGACCCATTCTATGTATGTAACCAGTTATATGTACTAGTAATAGTTTTTATCATAATGGGATGTGTTACTGAAGACTATATCTTACTGTTTTTTAAGGTCAACATTTTCCTGTTGATCCTGATGTTACTGGCATTTGTCCACCCAATCAATGTTTTCCGGATTTGCAGACAGGAGAAGAATGCAAGGAAGGCCCCAGAGGGGCAATGTGAACTGTAACCAGGTCCGTCTTAACAGCGTTGTTGGCCCTGGGCAAAGCATTGCACTGGGGCCCCTAACCACCCATTCAAAATCAACAATTAAAGAAAAAAAATCATAACAAGCACCTCCTGGGGTCCTGTGCCATCTCCCCACATGCCTCTGTTCGTGGATAGCTCCAGCCACCCACCAATCAGCATGCTGATAACCATCCACTGGCTGGCTGTCGGCAAGGAGGCAGGTAGAGAATGCTGCCTCGCTGCTCTGATCATGTGACCACTACCTGCCTCTGCTCAAAGGCCCCTAGAATTGTGGGGCCCTGGAAAACTGCTCGGTGTGCCTATACGTTAAGATGCCCTGACTGTAACCAATCAGAACTCTCAGAAACTCTTAATGTTATTACAGATCATTACTCGGTACTAAATGGAAAATTGTAACACGATTCAATATAAAGCACTGTATTATGAAATAACAAATGTACTGAGGGCCAATGTAATGTTTTTGAATATAAAATGAGTGCATTCCTTGAGAAGGATCAGATTTAGGAAAAATCCAGTGCTTGTGTTTACTCAGTTCGCACAAGCATAAAGTGGGTACATCTGCAGCTGCAACTATATGACATATTTGAATTTAAATATAAAATAGGAAGCCTTTCTTCAAAAATGGTATGATGATATCACTTTACAAGTATATATAAGGGATGTGCCCCGTCCTAAATTTCGGGTTTTGGGTTCTTGTTTTGAATCTCCTTCGTGTTTTTGGATCTGTATTTGTTTTGCAAAAACCTCCCTTGCGAGTTTTGGATCTGTATTTGGTTTGGATCTGTATTTAAAAAAAAAAAAATCATAAAAACAGCAAAAATCACAGAATTTGTCCATGTTTTTGTTCCTACGGTATTATTAACCTCAATAACATTAATTTACAGTCAATTTTGACCACATCACAACATTGTTTTCATTGAGTGTTGGATTGTGCAGGTTTTGAATTCCATATAAGGGACGCGCACCCGGGTCTCAGTGCAATTGCACTCCCTTTGCCATGACGTCTGCAATAAAGTGGAAATATGTTGAATTAATACAAAAATTAGTTGTTTATATTGGTAAAAAAACATTTACATGGTACTACATACCTTGCGTAAAGCTTGATGAAGCGGAACCTTCTCCATGTCGAACATTAATTTCAGGAACTAATCCTATATTGAGGCTGAAAATAATCTGTACAGATAATTACAGCATCTAAAAATATATATTGTGCAATATATATTTTTAATTGTTTGTACTGTGGCCAAAATTACCTGGAAATGAATGTTATTGAGGTTAATAATACTCTGTGAACAAAAAAAAGGCCAAATCATGTGATTGTAGCTGTTTTTGTACATTTTGAAAGAAAAATATGAAACCAAAATCAGCAAAAATGGTCTGACACAGATTTTCATTAATAACTAGATCAGGGGTCCAAGGGAGGTAGACTAGAGTATGTATGTATGTAGTGGAAGGAAGGATTGATTAGTAATTTCATTTAATTTGTTTGATTTAAAAAATGTAACTTAATCATTGGGGGCATTGTATATGGTCTTTAATGCATAGACAACAATTTTTATTGGTTATATTATTGCACTCTGACTTTTACTAATCCGACTTTTACTTTTTATTTTTATTTGACATGCCCTGAATTAAGCCATCTGTGTCTCTCCTCTCAATTGTTTGTCCTCCATATATAACAACAAATATGAACCAAGTGGGGTACAGCACACACAACAATTTGTACAAAAAATGTACCACCTACATTGTCACAATACGTGTATGAGTCAGAGATAATAATCTTATGCTACAGTTTAATTTCACCAACAGTGTCGCACAATACCTGTATGAGTAGGAAATGAAATATATTACTGTGGTACCACCTTCACCCACAGCATCACACAATACCTGTATGAATCAGAGATAATCTAATGCTACGATTTAATTTTACTAACAGTGTCACACAATACGTGTATGAGCAGTAAATAAAATATATTACTGTGGTACTATACCACCTTCACCCACAGCGTTACACAATACGTGTATGAGTCAGAGATAATAATCTAACACTATGGTTTAATTACACCAACAGTGTCGCACAATACGTGTAATTTTACACTGTGGCGTAGCCCCTGGATGGATGCACAGATCACACCTTCCAGATACAGCAGACAGGGCACCCCTTCCAGATACAGCAGACAGAGCACCCCTTCCAGATACAGCAGACAGAGCACTCCTGGTCTGATACAGCAATCTAAGCACCCCATGACTGATATAGCACACAGAGCACACCTTAAGGTACATAGACAGTCATAGTGATATTTCTCCAAAATGAAGGAATATGATGTATTGTCTAAATGGCAATCACAATGTACAAAAGAGATAACATTGACCAAACAGGGAATGTAGTGACCCTGGGCTTAATTCGGATGTGGTTGATGTGAGCATCAACTTGGAAGCAGCAGCGATGCTCAGATATGGTAATACAGCAAGCGGCATCTGGTATAAGTTAATGCATGTGTGATCATCTGCTGTGCCCGGGGATGTAGCAACTGATCACTGCCAATGCAAGACCCATGCTGCAAATCAGTGACGGAACTTGTGAGTGGTGGGCCCAGGTGCAAAAATATAATTTGGGCCCCCCTCCTCCACCCCAATCCAAGTTCACAATATGCCACACTGCAGTGGGTGAGAGGAGGAGGCAGCGGGTGACAGGGGAAGGCTGTAGGTGACAGGGAGAGGCAATGGGTGACAGGGATATAATCACAATGTCCTGAGGTTTGGAGAACAGAGGGCATGTACGTTAGTTTGGGCAGGAACACAGCAGCCTCTGCTCTGCCTGTGACAGGGACCCCCATCCCTTGTGCTTTCCTCAGTTTGGTACTCAGTCAAGCAGACTCTGACAGTGCCAGTTACATTGGTTGTGGCTGCCTTTAGTTCACAGACAGCAGTGAATCAGAGAAAATGTTCAGCTGTCTGTTAATTAGAGGCAGTATGTGGCTGTGATGATCAGCACTGATAGGTAGCAGGACTCCTCTATCAGTCCAGCACATACAAGGTCAGTCCTGCCTCCCTAAGGTGTGGTGCAGGTTCCTTTGGGCTGTGGGGCCACCCTGCTCTCTGCACTGGGCTATTCATCCAACATTGCTTGGAATGGTCTGTGGTGGTGTGTGCGTGTATGTGTGTGTGTGGGGGTGGGGGAGGCTCTGTTCAGGGGATAACTAATTGCTGGTCTGGGAAGTAGTGGGCCCGTTAGTCCTCAGGGGCCCCGGTGCAAAGCACCTGCTGCACTAATGGTAGTTCCGCTCTTGCTGCAGATGCACAGTACAGGTCCAGTGCATGTGCAAAGTACTGAACTTTGGGCCTAATTCAGACCTGATTGCACCTGCAAACATTTTCAATAATGGGCAAAACCATGTGCAGTGCAGGTGGGGTAGATATAACATGTGCAGAGAGAGTTAGATTTGGGTGGGGTGTGTTCAAACTGAAATCTAAATTGCAGTGTTAAATAAAGCAGTCAGTATTTACCCTGCACAGAAACAAAATAACCCACCCAAATCTAAATTTCTCTGCACATGTTATATCTGCCTCCCCTGCAGTGCACATGGTTTTGCCCATAAGAGAACAATTTTGCTGCTGCAATCAGGTGTACATTAGGCCCATTGCACTAAAGTGACAGTGATGATAATAATGTGCAGAGTTATAGCAAGGCGTTAATGTGGCTCTGGGATATTTTTTTTATAAAAGTCATCACATGTAGGTTTGACCAAATCAACTGTAGGTGGATACACAGATACACTCTGCACATGTTATATCTGCCTCACCTGCAGTGCACATGGGTTTGCCCATTAGAGAAAGATTTTGCTGCTGAGATCAGGTCAGAATTAGGCCCATTGTTACTTTGTGACATTCTGCCTATTTGCGTCAGGACCTAAATCAAGCCTCATATGAACAACTGCATGAAGTCTCTTAAAAATGAAAACACATTACACATAACCGTAAAATGACATATAAAATTATATATATAGGAATGGAAATAAAAAAGTGTGTGTACAGATGGTTCCATGTTTATCTTGACATTTAATAGTTTTAACTGAGACTGGGCAGTCGGACTTTATCCCCTGCTGTAATGACATAATCCCCTGTTGTATTGTTCTCTGTATTGTATTGCAGCTGAGAACAATAGATGAAAGGTTTACGTTAATAAACCATGTTGTGCCTAGGCGCAGCAAACTAGCCAAGATAACCGTGGACCCATCTGTATCTGTAAATTCAGAAATAAACAAGATTGACACTCCAGATTTCATGAAAAGATTGAAACCTTACTTTATATAATACAGGTTGAGTATCCCTTATCCAAAATGCTTGGGACCAGAGGAATTTTGGATATGGGATTTTTCCGTATTTTGGAATAATTGCATATCATAATGAGTTATTATGGTGATGGGACCTAAAATCTAAGCACAGAATGCATTTATGTCACATATACACCTTAGACACACAGCCTGAAGGTAATTTTAGCCAATATTTTTTATAACTTTGTGCATTAAACAAAGCGTGTGTACATTCCCACAATTCATTTATGTTTCATATACACCTTATACACACAGCCTGGAGGTCATTTAATACAATATTTTTAATAACTTTGAGTATTAAACAAAGTTTGTGTACATTGAGCCATCAAAAAACAAAGGTTTCACTATCTCAGTCTCACTCAAAAAAGTCTGTATTTCGGAATATTCCGTATTTCGGAATATTTGGATATGGGATACTCAACCTGTATATCCATTTCATGAAATCCAGTGAGTGCCTATTGTGTTTCTTTCTTTGGGTACAGTTGCACATTTATCTATATATATATATAAATGCGAAAGTCCTCACTGACTGACTGACTGACTGATTGACTGACTGACTCATCACATTCTCTTACTTCCCCCGATATGTTAGGAAACTGAAATTTGACATAGGTATTCTGCAGGTGAGAAATCGGAAAACTACATGATAAATAAAATAGAATTTTAATAAACCTCCCCTAAAGGGATAATAAGGGGGTTGACATAATGACGTCATTACTGGTGTGTGGCTTGCGTTACATGAACGATAATGCCCAAATGGACAATTGGATCAAAATTTGGATTGCACCTCCAGTGTGTAGAATTTAATAAACCACAAAAACAGTCCTGTCTAGGAAGGCCAATCCCGGGCCATATTTTCAATCCAATCCTGGTATCGGGATTGAAAAATGGTCAATCCCGGAATACCCGGGATTGTCTTTCAACTGTGTCCAGCCGTTCCCCACGGCCCACCCCATCTCTCCCCTCCCACCCCGCAGACATAAATACACTTACAAACCTGCGGAGAGTGAGTGCAGAGGGAGCCGGCTGTACGCGGGAGGAGGCAGCGAGTGAGTGCAGGGAGAGCCGGGAGCAGATGGCGGGTGAGTGCAGGGGGAGCCGGGAGGAGGCAGCGGGTGAAGACCGCCGTACCTTCCGGCTCTGCGGCTGCTGACAGCGCAGCGTGACCTCACAGTCACAGGTCGGGAGCAGGAAGCTGGGCAGCGTCTGAGCATCCTGAAGATGGTCCGAGATCCTGCTAAATTCCGATCCTGGGATTGGCCTACCTAGTCCTGTCACTTTTTATTGTATCTGCTACGGACGCTCCTCGGGTAATGCCAAGAACCATGGATTAATATTTACTTACATTAAGACATCTGAAATGTACATCTCTATAGATTTACCAAATTTTTAACACTCATTTAACCATGAAAATCAGAAACTCCCGTGCGAAGAACGGGTAGAACAGCTAGTATATAATAAATGTCATTGTCCCCCACTCCTTCCCTTATATGTATCGTTAATGACTTTGTGTAACACGTCACATATATTTTTAATCTATTGTTCCTCCTTCCCCCTATACTTTGTGCACAACTCCCCTTCTCCACACACACCCCTTATATACCTCATGCCTATCACCCCCACTCCACCCCATATACCATTTATGCCTATCATCCAGCCCGTATAACCTTTATGCCTAACACCCCACCCCTATATCCTTTATGTCAATGACCCCCCCCCCCCCCCTATATATATTATAAGATCGTGATGCCATTTAGTTTTAACTAACTTCTATGGGCTGATTGTGGCTGGTGCTGTTCTCATCTTGCAGGGGTAGGACTCAGAGTTGGAACTGACCGAGGTCTGGAATATGAAAAGGAGCCAAGAACTGCTGAGCGGCCAGCTTATGGCAGCCTGCAGCAGCTGAGACTATGAGTATGTAGGGCTGAGGGCAGCGATTGCAACTACCTGCTTACGGCCCTAGCCTGAGAAGGGCCACATAGCCTGTCTCCCTGGCTGCAGGCATGAAGGGCGGGGGAAGTGCCTTTGCTGCCCAGGGAGGAGGAAGAGAACCACGATGCTGCTGCTGCTGAATGCATCATCATTACTAGTACAGCTCAAAGCAGTAGCTCACTCCAGTCTGACAGGGCAGATTAGCGTGGCCCCAATAGCTTTAAATTGTACTGGCATGGGGGGGCATGTGTCACCCTGCCCCCCTGCCAAGTCTACCACTGACCTGCTCCCCTCCAGATTTTCCACTCTTTACAAGGATTTCCATATGCAAGTTACCTACCACAATCTGAAAACACATCAGAGGTAAAATGGCTTTTGGAAAAAAAATTCATGTGGTAGGTAAAATAGATTGCAAACTCAATTAGCGTAGGTTCCATTAGCATAGGTTCCATTAGTGTAGTTCGGTCATTGGAGGCCCAGGCTTGCCTGCAGTGTCAGGCCTCCAGATGATTAGCAGCCAATTGGAGGATCCTCACAGTGATGGGCATTTTGTCATGGTCTGAATAGAAGGTTCAGACCACAAAGAAAATAGATGCCACTCTCAATCTACAGTTCAGACCACAATAAAAAGGGCACCATACTACAAAAATTATACCCTGGAACTAGAAAAGGTTCAGAGATGAGCGACCAAATTGATAAAGGGGATGGAGACTCTAGAATACGAGGCAAGACTTGCTAGGCTAGGCATGTTTATATTGGAAAAAAGGAGATTAAGAAGGGACATGATTAACATTTACAAATATATAAAGGGTCAATACACAGAGCTAGCAGGAGATTTGTTTTTGGTAAGATCATCAAAAAAGACATGTGGACACCCGCTTAGATTGGAGGAGAGGAGATTTCGCACACAGAGACGGAAAGGTTTCTTCACAGTAAGGACAATACGTATATGGAATTCCCTGCCTGAGAAAGTAGTGATGGTGGACTCGGTCACTACTTTTAAAATTGGGCTTGATAAATTCCTAATGGATAAGGATATACAGTAGAGTATTTTAGTTTACGGCTAAACACCACAGGTAAAATTAGTCTTAAAAATACCTGTAGTAAAGTGTAGGAGACCACTAACAGGTTGAACTCGATGGACAAATTGGGGTAAATTTACTAAGATTCGTAAGTCTCCCGATTTGGTGGGAGAATAATCACGAATGACATCGAAAGTGTAAAACTGCAACTTTTTGAATTTGTTACGATGGATTTACTAAGCTGCCGTATTTTGCCTTTTCGGGTTTTCCGATGTCGATGTCATTCGTTTTTTTTTTCAGTTTTTTATGGCAGTGATTAGCAAAACACTGCCGACTTTTTTACAATGAATCTCGGCCGGATCTATGTGATCCGTGCTGGGGTTCATTTTTTTTTTTTTTTTAAATTAAACACTGTAAAATCCTTAAAAAAAATTGCGTGGGGTCCCCCCTCCTAAGCATAACCAGCCTCGGGCTCTTTGAGCCGATCCTGGTTGCAGAAATATGGGGAAAAAATTGACAGGGGTTCCCCCATATTTAAGCAACCAGCATCGGGCTCTGCGCCTGGTCCTGGTTCCAAAAATACGGGGGACAAAAAGAGTAGGGGTCCCCCGTATTTTTAAAACCAGCTCCGGGCTCCACTAGCTGGACAGATAATGCCACAGCCGGGGGTCACTTTGATATAGTGCCCTGCGGCCGTGGCATCAAAAATCCAACTAGTCACCCCTGGCCGGGGTACCCTGGGGGAGTGGGGACCCCTTCAATCAAGGGGTCCCCCCCCCAGCCACCCAAGGGCCAGGGGTGAAGCCCGAGGCTGTCCCCCCCATCCAATGGGCTGCGGATGGGGAGGCTGATAGCCTTTTGTGATAATGAAAAGATATTGTTTTTAGTAGCAGTACTACAAGGCCCAGCAAGCCTCCCCCGCATGCTGGTGCTTGGAGAACCACAAGTACCAGCATGCGACGGAAAAACGGGCCCGCTGGTACCTGTAGTACTACTACTAAAAAAATACCCAAAAAAAGACAAGACACACACACCGTGAAAGTAAAGATTTATTACATACATGCATACATACATACATACATACATACTTACCTTATGTTCACACGCAGGTCGGTCCTCTTCTCCAGTAGAATCCAAGGGGTACCTGTTGAATAAATTCTACTCACCAGATCCCGGGTCCCAGGGTCCTCGGGGCATCCATTTGTAATCCACGTACTTGCATAAAATAAGAAAACGGAAAGCCGAGCCACGAACTGAAAGGGGCCCCATGTTTTCACATGGGACTCCTTACCCCGAATGCCAGAAACCCACTCTGACTTCTGTCTAAGTGGGTTTCTTCAGCCAATCAGGGTGCGCTACGTTGTAGCACCCTCCTGATCGGCTGTGTGCTCCTGTACTGACTGACAGGCGGCACACGGCAGTGTTACAATGTAGCGCCTATGCGCTCCATTGTAACCAATGGTGGGAACTTTCTGCTCAGCGGTGACGTCACTTTAGGTCAACCGCAGGGCAGAAAGTTCCCACCATTGGTTACAATGGAGCGCATAGGCGCTACATTGTAACACTGCCGTGTGCCGCCTGTCAGTCAGTACAGGAGCACACAGCCGATCAGGAGGGTGCTACAACGTAGCGCTCCCTGATTGGCTGAAGAAACCCACTTAGACAGAAGTCAGAGTGGGTTTCTGGCATTCGGGGTAAGGAGTCCCATGTGAAAACATGGGGCCCCTTTCAGTTCGTGGCTCGGCTTTCCGTTTTCTTATTTTATGCAAGTACGTGGATTACAAATGGATGCCCCGAGGACCCTGGGACCCAGGATCTGGTGAGTAGAATTTATTCAACAGGTACCCCTTGGATTCTACTGGAGAAGAGGACCGACCTGCGTGTGAACATAAGGTAAGTATGTATGTATGTTTGTGTGCATGTATGTAATAAATCTTTACTTTCACGGTGTGTGTGTCTTGTCTTTTTTTGGGTATTTTTTTAGTAGTAGTACTACAGGTACCAGCGGGCCCGTTTTTCCGTCGCATGCTGGTACTTGTGGTTCTCCAAGTACCAGCATGCGGGGGAGGCTTGCTGGGCCTTGTAGTACTGCTACTAAAAACAATATCTTTTCATTATCACAAAAGGCTATCAGCCTCCCCATCCGCAGCCCATTGGATGGGGGGGGGGGACAGCCTCGGGCTTCACCCCTGGCCCTTGGGTGGCTGGGGGGGGGGACCCCTTGATTGAAGGGGTCCCCACTCCCCCAGGGTACCCCGGCCAGGGGTGACTAGTTGGATTTTTGATGCCACGGCCGCAGGGCACTATATCAAAGTGACCCCCGGCTGTGGCATTATCTGTCCAGCTAGTGGAGCCCGGTGCTGGTTTTAAAAATACGGGGGACCCCTACTCTTTTTGTCCCCCGTATTTTTGGAACCAGGACCAGGCGCAGAGCCCGATGCTGGTTGCTTAAATATGGGGGAACCCCTGTCAATTTTTCCCCCATATTTCTGCAACCAGGATCAGCTCAAAGAGCCCGAGGCTGGTTATGCTTAGGAGGGGGGACCCCACGCAATTTTTTTTAATAAAATAACAACTTTCCCACCCCTTCCCACTGATATACATGCACGGATCTCATGGATCCCTGCATGCCTATCCAATCACGGGGAAAAAAAGCAGGTCTGTTTTTTTTTAGCACTTTTTTACGAGTTGTAATTTTTCACGGCAGTGTTTGTTTTTTTTTTGCTTTGCACTTCTTAGTAAATTACCGAGATTCATACTTAAACAGCCGCGTTTTGACCGATGGTGTATTCATTCGTAATTTTTTCCTTGGACTTGCAGAAAATTACGAATGCCCTCATCACTGCCGTGATTATTGCTTAGTAAATTACCGAGATGACACTTTGATGAAAAAACGGCATCTCGGTCAAAATCGGGACCTTAGTAAATTTACCCCATTGTCTTTTCTCTGACGTCCTAGTGGATGCTGGGACTCCGTCAGGACCATGGGGAATAGCGGCTCCGCAGGAGACAGGGCACAAAAGTAAAAGCTTTAGGATCAGGTGGTGTGCACTGGCTCCTCCCCCTATGACCCTCCTCCAAGCCTCAGTTAGGTTTTTGTGCCCGTCCGAGCAGGGTGCAATATAGGTGGCTCTCATAAAGAGCTGCTTAGAGTAAAAGTTTTGATAGGTTTCTTATTTTCAGTGAGTCCTGCTGGCAACAGGCTCACTGCAACGAGGGACCTAGGGGAGAAGAAGTGAACTCACCTGCGTGCAGGATGGATTTGCTTCTTAGGCTACTGGACACTAGCTCCAGAGGGACGATCACAGGTACAGCCTGGATGGGTCACCGGAGCCGCGCCGCCGACCCCCTTGCAGATGCCGAAGTAAGAAGAGGTCCAGAAACCGGCGGCTGAAGGCTTTTCAGTCTTCATGAGGTAGCGCACAGCACTGCAGCTGTGCGCCATTGCTCTCAGCACACTTCACACCAACGGTCACTGAGGGTGCAGGGCGCTGGGGGGGGGGCCCTGGGCAGCAATGTTAATACCTTTTCTGGCTAAAAAGAATACATCACATATAGTCCCTGAGGCTATATGGATGTATTTCACCCCTGCCAGGTCTCAGAAAAACCGGGAGAAGAGCCCGCCGGAATAGGGGGCGGGGCCTATCTCCTCAGCACACAGCGCCATTTTCCCTCACAGAACTGCTGGTGGGAAGGCTCCCAGGCTCTCCCCTGCACTGCACTACAGAAACAGGGTTAAAACAGAGAGGGGGGGCACTTATTTGGCGATATGATTATATATTAAGATGCTATAAGGGAAAACACTTATATAAAGGTTGTCCCTGTATAATTATAGCGTTTTGGTGTGTGCTGGCAAACTCTCCCTCTGTCTCCCCAAAGGGCTAGTGGGGTCCTGTCCTCTATCAGAGCATTCCCTGTGTGTGTGCTGTGTGTCGGTACGTGTGTGTCGACATGTATGAGGACGATGTTGGTGAGGAGGCGGAGCAATTGCCTGTAATGGTGATGTCACTCTCTAGGGAGTCGACACCGGAACGGATGGCTTATTTAAGGAATTACGTGATAATGTCAACACGCTTCAAGGTCGGTTGACGACATGAGACGGCCGGCAAACAAATTAGTACCTGTCCAGGCGTCTCAAACACCGTCAGGGGCTTTAAAACGCCCATTTACCTCAGTCGGTCGACATAGACACAGACACGGACACTGACTCCAGTGTCGACGGTGAAGAAACAAACGTATTTTCCTTTAGGGCCACACGTTACATGTTAAGGGCAATGAAGGAGGTGTTACATATTTCTGATACTACAAGTACCACAAAAAAGGGTATTATGTGGGTGTGAAAAAACTACATGTAGTTTTTCCTGAATCAGATAAATTAAATGAAGTGTGTGATGATGCGTGGGTTTCCCCCGATAGAAAATTATTGGCGGTATACCCTTTCCCGCCAGAAGTTAGGGCGCGTTGGGAAACACCCCTTAGGGTGGATAAGGCGCTCACACGCTTATCAAAACAAGTGGCGTTACCGTCTCCAGATACGGCCGCCCTCAAGGAGCCAGCTGATAGGAGGCTGGAAAATATCCTAAAAAGTATATACACACATACTGGTGTTATACTGCGACCAGCTATCGCCTCAGCCTGGATGTGCAGCGCTGGGGTGGCTTGGTCGGATTCCCTGACTGAAAATATTGATACCCTTGACAGGGACAGTATTTTATTGACTATAGAGCACAGACACTCTGGCATCAAGAGTAAGTGCGATGTCCATATCTGCCAGAAGATGTTTATGGACACGACAGTGGTCAGGTGATGCAGATTCCAAACGGCACATGGAAGTATTGCCGTATAAAGGGGAGGAGTTATTTGGGGTCGGTCCATCGGACCTGGTGGCCACGGCAACAGCTGGAAAATCCACCTTTTTTACCCTAAGTCACATCTCAGCAGAAAAAGACACCGTCTTTTCAGCCTCAGTCCTTTCGTCCCCATAAGGGCAAGCGGGCAAAAGGCCAGTCATATCTGCCCAGGGATAGAGGAAAGGGAAGAAGACTGCAGCAGGCAGCCCATTCCCAGGAACAGAAGCCTTCCACCGCTTCTGCCAAGTCCTCAGCATGACGCTGGGGCCGTACAGGACCCCTGGATCCTACAAGTAGTATCCCAGGGGTAAAGATTGGAAATTCGAGACGTCTCCCCCTCGCAGGTTCCTGAAGTCTGCTTTACCAACGTCTCCCTCCGACAGGGAGGCAGTATTGGAAACAATTCACAAGCTGTATTCCCAGCAGGTGATAATCAAAGTACTCCTCCTACAACAAGGAAAGGGGTATTATTCCACACTATATTGTGGTACTGAAGCCAGACGGCTCGGTGAGACCTATTCTAAATCTGAAATATTTGAACACTTACATACAAAGGTTCAAATCAAGATGGAGTCACTCAGAGCAGTGATAGCGAACCAGGAAGAAGGGGACTATATGGTGTCCCGGGACATCAGGGATGCTTCCTCCATGTCCCAATTTGCCCTTCTCACTAAGGGTACCTCAGGTTCGTGGTACAGAACTGTCACTATCAGTTTCAGACGATGCCGGTTGGATTGTCCACGGCACCCCGGGTCTTTACCAAGGTAATGGCTGAAATGATGATTCTTCTTCAAAGAAAATGGACGATATCCTGATAAGGGCAAGGTCCAGAGAACAGTTGGAGGTCGGAGTAGCACTATCTCAAGTAGTTCTACGACAGCATGGGTGGATTCTAAATATTCCAAAACCGCAGCTGTTTCCGACGACAATTTGCTGTTCCTAGGGATGATTCTGGACACAGTCCAGAAAAGGGTGTTTCTCCCGGAGAAGAAAGCAAGGGAGTTATCCGAGCTAGTCAGGAACCTCCTAAAACCAGGAAAAGTGTCAGTGCATCATTGCACAAGGGTCCTGGGGAAAATGGTGGCTTCTTACGAAGCGATTCCATTCGGCAGATTTCACGCAAGAACTTTTCAGTGGGATCTGCTGGAAAAATGGTCCGGATCGCATCTTCAGATGCATCAGCGGATAACCCTGTCTCCAAGGACAAGGGTGTTTCTTCTGCGGTGGCTGCAGAGTGCTCATCTACTAAAGGGCCGCAGATTCGGCATTCAGGACTGGGTCCTGGTGACCACGGATGCCAGCCAGAGAGGCTGGGGAGCAGTCACACAGGGAAAAAATTTCCAGGGAGTGTGATCAAGTCTGGAGACTTCTCTCCACATAAAACAATGCTCTAAGCTTAGCAAGACCTCTGCTTCAAGGTCAGCCGGTATTGATCCAGTGGGACAACATCACGGCAGTCGCCCACGTAAACAGACAGGGCGGCACAAGAAGCAAGAGGGAAATGGCAGAAACTGCAAAGATTCTTCGCTGGGCGGAAAATCATGGGATAGCACTGTCAGCAGTGTTCATTCCGGGAGTGGACAACTGGGAAGCAGACTTCCTCAGCAGGCACGACCTCCACCCGGGAGAGTGGGGACTTCATCGGGAAGTCTTCCACATGATTGTGAACCGTTGTTAAAGACCAAAGGTGGACATGATGGCGTCCCGCCTGAACACAAGAGACCCTCAGGCAATAGCTGTGGACGTTCTGGTAACACAGTGGGTGTACCAGTCGGTGTATGTGTTCCCTCCTCTGCTTATCATACCCAAGGTACTGAGAATTATAAGACGTAGAGGAGTAAGAACTATACTCGTGGCTCCGGATTGGCCAAGAAGGACTTGGTACCCGGAACTTCAAGAAATGCTCACAGAGGACTCATGGCCTCTGCCGCTAAGAAGGGACTTGCTTCAGCAAGTACCATGTCTGTTCCAAGACTTACCGCGGCTGCGTTTGACGGCATGGCGGTGGAACGCCGGATCCTAAAGGAAAAAAGGCATTCCGGAAGAGGTCATTCCTACCCTGGTCAAAGCCAGGAAGGAGGTGACCGCACAACATTATCACCACATGTGGCGAAAATATGTTGCGTGGTGTGAGGCCAGGAAGGCCCCACGAAGAAATTTCAACTCGGTCGATTCCTGCATTTCCTGCAAACAGGAGTGTCTATGGGCCTCAAATTGGGGTCCATTAAGGTTCAAATTTCGGCCCTGTCAATTTTCTTCCAGAAAGAATTGGCTTCACTTCCTGAAGTCCAGAAGTTTGTCAAGGGAGTACTGCATATACAACCCCCTTTTGTGCCTCCAGTGGCACTGTGGGATCTCAACGTAGTTCTGGGATTCCTCAAATCACATTTTAAACCGCTCAAATCTGTGGATTTGAAATATCTCACATGAAAAGTGACCATGCGGTTGGCCCTGGCCTCGGCCAGGCGAGTGTCAGAATTGGTGGCTTTGTCTCACAAAAGCCCATATCTGATTGTCCATTCGGACAGGGCAGAGCTGCGGACTCGTCACCAGTTTCTCCCTAAGGTGGTGTCAGCGTTTCACCTGAACCAGTTTATTGTGGTACCTGCGGCTATTAGGGACTTGGAGGACTCCAAGTTGCTAGATGTTGTCAGGGCCCTGAAAATATAGGTTTCCAGGACGGCTGGAGTCAGGAAAACTGACTTGCTGTTATCCTGTATGCACCCAACAAACTGGGTGCTCTTGCTTCTAAGCAGACGATTGCTAGTTGGATGTGTAGTACAATTCAGCTTGCACATTCTGTGGCAGGCCTGCCACAGCCAAAATATGTAAATGCCCATTTCACAAGGAAGGTGGGCTCATCTTGGGCGGCTGCCCGAGGGGTCTCGGCTTTACAACTTTGCCGAGCTGCTACTTGGTCAGGAGCAAACACGTTTGCAAAATTCTACAAATTTGATACCCTGGCTGAGGAGGACCTGGAGTTCTCTCATTCGGTGCTGCAGAGTCATCCGCACTCTCCCGCCCGTTTGGGAGCTTTGGTATAATCCCCATGGTCCTGACGGAGTCCCAGCATCCACTAGGACGTCAGAGAAAATAAGAATTTACTTACCGATAATTCTATTTCTCGTAGTCCGTAGTGGATGCTGGGCGCCCATCCCAAGTGCGGATTGTCTGCAATACTTGTACATAGTTATTGTTACAAAAATCGGGTTGTTTATTGTTGTAAGCCATCTTTTCAGAGGCTCCTACGTTTATCATGCTGTTAACTGGGTTCAGATCACAGGTTGTACGGTGTGATTGGTGTGGCTGGTATGAGTCTTACCCGGGATTCAAAATCCTTCCTTATTGTGTACGCTGGTCCGGGCACAGTATCCTAACTGAGGCTTGGAGGAGGGTCATAGGGGGAGGAGCCAGTGCACACCACCTGATCCTAAAGCTTTTACTTTTGTGCCCTGTCTCCTGCGGAGCCGCTATTCCCCATGGTCCTGACGGAGTCCCAGCATCCACTACGGACTACGAGAAATAGAATTATCGGTAAGTAAATTCTTATTTTTTCAACCTCAGACACTATTTTACTATGTAAAATGACCACTTTATGAGGATTCTGTCTACTTTTTTACATTGATAATGTGGGGTAGGGAGTCGGGACTGATGTGAATGAATACATTTTCCCTGTAAACTGCTATGTAACATGTGCAATGAATAAATAGCTGTTTTTAAATACATAAAAATAAAAAAATCTATTTGGTCGGTGTTACAGAGTAATTCCCTTATATCCATTTTAGAGACTTATATTATATTTTACTAACATGTGCTTGCTTTAGCCAGGCCTAATTAACATCTATACACTGTAGCCTTGGCCTAGTTAGCATCTGAATAGACAATCCCAGCACATGGCCAGCTCAGCTCACTGATACAGCTAGCCCACATGCTGTGAAAGACACACCCACAAGTTGCAGGTATGATATACTGTACCCACTTGAAATCAGAGCTCACTCTTTCTCCTGACTCCCACACTGGCACACACAGCTACAAAGACTCTCTCAGAAGCATGGACCTTGAAACGCCAGGGATGCTTGGGAGTTATTCCCCTGGATGGCTAAGTATCATACTCTCTAGATAAATGACATAGAATAGTTAATTTGTAAATACATTTGACTTTAAGGTTAATGGTACTTGTGCAATTATGTGATTGTTATGTGTTTGTGATAATACTCTGTGAAATCTGTAATGGTAATTGGAACATTAGACAATCTGTAGCATAGCATTCCTGGTATGGTGATTTATAACAGATTGTAGTGGTTTTATATAGTGCATCTTGCTGAAATATAGAAGTCAACACATACTTCCTTTTGTTACTGTGGTCATGTGCTTGTAGCAATGGCATGCTGGTATTTGTGGTTACTTGGTGATCTGATATTGGAAGGCTGAAAAGTTAGCATAATGTAGGATGTGTTTATTCCAAAGGTACAGACCGGGATTGGCATATAATTACAGGCTACATTATATAGCATAGCCAGCATACAATATGCTCTGGTTATTGAGATACTGTGTTGGCTTGGAATTGTGAAATATAATTAGATGGCTTGGAATTGTAAAATCAGCACATATGCATTATATTGAAGCTTATACATTCTGGAATATAGTGGAGTCTTTCAGAGATATGTAGTTTATATATATGGCTTCTGCTATGTGACTTTATGGTCTAGCAAAGAATGCCATGTGTTTGAACCAACGAACCTAAAATGGCTGCTGGCATTCCCTTTTGAACCATAAGTTACAGACTTTGGAATCATGGGAGTTTTCCCAAAATGGAGTCTAGCTTCTGTCCCATGCGGTCTGTGGCCCATGCAGTCACATGCTGCCCCTCCCCCCCCCCACACAAACACACACAAACTAAAACCAATCCCCTAAGATATTTCTTTAATATATATATCTTTCCAATATATATCAATAAATCTAGGATTTCATTTTATGCAAATCTGTGGTTTAGCCGAGTGCTTTGAGTGATATCTCCCCAGTAATAAATATATATATATATATATATATATATATATATACACACATGCATACATACATTTCTCACTTCTTTTATCCTGTTTCTTTATTATATAGTTTGAATCTGTGAAACATATGGTGACTTGCATTGTATTTGACCAATACTGTTTAATGATACAAGTGAATTCTATGAGTAGCAATTGTTTGTTGAAATACATTCTTACGTTTGACATTCTATATGACTGGCGTGCATTCTTCCATGAACAGAATATTCCTAATAATTTAAAGATATATATGTCTAGATGCAACCTCTGCGGGTTTGTTAATAAAAGGTACACAATTAGTGATGATTATTATAAATCACTAAAAGGGTTAAAATTATACATTTGCTTCAAAGATATGAAATATAGTAATATAATACAAACAATAGAATCAGACAGAGAAAAGGAGGGGAATAGAAGTCGGTTTGTAAACTGGAACACATTTCCTGCTCATTAACAATTTTACAAACATATATAATAAATGTTAATAAATAAATAAAAAATATTTTCTCCTGTACCCTGACAATGTCAATGTCAGTGAACCAGGCTATCTGTAAAACAAAGTTAATCTAATGAACACACAGACACAAGTGTGTATCAGCGGTGCTCTAAAGTTTATTAATACACTGGGCCATATTAGCTTTCCAAAGTAGGCCTCATCTCATATGTAAACCATTTCCAATCATGATAAAAAAAGTCACATATATATTTTAAACTCAATTTCATATTAACAGCAGAGGGCAGTATTGTCTAAATTATTAATAAGCAGATAATCATAACTCTAGATTTTTCTAAGGCTTAGCAGATATTAAAGACTCATTGTTCATTCTTGTATGAGAACACTAATAGTGACCTTGTAACAGATACAATTGTATAAGTGAAGCCACGTGGGAAACAAAACTAAGCAGCTCTGGGAAACTATATGGGTACATGAGTCTTAGGGGTACATTTACTAAGCAGTGATAAGAGTGGAGAAATGAGCCAGTGGAGAAGTGCCCATGGCAACCAATCAGCACTGAAGTAACATCTACAATTTGCATACTATAAAATAATGCAGAACTGCTGATTGGTTGATGAGGAAATTTCTACACTGGCTCACTTCTCCGCTCTTATCACTGCTTAGTAAATGTACCCCTTAAAGAGAAATCCTCATCTCTAAATGTCAGCATGTACAGTATTTCAACAAAACTATTTTTTGGGAATTTTAACTCTATAAACCCCCTTCCATATTTACAGTAATAACAAAAAAAAAAACCATACAGTTGTTTAATTGGCCTATGTGGATAATGTAGAGGAACAAATATCACAATTAAATTAAATGGTTACAAATGTAGCAGAGATATCATTGCGCATTGCACAGACATGAGTGTCTTCAATATTCCAATCCAGGTGATTTTAATTTTTATTATTTGGAGTAGTTAAACATGGAGATGTCCTGGTCCTTAGCTAACTTGTAGGCTGCCCACAATGTGTCGTCTAGCATGTCTGCTAAATGATAGTAGGACTCGGTGAGATGCCGGCAGTAAGACTCAATGGTATGCTCAGTGGGATGCCACTTCAGTGGGATAAGTAGCTGCATGGGCCAGGAGGCAAAGTATATACAGCTAACAGTACATAATCAAAATCAGCAATTGATATGTATTTATATTAATTGAAAAGCATCCATCAGGTGTTGATTCTCTATTACATGTGACGTAAATAAGCCAAGTGAATAGTAAATACCAAACAAATATTAATAAATGTGTAACAGTAAAGAAAATGTGAGTATGTCAACCAGTGCAATTTTGGTAGTCTGCTGCTGTCTGACATGTAGAAACATGGGGTGCCAGGTGAGCGGGTCAGCCCAATGTTCTGGGGCAAGGAAGGAAGAACACAAGCATCTGCTTTTGAAAACCTCTGGACAGAGAGCATGGGTACAGATGGTCCCAGTTGCAGGGGCCCAATGAGAGTACTGGAAGTAAGGAGGACCCTCACAATGCCTCCGAAGAAACATAAGGTCTCCAAATCAGTGTCTCAGGTGGCCTTCTTCAAACCTTCACCTCACCAAACTTCCACTCAACCGGCCACTAAATCTGCTGTGGGCACGAAACCTTCCCCTCCCTCCACAGCTGCAGCAACTTCATCTCCAACCCATGGTGATGCTGCCCCACTGATGATGGGAGAGTTGTCACCATGAAACTCCTTCTGATCAGTCCAAGGAAGAGGTTGCTATGGATTTCTGTACCACATTACAAGCTTGCCAACAATCCATCAATGATCTCGGTGACCGCACTGATCATCTAGAATCTAAAATGGGAGAAGTGGTGGGTTCTCACAACAACCTAATTGTTTCACATGAAACCCTTATGGGTGAGGTAGCACTTCTATGTGATAAACTTGTTGAAATTAAGGACAGATCACGCAGGAATAATCTTAAACCGCAAGGTGTTCCTTAAACTTTATCTAATAGCAGTCTACATGATGTAGCTCTCAAATTATTCAGGAAACTGCTGCCATCAGCTTCCACCTTGGATCTGCTAATAGACCATATTCATAGATTACCGAAAGCCAGGGATGCTCCGGATGGAGTCCCTCAGGATGTCTTAATGAGAATTTGCTTCTTTTATATTAAGGAATCCTTACTCAAAGCTGCCAGACCTTCGTCTGACCCTGCAGACATCTTTGGACCTCTACAGCTTTTTGGAAACGTCTCTCAGGCTACTCTACTTAAAAGACACTCTTTCCAGCCTGTTACAGCTGACCTTAGAAAGGAGCATATAGAATATAGATGGGGCTTTTCGGCCAGATTCTGATTTCACGTTGGAGATCTACAGTGCCCGTCGCCACAGTGGAAGATGTTGTGAAGCTCCTCGCTACGTGGAACTTATCTGGTGATTTGAGTGGCTCTTCCCCTGACCGTCTTCACCAGGACTGGACAACGGTGGGGAAGTGATAGCTTTTTTTCCATTATCTGATATCCAATACTCATGCCAGTCTCTTGAGTCTTATTGATAATAATGTCATGTTGTTTCACCAGCTCAGAACTATGGTTATTAAACATACATTAACCTGGCATTATAATGAATTTAGTTCGACATGTTTGTTATCTATATTACTAAATGTTGGACTCTGTCGTATGTGACTATTACTTGTATCTGTTTATTGGATGAGTGTAGAGGAGATTTAGCCGCTACCCCCCTAGTACGTTACGGATGAGGTGTTTATACTCTGGCGCCTTACTATGGCTCCTCTCGGAGTCTGTTTATTGTTTTCTTTCTCTCTGTTGCCCTTATTGTGTCTCATGTTTTGTTTTGTCCTTCAGAGATATGCTGTTTGATACTCTGTGATTTTAACATGGTTCTAGACCCGTGTCTCGACAGATCCTGCTCAACTGCTTTAAAAAATGCTGCTTCCCTAGAATCTTCCAAGGGTTTCCGTACTTTGTTGGGTGAATATGACCTTTATGATGCATGGCGTTCTAAACACCCGACTGTTCGGGATTACTCATATTATTCTCATGTCCATCGTTCCTACTAGAGAATTGATCCAGTATTAACGGATAGATGGACCTTGCCTTCTATAAGTCAGATCGATATAGTCCCCATAAAATGGTCTGATCATTCCACTCTATTTGTTAATTGGGACTTGGGTGGTCGTAGAGCTGCTCCAGGCCTGTGGAGACTTGGTAATTATATTTTGTCTCAGCCAGAGGCTTTTCAGGCCATTCAGCAATCCATATCCCTTTATCTACCAACTATACGCCCCGAGTAGAGACGAATACTTTTACAAACTGGTGTTCCCTAAAGGCAGTGGTACGCGGGTCAGTCATTCAAACTATGGCTAGACTCAAGAATCATTTAGTTGCATTAAATTAGGAAAAAGCAATTGGCGCACTAAGGATATAGAATCTGCATTAGCCAGATAAGAAATGCGCACCATTTATGATATGAAAACTTTGGCACCTAATGGATTGAACACTGAATTTGAGTCCATATGGTTCCTTTAATATATATATATAAGCTGTTTATTGTGGTAAATCTTTTTCTCATAGTTCGTAGAGGATGCTGGGGACTCCGTAAGGACCATGGGGATAGACGGGCTCCGCAGGAGACATGGGCACTTTAAGAAAGACTTTAGGTCTGGGTGTGCACTGGCTCCTCCCTCTATGCCCCTCCTCCAGACCTCAGTTAGAGAAACTGTGCCCAGAGGAGACGGACAGTACGAGGAAAGGATTTTTGTTAATCCAAGGGCAAGATTCGTACCAGCCACACCAATCACACCATATAACTTGTAATATACAAACCAGTTAACAGTATGAAAACAACATAGCATCAGTCCAAGACCGATGAAAACTATTGTCAGGTTCGGTTTTGCTTGTGTCCCCGGAGGGGGCGCTAGTGGGTCAGTGGAGGTAGGATGGAAGAAGTGAGGAGGCTGGATTGGGTTTCTGCGCATCAGCGCAATGGTGTTTTATTAACATAAAAGTTCACACAATAAGGCAGCAGAATAACGTGCAGGAATAAACAATAAAAAGTATGCAATGGAAATGGTGCAGCTTGGAAGCTGAGAGTCTATGGAGGAAATGGTAATGATGGATAAGTTCACTGGTGTGAGAACCAGAATGGTTTAAAACGTGGAGACAGCAGAGATGGTAATAAATGTGTAGCAAACCTGGTAGCAGATGCAGGAGACTCAGGTGGAAGTTCACAGAGCAGTTCGTTAAGCACAGGCAGCTAGCAAGCTGCTTCACAGGTGAGGTGATGGAATGCACCTGGAGAGAGTCTCTACTGCAGAGGCTGAAGCACACAGTGGTTGTAGATAGGTGTGGAGCCAAATACAAATGCAGGGATTGCTGATGCTTGTAGTTCCACGGGAATGCAGGAAGGTAACCAGGAACACGGAGGAACAGGTAGGTAACCAGGAACACGGAGGATCCAGGAAGGTAACCAGGAACACGGAGGAATCCAGGCACATGGGTCGCAGGAGTGACACAAAGTTCAGGACAACCACAGGCTCACCCTGCAGCTCCTGATATACCCCCTGGTGTGCAGACATTGGTTGGAGTGGGAAAAGGAGGTGCGGCCAAGCTCCGGATTGGCCGCCGTACTCTGACTGATGGAGACTGTCATGGCGGCGCCCATGCCGTGGCCCGGCGGGAACGCGGCGTGCTCACACGCCCGCTGTTACAGGAGCGTTCCTAGGCCCAGGATGACGTCTGGCGGCAGAGGAGCGGACGACAGCAGAACGTAGGGACGACGGACAGATGTGGCTGTGGTGAGTCGATTCCTGACAGTACCCCCTCCTTTATGGGTGGGCACTGAACACCCACGTGGCTTGGAAGGATGAGTTCTGTGGAAGACACGGACCAACCTTGGAGCATGGACATCTGACGAATTCACCCAACTTCTCTCCTCAGGACCATAACCGGACCAGTCGATAAGGTATTGTAGACGACCGTACCGGCAACGGGAATCCAGAATCTTCTCTATCTCGAACTCCACGCCCCGCTGAGTTCGCACTTTGGGGCCGACTGAAAGAGCTCTTTGGAAGCAATTCAGGACTAACGGTCTGAGGAGAGAGACATGAAAGGCATTAGGTATTCTTAGAGAAGGTGGTAACTTGAGCTTGTAGGCCACAGGACTGATGACTCTTTCGATGGAAAAGGGACCGATGAAACGTGGTGCAAATTTCATCGACGGGACTCTGAGACAGAGATTCCGGGTGGAAAGCCAAACCTTGTCACCAGGTTTCAGGCTAGGAACTGCACGTCTTTTGCGGTCAGCAAAGAACTTATACCGGCTAGAAGCCTTCTTGAGAGAAGCATGAATCTTCCTCCAGGTTGAAGAGAACTGACTCAAGACAGCAGTGGCAGCAGGAACATCAATGTGAGGAAGTTCTTGAAAATCTGGAACACGGGGATGTTGTCCATATACAGCAAAGAACGGAGTTGTTTCTGCAGCAGTATGGTAGCGGAAATTGTGGGCAAATTCAGCCCATGGGAGCAGGTCCAACCAGTCATCTTGAGAAGACGAAACATAAAGTCTTAAAAAGGTTTCTAACTCTTGGTTTACCCTCTCCGTCTGCCCATTCGTCTGAGGGTGGTAGGCTGACGAAAACTTGAGGTTGACTTGCATGGCAGAACAAAGGGCTCTCCAAAATCTTGCCACAAACTGAACTCCACGGTCAGATATAATTTCAGTGGGTAGTCCATGTAAGCGGAAAATCTCCCGTAGGAAGATTTGGGCAAGCTTTGGTGCGGAAGGAAGACCCTGGAGTGGTACAAAATGGGCCATTTTGGTAAACCTGTCAACCACAACCCAGATGGTATTGAATCCTTGAGAAGAGGGAAGGTCAGAGATGAAATCCATGGACAAGTGTGACCAGGGATGGCTGGGAACAGATAATGGTTGTAACTGACTTGCTGGAGATTGTCAAGGAGTCTTGTGCTGCGCACACTTCGGGCAGGATGCCACGAAATCTTTGATGTCAACTTTCATCTTCGGCCACCAGTATGTCTCAGAGAGGAACTTGAAAGTTTTCAGGACACCAGGATGCCCAGTGAATTTGGACTGATGAGCCCAAGACAGCAACTTGGAACGGAGTTCTGGGGAAACAAAAGTCTTACCAGGAGGTGGAGCAGGAGAAACTTGAGACGAAGCAAATACCACTGGACTCAGGATGGAATGCGGAACCGAGTCGGACGTCTCCTCTTCGGACTCCATAGATCGGGATAAAGCGTCTGCCTTGATATTCTGAGAACCTGGGCGGAAATTAAGCTTAAAGTTAAAACGAGAGAAGAACATAGCCCACCGGGACTGGCGAGGATTGAGGCACTGGGCTGCCTTCAAATAAAGCAGATTTTTATGATCCGTATAGATGTTGAACGGAAATTTGGCCCCTTCCAGGAGATACCTCCATTCCTCAAGGGCCAGCTTGATCGCTAGTAGTTCTTGATCTCCAATGGAATAGTTAGCTTCTGCAGGGAGGAATTTACGAGAATAAAATCCACAAGGGTGAATCTTCCCATCAGTTCCCTTCTGGGAGAGAACAGCTCCAACTCCTACTGTGGAAGCATCCACCTCCAACTCGAATGGCTTGTTTACATCCGGTTGAGACAGAACTGGAGCAGACATAAAGGCCAGCTTGATCTTTTGAAATGCCGCTAAAGCTTTTTCTGACCAGTTGGAATGATCTGCCCCTTTCCGAGTTAAGTTGGTAATAGGAGCGATGAAAGTTGAAAATCCTCGGATAAACTTCCTATAATAATTGGCGAATCCCAGGAATCGCTGAATAGACTTGAGACTACTTGGAATGGACCAATTGGCAATGGCTTCCAACTTTGTCGGGTCCATCTGGAGATCCTATCCGGAAATTATATACCCCAGGAAGGGTATGGAGGGAACTTCGAAGGTACACTTGGATAATTTGCCGTAGAGACGGTTCTCACGAAGACGTCGGAGGACCTCACGGACTTGCAGACGATGAGAAGAGCGATCTTGAGAGAAGATGAGGATATCATCCAGGTAAACTACGAAGTATTTGTACAGAACGTCACGGAAGATTTCGTTAACAAAGTGCTGGAACACTGCTGGGGCATTGCTCAACCCGAATGGCATTACCAGGTACTCGCAATGACCATCTCGAGTATTAAAAGCTGTCTTCCATTCGTCACCACTACGGATTCTGATGAGGTTGTAGGCACCGCGGAGATCTAACTTGGTGAAAATGCGGGCTCCCTTAACTCTATCAAACAATTCAGTGATGAGTGGTAATGGATAACTGTTTTTGATGGTAATGTCATTGAGACCCCGGTAGTCAATGCATGGACGTAATCCTCCATCCTTTTTTTTAACAAAGAAGAAGCCCGCACCAGCGGGTGAAGATGAGGGACGGATAAATCCTTTCTGTAAGTTCTCCCTGATGTAGTCGCTCATCGCCTCAGTTTCAGGAACGGATAACGGATAGGTACGCCCCCTTGGTGGTTTCTTGCCGGGAATGAGGTCAATGGGGCAATCCCACTCTCTATGGGGCGGCAGAACATCAGCGGCCTTTTTACTGAAGACGTCAGAGAAATCTTGGTAAGCCGCAGGAAGATTTGACTGGGTTTTGACTTCAGAAGACTTGATAGGACAAACTTGGGCTAAGCAGGACTGGCGACAATGTGAACCCCAGTAAGTGAGTTGTAACGTAGACCAATCAATCTGCGGATTATGTAGTTGGAGCCAGGGCATTCCCAACACGATCTCCTGGGTTGCCTGAGGAATAACTAAAAACTTTATTAATTCAGAATGCAGGAACCCGACTCCCAGAACCACTGGTCTGGTTTGGTGAGAGATATTCCCCTTGGAGATTCGGCTACCATCTACTGCAGTGATGTAGACTGGATATGAGAGTTCGCAGATAGGCAAACGAAACTTATCTACCGCAGCTTGAGTGATGAAGTTTCCTGCGGCTCCACAGTCCACTAACGCAGATGCAGACTGAAGACCATCTGTAGTCTCTAAAGTCACAGGAAGAATGAGATCTTGGTTTGAAGGAGCTTGTCTAGAAGATCCCAACTTGACTCCTCCTTTACAAGTCAGGATCTGGCATTTCCCGAACGCACTGTACAAGAATTGATCTGGTGACCTGCAGCCGCACAATAAAGACACAGTCTCTCACGGAGTCTTCTTGACCGCTCCTCAGGAGTTAAGCGGGACCTATTAACTTGCATAGGCTCATCAGAAGGTGGAGGCTGAAATTGTACTGAAGGTACCATTCTTGACTTGCGCGGCTCACTACGAGCACGCTCACTGTTGCGTTCGCGGATGCGAGAGTCCAACTTGATGAATAGAGAAATCAGTTCAGGCAATTGCTCAGGGACATCGCGGGTTGCCAGTTCATCCTTGATCCGATCTGAAAGTCCATGCCAGAAGGCTGCTACCAGGGCTTGATTATTCCAGTGAATCTCTGCGGCTAACGTCTGGAACTGGATGACATATTGTCCCATACTCCGGGTACCTTGACGAAGCTGAATAAGGTCTGCAGAGACTGATGTTGCACGACCTGGCTCGTCAAAGATACGTCTGAAGGGGGGCGTGGCCTGGCTGGCAAACTGGGAAGACGTGCTGCAAACTAGCTCTCCCTAAACGGCGCTCATAGAGCCCTTTTTCCCCCTGCTCCTGTACCCCAATCCAGCCATAAAACACCTCTCAGGCTTGCCTGACCCTACTGCCGATACCTGGGGAGCCCGCGGAGTCGGGGAGCGCTTTTAAGCGCTCCTGCGGATTGCGGCCTACCTCCCCAAACGGAAGCCGGGGCCTGGAGTGGAGCGGAAGCCGGAGGAGCTCGCCCGGCGGCGCGCGCGAGCACCCTGCTGAGACCGGACCCCCTACCTGCATCCATCGGGACCTGCTCATAGGACCTGGAGAGGGACCCTTCCGCAGCGGTGAGTTCGCTCCACAGCCGGAGCCCGTCCCGTGTCTGCCGCGCCAGCTGCCCACATTGAGCTGCCGCTCCCCGCCCGCGGCCCCGAGACGCGGAGGCTTCACCCGCCCGGACCACCTAGCTGCTGGCTCACCTTGAGGGGGAGACGCGCTGTCCTCTCCCGCCGCGCGCTGTGCGGACCTCGGGACCCGCCATACTTCCGGACGCCTGTCCTGGCCGGAGGGCACTGCTTCGCAGATCAGCAGGGCACACACGCTCTCTCCCTGCACCCGCACTCGTGGCTAGTGAAGGGGTTTGGTCACCCCCCTGCATCTGTGGCTGGAGATTGGGACCTGGTCGAGGTCCCTGCCGCCTGCCTGCAGACTGCGGCCTAGCCCCCATCCAGAGTCCAGGGACTCTCTTTAAGCACACTGCCTGGCTGATGACAGGGCCCACCAAACCATAGGCTCCACAGCAAAACCCAAGCCAAGGGCTCCCCCTGGTGGCTAACTTGGGGTAAATTACTGGTGAAAGGGGCTAGCAGAGTGAGAAGAAATAATTCTATGCTGCTCCAGTGGGCACTTTAAAATATATAACCCCACGGATTTTCATCCCCTCCCTGAGAACCCAGGAGCCCCTCTGACACTCTCATAAGCCCCGCTGCAACCACTGAGGGGGACCCCGCGGAATCGGGGAGCGCTTTTTTTAGCCCTCCTGCGGGTTGCGGCCTTCCCCTCGGACCACAATTGTGAGCCGCGCTGGGCATCTAAGCTGTGATCAGCTGGGCCCCCACATATGTTGGCCTATCATCTCTCTTCCCTACATTGGCAGTGCACCTCTACATATCACCCCTCCATGATACTGGTGGCCGGGGGAATGGCTTGCTGAGTGCCTGCGGGTACGACCCTGGGGGTCTTTCTATGTTTATTCTCTATACTCATTTCATGATGGATCACTAACTACTCACGTTATGGCTCGGCTTTGACCTTTGACCCTCTCTATCTTCGGGACTGTCGCACACCATGCCTAAATCTAAATCCAAGTCCAAGAAAGCCACAGCAGCATCGGCGGAAATATCGTCCTTCATTTCCAAAATGAAGTCTAGTGCAGCTAAACTACCTGCCGCCCCCCCCCCTGACTTGGCTTCGGAATCGGAGGAAGACTCGTCTGTCCCAGACCCCTCCATGAAAGATTGCTTCGCCTCAATTTTAACGGAAATTAAGTCGCTAAAACAGGCCTTCCATTCCGAGATTCACAAAGCCATCTCCGGTCTCAAGGCGGAGATATCTGATCTCGGGGCCCGCACCAATGATGTTGAACAGAAAATCGATGAGGTCATCACCTTCCAGCAAGAGCTAGAACATTCTGTTCAAGTCATGCAAGAGGATATCTACTTGATCCAGGACCAACAGGAGGACGCTGATAACCGCGCACGACGTAATAACCTGCGCATTAAATATATCCCGGAATCGGTGGAACCAACACAACTGGAGGATTTCCTCCTCCGGTTCTTTCAACACCTCCTGCCAGACATCCCACGTGAACAATTCCTCCTAGATAGGGCTCACCGTTCCCTTCGCCAAAAACCCTCAACCTCGTCCCCTCCTCGCGACGTAGTTCTACGCTGCCACTACTTCAAAACTAAAGAGAAAATCCTAATAGCTGCCCGGAACAAGGACGTCTGTCTGTTCGAATCGCACAAGCTCTTGGTGTTCCAGGACTTATCCCCTACTACTCTTAAGAGGCGCTTCGACCTGAAGGAATACACCCAAATCCTCAGGGATAACAACATACGCTACAGATGGGGTTTTCCCTTTGCCCTAATTGTACAGCTTGATGGGAAGAGAATGCTGGCACGATCCAAGGAGGAAGCTCACAGGCTCCTGTTAAGACTGAACTTATCCCCACCGGAGCCCAATAAATCATCCTCCCCACGAGAAGCACCAGATCCCCGACATTCACCGAACTCTCCCCTCCCACAGCGAGCTCCTCGACGCCTTTGGTCGACAGTCCCGGAGAAGATTCCTACAAATCAGGACCCACCATGAAAGCTCCTTTATAGATGCTCTGATGGGTTATTATATGTTCACTGATACTGTTATGCTATCTGATTTGGAGGTTTAAAAGTTCCTCCCTGAGCTGAGCTTATATAATTTAGCCTATGTTTATTCTGTTTATCGGTTCTTATCGGTGGTTCATTATGGTTAGATGTTATTCCGACCCCCTTGGTCGCCCCCGTCAGGCTTAGTTGGTGGGCCCCTTGGTGGTCGGAGCTGCGTCCCCCCGCCGAGCCACTATAGTCAAGTTTGAGCATAGGGGAGTTCCTATCTCCCTTAGATTCCCCATACGGGTGCTCAAACATACGGACCCGTACGCCGTGTACAATGGGTCGTTGGCTCGGTCAAATACACATGTTTATTTTACAGTCTTCTAGATGTTTCTTTTTATTTCTCCTGTCTCTTTCCCCTCTTTCTTCTCTTCTTTCTCTTCCTTTCCCCCTTGTCCCCCTTGTCTCCCCGGGAGATCATCCCTGGACCGTCAGGTTTAATTATGATAAGCCCATACTGGTAACAATATGTCTATTAATGTAATATCCTATAATGTGAAGGGTCTCAATAGTCCCCAAAAGAGGACCAAATTATTTCTGTTCCTGAAACAGGTAGGGGGAGATCTGGTATTCCTCCAGGAGACGCATTTTAGAGGTGTCTCCCATCCTGAACTACGCTCTAGACGCCACCCTGTCGCCATACACGCCTGCGACCGCACCCAAAAGAAAAGAGGGGTCGCCATTCTGATTCCCGCTCATTTACAGTTGGAACCAGACCGAATCATTAAAGACAAACGCGGTAGGTTCCTTATTATAGTAGGCAAACTCAATAATGCTCCCATCACTATGGTCAATATTTACGCTCCCAACGTTAATCAGGCCTCGTTCTTTGCTTCCTTAGACTCTAAAATTGCCCAATGTAGGAAAGGTGACCTCTTAATAGCGGGAGACTTTAATACTATACTACACCATAATCTTGATCGATCCCGCCCCCTCCCACCCTCCCAGTCACACTTAAGCGCCCGTAACTCCAGAGCCTTGCACTCGCTACTTAAAAATCATCTACTATTTGACTCCTGGAGGGTTGCCGACCCTTTAATTAAAGATTATACGTTTTTTTCCCCAGTCCACAATTTATATACTAGAATTGACATGATAATGGTCGGAAGAGACCTGACCTCTAAAATACAGAATTGCCGTATTTACCCAATAACGTGGTCCGACCACGCCCCTATTTCTTTGACTTTGTCGGGGTTGGCTCGTTCTTCCTCCCCCCCCTCTTGGTCCCTTAATGATGCCCTTCTTCAACAGCCTGAAGTGCTACAACAAACCACTCAGGCATTGACTGATTATTTCACCGAGAACCAAACACCCGGTATATCTGACATGACCCTGTGGGAGGCACATAAAGCGGTCCTTCGGGGCCACTTCATCCAGACCGCGGCCAGACTCCATAAACAGCGTTCCCAAAAAATTTTAGAGCTATCTAATCAACTTCATCAGTTGGAGGAAACCCATAAGGCCTCCCTAAAATCTGCTGATTTAGAAAAGGTACTTAAAGTCAGGGGCGAACTCAATATGCTTTTATCACACAAAACTGAACAGTGCCTTAGACGTCTTAATCAGTTATATTATGAAAAAGGAGACAAAGCAGATAAACTCCTAGCCAGAAAGTTGAGGGCTCAGATTTCTTCCAAAAATATTTTATCCATTCGCACCAAACAAGGAACTCTGACTCATGACCCTGATCGCATTTTGGATGAATTCGAAGGGTTTTACAAATCATTGTATAACTCGGAGGCGTCCTCCTCCTCATCACAGAGATTTGATGAGGGGATCGACTCCCTCCTAGATAAATGTAATCTACCATCCGTGAGTAGCTCGACAATTTCTCAGTTGAGCTCAGAGATTACTGTCGAGGAATTAGAGAATGCTCTCAAAACTCAGAAACCAGGTAAAGCCCCTGGACCTGATGGGATCTCAATTATGTACTATAAGAAATTTAAGGGGACTTTATTACCCCACCTTTGCAGGCTCTTCAATGGATTTCTAAACGGTAACCCCCTTTCTCCCCGCGCATTGGAGGCACGAATAGTTTTGATCCATAAGCCTGGGAAAGATCCTAACTCCTGTGCTAGCTACCGCCCCATTTCTTTATTAAATAACGATATTAAACTATTCGCTAAAATCCTAGCCCTAAGATTAAACCCAATTCTCCCACATCTAATACACGCTGACCAGGTGGGCTTCATCCCAGGCCGGCAGGCTAGAGACAATACACGGAGAACTATTAATCTGGTCCATCTTATTAACAAAACCAGATTGCCCTCCATCCTTCTCTCGCTTGACGCAGAGAAGGCTTTTGACAAAATACTATGGCCTTTCATGTTCGCCACTCTGCGCAGGTTCGGCCTGGGAGGAAGCCTACTTCAGGGTATTCAGGCACTATACTCCAACCCCTCTGCTAGAGTCCGGGTTAATGGCAAAGACTCTCACCTCTTTCACATCAGCAACGGTACACGCCAGGGGTGCCCCCTGTCACCACTAATTTTTGCCATGACGATCGAACCTCTGGCGTGTATGGTTAGGTCCAACCCCGACATTAAGGGAATCCCTGTTGGTGGGGAGGAATTCAAATTGTCATTATTCGCTGACGACGTTCTTTTAACTCTCTCCTCTCCTAATATTTCTATCCCTAATCTATTTAAAACCCTATCATTATATTCTCACTATTCGGGATATCGCATTAATTACTCTAAATCAGAAGCCCTCCCTCTGCATCTTGACGGGAATACCAGATCTCTCCTAGCTGCTAACTTTAACTTTTCCTGGCGCACTAAGAAAATTAAGTATCTAGGCGTGTATATCACTAATTCCTACGACTCTCTATACTCGGAGAACTTCCCAGCTCTGTTTAAGTGTATAGAGTCAGACCTTCGAGCTTGGGATAAACAGATCATAGCCTGGTTCGGACGGATAGTCTCAGTAAAGATGAACATCCTCCCCAGGATTCTGTATCTGATTCAAACAATTCCCGTAAGTATCCCCGCGGAGGCCTTACGTCGAATGCAGAAACTCTTCGTAAAATTTATATGGTCTAATAAACCCCCTAGAATCAAGACCTCCACCCTAGTACGTGACCCATTAATGGGAGGTAGGGGATTGCCGGACATCCGTAAATACTATCATGCAACCCACCTGAGTCAGGCTCTAGCATGGTTCTCCCCAACCCCCCGCCTACCCTGGATCCAAATTGAACTCTTTGCGGCCGGGGTCTCCACTTTGGTTTCCCTCCTTACGCCAACTAAGCCACTACGGCCAATACATACTTGTATCCCTTCAACAAAACTCACCTGCTCCCTGTGGCTTTTCTGTATTCGACATTACGGCCTGTCCACTTTCCCTTCACCCATCACATCTATTTGGGATAACCGGGATTTCCCCCCAGGCTCAACATTGCGATCCCACTCGTGGCTCCATTTGGACCCGCGCCCGGGTCTGGTGTTTGATTTTATAGATGGGTCCTCATGGCGGTCCCTTCAATCGCTGTGTGACAGATATAATATTTCCCAACCTGTGGCATATGAATACTTACAACTCCGCTCCTTTTTAAGCTCCCTTCCCAAATCCCAGGTTTTTCGCCAGCCTACCCCCTTGGAGCGTCTTTGTATTTATTCTCCTATGCGGCAGGGCATTATATCCATACTCTATGGTTTGTTACGTTCCCTGAAGGCTGTTGATCTACTCCCCCATGAAAGTAAGTGGGAACAGGACCTAGGCCCACCTCCCGATGAAGACTCCTGGGAAACCATTAGACAAAAAGTAGCCCAGTCTTCAATTTCCTCCTTAGTAAAGGAAAATTCTTATAAAGTCTACACGAGATGGTATCGGGTCCCTGCGACCCTGCACAGGATTTTTCCAGGGTCCTCTCCACTATGTTGGCGTGAATGCGGCCAAACCGGAGATTTCAAACACATATGGTGGTCTTGCCCAAAAATACACATGTTCTGGACTCAGGTGGAAGCTCTCATTAGTTCTATCTTCTGTTCACGAATAACCCTGGGCCCATGGTCAGCCCTGCTGGGCCTTCCCTTACCCAATTTAGATAGCCATGCAAATAGCCTAGTACTTCAAATCTTACATGCAGCCCGCTGTGTTATAGCTAAGAATTGGAAAAAAACCATTACCCCCCGTAGGAGCATGCTAATAGCTAAAATTTGGCATATCTCCACAATGGAGAAAATTACAGCATCCCTACATGACAGATCGGACAAATATAGGAGGATATGGGAACCTTGGTTCATCTTTATTACACCCTCCACCTCAGGGGTGTGATGTAATGTGATGCGGTATGATGCATTAACCTATACCAAAAAGGTCATAATAAATATAAGAGATGCTATGCCGTCCTTGGTTGGTCAGTTGACTGGGTCTGTGCCAGGGAGGTTTTGCCCTCCAAGGCACACTCCCACCCTGCTAACTTCTCTGGCGATCCACCACTCTCCCATCCCCCCCTCCCTTTCCTTCTCTTTCTCCCACTCTTTCTGTCTTCTCCTCAGATTCTTCTTTCCTCTTACTACTTCTCCTCTTTATGTTTATCATTGTTTAAACTCAGAAAAACTGTAGTCGATATACACATTTGTCATCATTGACGCACTCCTTTGTTCTTGTTATATTGGGTTACCCCTCCACGGGATAACTTGTATGTGATTCAATATTTACTCGGAGTTGTCATCTCCTGTCTGTATTGTAACAGTTTACTCGACTTAATAAAAATATTAAATAAAAAAAAAAAAAAAGATACGTCTGAAGGTTGACACGAATTCAGCGTAGTTGTTCATCAGAGGGTCAGCACGTTCCCACAGAGGAGACACCCAACTCAAGGCAGAACCAGAGAGCAGTGAGATAATATAGGCAACCTTGGATCTTGACGTGGGGAAATTGTGTGATAATAATTCAAACTGGATTTCACATTGGTTAAGGAACCCGCGACATAGCTTCGGACTGCCATCATATTTGCTAGGCACGGGCAGGTGCAAGCGTGACACTGGAGCTGATGCAGCCGGCGTAGAAGAACTCACAGCACTTGCAGGTGCTGGGGTAACTGGAACTGGAGTAGCAAGTACACTAGGCAGGGTTTGCTGTAGTGTATCAATCCGGGAGGACATCCCTTGCAGAAACTGGAACATCTGCTGCTGCACAGCCTCTTGACCATCCAAGCGGGAGACCAAATTTTGTAAGGCCCCTGACCCCACACTCTGACCACCGTCCGAGTCCATCGTTCCTGAACTTACTGCCAGGTTCGGTTTTGCTTGTGTCCCCGGAGGGGGCGCTAGTGGGTCAGTGGAGGTAGGATGGAAGAAGTGAGGAGGCTGGATTGGGTTTCTGCGCATCAGCGCAATGGTGTTTTATTAACATAAAAGTTCACACAATAAGGCAGCAGAATAACGTGCAGGAATAAACAATAAAAAGTATGCAATGGAAATGGTGCAGCTTGGAAGCTGAGAGTCTATGGAGGAAATGGTAATGATGGAGAAGTTCACTGGTGTGAGAACCAGAATGGTTTAAAACGTGGAGCCAGCAGAGATGGTAATAAATGTGTAGCAAACCTGGTAGCAGATGCAGGAGACTCAGGTGGAAGTTCACAGAGCAGTTCGTTAAGCACAGGCAGCTAGCAAGCTGCTTCACAGGTGAGGTGATGGAATGCACCTGGAGAGAGTCTCTACTGCAGAGGCTGAAGCACACAGTGGTTGTAGATAGGTGTGGAGCCAAATACAAATGCAGGGATTGCTGATGCTTGTAGTTCCACGGGAATGCAGGAAGGTAACCAGGAACACGGAGGAACAGGTAGGTAACCAGGAACACGGAGGATCCAGGAAGGTAACCAGGAACATGGAGGAATCCAGGCACATGGGTCGCAGGAGTGACACAAAGTTCAGGACAACCACAGGCTCACCCTGCAGCTCCTGATATACCCCCTGGTGTGCAGACATTGGTTGGAGTGGGAAAAGGAGGTGCGGCCAAGCTCCGGATTGGCCGCCGTACTCTGACCGATGGAGACTGTCATGGCGGCGCCCATGCCGCGGCCCGGCGGGAACGCGGCGTGCTCACACGCCCGCTGTTACAGGAGCGTTCCTAGGCCCAGGATGACGTCTGGCGGCAGAGGAGCGGACGACAGCAGAACGTAGGGACCCCGGACGGAGTCCGCACCAACGGACAGATGTGGCTGTGGTGAGTCGATTCCTGACAGTACCCCCTCCTTTATGGGTGGGCACTGAACACCCACGTGGCTTGGAAGGATGAGTTCTGTGGAAGACACGGACCAACCTTGGAGCATGGACATCTGACGAATTCACCCAACTTCTCTCCTCAGGACCATAACCTGACCAGTCGATAAGGTATTGTAGACGACCGTACCGGCAACGGGAATCCAGAATCTTCTCTATCTCGAACTCCACGCCCCGCTGAGTTCGCACTTTGGGGCCGACTGAAAGAGCTCTTTGGAAGCGATTCAGGACTAACGGTCTGAGGAGAGAGACATGAAAGGCATTAGGTATTCGTAGAGAAGGTGGTAACTTGAGCTTGTAGGCCACAGGACTGATGACTCTTTCGATGGAAAAGGGACCGATGAAACGTGGTGCAAATTTCATCGACGGGACTCTGAGACAGAGGTTCCGGGTGGAAAGCCAAACCTTGTCACCAGGTTTCAGGCTAGGAACTGCACGTCTTTTGCGGTCAGCAAAGAACTTATACCGGCTAGAAGCCTTCTTGAGAGAAGCATGAATCTTCCTCCAGGTTGAAGAGAACTGACTCAAGACAGCAGTGGCAGCAGGAACATCAATGTGAGGAAGTTCTTGAAAATCTGGAACACGGGGATGTTGTCCATATACAGCAAAGAACGGAGTTGTTTCTGTAGCAGTATGGTAGCGGAAATTGTGGGCAAATTCAGCCCATGGGAGCAGGTCCAACCAGTCATCTTGAGAAGACGAAACATAAAGTCTTAAAAAGGTTTCTAACTCTTGGTTTACCCTCTCCGTCTGCCCATTCGTCTGAGGGTGGTAGGCTGACGAAAACTTGAGGTTGACTTGCATGGCAGAACAAAGGGCTCTCCAAAATCTTGCCACAAACTGAAATCCACGGTCAGATATAATTTCAGTGGGTAGTCCATGTAAGCGGAAAATCTCCCGTAGGAAGATTTGGGCAAGCTTTGGTGCGGAAGGAAGACCCTGGAGTGGTACAAAATGGGCCATTTTGGTAAACCTGTCAACCACAACCCAGATGGTATTGAATCCTTGAGAAGAGGGAAGGTCAGAGATGAAATCCATGGACAAGTGTGACCAGGGACGGCTGGGAACAGATAATGGTTGTAACTGACCTGCTGGAGATTGTCGAGGAGTCTTGTGCTGCGCACACTTCGGGCAGGATGCCAAGAAATCTTTGATGTCAACTTTCATCTTCGGCCACCAGTATGTCTCAGAGAGGAACTTGAAAGTTTTCAGGACACCAGGATGCCCAGTGAATTTGGACTGATGAGCCCAAGACAGCAACTTGGAACGGAGTTCTGGGGAAACAAAAGTCTTACCAGGAGGTGGAGCAGGAGAAACTTGAGACGAAGCAAATACCACTGGACTCAGGATGGAATGCGGAACCGAGTCGGACGTCTCCTCTTCGGACTCCATAGATCGGGATAAAGCGTCTGCCTTGATATTCTGAGAACCTGGGCGGAAATGAAGCTTAAAGTTAAAACGAGAGAAGAACATAGCCCACCGGGACTGGCGAGGATTGAGGCACTGGGCTGCCTTCAAATAAAGCAGATTTTTATGATCCGTATAGATGTTGAACGGAAATTTGGCCCCTTCCAGGAGATACCTCCATTCCTCAAGGGCCAGCTTGATCGCTAGTAGTTCTTGATCTCCAATGGAATAGTTAGCTTCTGCAGGGAGGAATTTACGAGAATAAAATCCACAAGGGTGAATCTTCCCATCAGTTCCCTTCTGGGAGAGAACAGCTCCAACTCCTACTGTGGAAGCATCCACCTCCAACTCGAATGGCTTGTTTACATCCGGTTGAGACAGAACTGGAGCAGACATAAAGGCCAGCTTGATCTTTTGAAATGCCGCTAAAGCTTCTTCTGACCAGTTGGAATGATCTGCCCCTTTCCGAGTTAAGTTGGTAATAGGAGCGATGAGAGTTGAAAATCCTCGGATAAACTTCCTATAATAATTGGCGAATCCCAGGAATCGCTGAATAGACTTGAGACTACTTGGAATGGACCAATTGGCAATGGCTTCCAACTTTGTCGGGTCCATCTGGAGATCCGATCCGGAAATTATATACCCCAGGAAGGGTATGGAGGGAACTTCGAAGGTACACTTGGATAATTTGCCGTAGAGACGGTTCTCACGAAGACGTCGGAGGACCTCACGGACTTGCAGACGATGAGAAGAGCGATCTTGAGAGAAGATGAGGATATCATCCAGGTAAACTACGAGGTATTTGTACAGAACGTCACGGAAGATTTCGTTAACAAAGTGCTGGAACACTGCTGGGGCATTGCTCAACCCGAATGGCATTACCAGGTACTCGTAATGACCATCTCGAGTATTAAAAGCTGTCTTCCATTCGTCACCACTACGGATTCTGATGAGGTTGTAGGCACCGCGGAGATCTAACTTGGTGAAAATGCGGGCTCCCTTAACTCTATCAAACAATTCAGTGATGAGTGGTAATGGATAACTGTTTTTAATGGTAATGTCATTGAGACCCCGGTAGTCAATGCATGGACGTAATCCTCCATCCTTTTTTTTAACAAAGAAGAAGCCCGCACCAGCGGGTGAAGATGAGGGACGGATAAATCCTTTCTGTAAGTTCTCCCTGATGTAGTCGCTCATCGCCTCAGTTTCAGGAACGGATAACGGATAGGTACGCCCCTTGGTGGTTTCTTGCCGGGAATGAGGTCAATGGGGCAATCCCACTCTCTATGGGGCGGCAGAACATCAGCGGCCTTTTTACTGAAGACGTCAGAGAAATCTTGGTAAGCCGCAGGAAGATTTGACTGGGTTTTGACTTCAGAAGACTTGATAGGACAAACTTGGGCTAAGCAGGACTGGCGACAATGTGAACCCCAGTAAGTGAGTTGTAACGTAGACCAATCAATCTGCGGATTATGTAGTTGGAGCCAGGGCATTCCCAACACGATCTCCTGGGTTGCCTGAGGAATAACTAAAAACTTTATTAATTCAGAATGCAGGAACCCGACTCCCAGAACCACTGGTCTGGTTTGGTGAGAGATATTCCCCTTGGAGATTCGGCTACCATCTACTGCAGTGATGTAGACTGGATATGAGAGTTCGCAGATAGGCAAACGAAACTTATCTACCGCAGCTTGAGTGATGAAGTTTCCTGCGGCTCCACAGTCCACTAACGCAGATGCAGACTGAAGACCATCTGTAGTCTCTAAAGTCACAGGAAGAATGAGGTCTTGGTTTGAAGGAGCTTGTCTAGAAGATTCCAACTTGACTCCTCCTTTACAAGTCAGGATCTGGCATTTCCCGAACGCACTGTACAAGAATTGATCTGGTGACCTGCAGCCGCACAATAAAGACACAGTCTCTCACGGAGTCTTCTTGACCGCTCCTCAGGAGTTAAGCGGGACCTATTAACTTGCATAGGCTCATCAGAAGGTGGAGGCTGAAATTGTACTGAAGGTACCATTCTTGACTTGCGCGGCTCACTACGAGCACGCTCACTGTTGCGTTCGCGGATGCGAGAGTCCAACTTGATGCATAGAGAAATCAGTTCAGGCAATTGCTCAGGGACATCGCGGGTTGCCAGTTCATCCTTGATCCTATCTGAAAGTCCATGCCAGAAGGCTGCTACCAGGGCTTGATTATTCCACTGAATCTCTGCGGCTAACGTCTGGAACTGGAAGACATATTGTCCCATACTCCGGGTACCTTGACGAAGCTGAATAAGGTCTGCAGAGACTGATGTTGCACGACCTGGCTCGTCAAAGATACGTCTGAAGGTTGACACGAATTCAGCGTAGTTGTTCATCAGAGGGTCAGCACGTTCCCACAGAGGAGACACCCAACTCAAGGCAGAACCAGAGAGCAGTGAGATAATATAGGCAACCTTGGATCTTGACGTGGGGAAATTGTGTGATAATAATTCAAACTGGATTTCACATTGGACTACGAGAAAAAGATTTACCGGTAGGTTTAAAATCTTATTTTCTCTTACGTCCTAGAGGATGCTGGAGACTACTTAAGGACCATGGGCATTATACCAAAGCTCCCAAACGGGCGGGAGAGTGCGGATGACTCTGCAGCACCGATTGAGCAAACAGGAGGTCCTCCTCAGCCAGGGTCTCAAACTTATAGAACTTTGCAACGATGTTTGAACCCGACCAAGTAGCAGCTCGGCACAGCTGTAGTGCCGAGACCCCTCGGGCAGCCGCCCAAGACGAGCCCACCTTCCTAGTGGAATGGGCCTTGACAGATTTTGGTAACGGCAATCCTGCCGTAGAATGTGCCTGCTGAATCGTGTTACAGATCCAGCGAGCAATAGTCTGCTTTGAAGCAGGGCACCAACCTGGTTGGCTGCATACAGGACAAACAGTGCTTCTGTTTTTCTGACTCTAGCCGTTCTGGCCACATAAATTTTCAAAGCCCTGACCACAGCAAGGGACTCGGAATCCTCCAAGTCACGTGTAGCCACAGGCACCACAATAGGTTGGTTCATATGAAAAGATGATCCCACGTTAGGCAAGAATTGAGGACGAGTCCGCAATTCCGCTCTATCCATATGGAAAACCAGATAGGGGCTTTTATGAAACAAAGCCGCCAATTCCAACACTCGCCTAGCCGAAGCCAAGGCTAATAACATGACCACCTTTCGAGTGAGATATTTTAACTCCACCATTTTAAGTGGTTCAAACCAATGCGACTTAAGGAAACTCAACACCACGTTAAGGTCCCAAGGCGCCACCGGAGGTACAAAAGGAGGCTGAATATGCAGCACTCCCTTCACATAAGCCTGTACTTCTTGGAGAGAAGCCAATTCTTTTTGAAAGAAAATGAATAAGGCCGAAATCTGAACCTTAATGGAGCCTAATTTTAGGCCCAAATTCACTCCAGTTTGTAGGAAGTGAAGGAAATGGCCCATATGGAATTCTTCCGTAGGAGCATTCCTGGCCTCCCAAGAAACATATTTTCGCCATATACGGTGATAATGTTTAGAAGTCACGTCCTTCCTAGCCTTTATCAGTGTAGGAATGACCTCATCCGACATGCCTTTTCTGCTAGGATCCGGCGTTTAACCGCCATGCCGTCAAACGCAGCCGCGGCAAGTCTTGGAACAGACAGGGCCCCTGTTGCAACAGGTCCTGTCCTAGAGGAAGAGGCCACGGACCTTCTGTGAGTATTTCCTGCAGATCCGGATACCAGGTCCTTCGTGGCCAATCTGGAACAATGAGAATTGTTCTCACTCCTCTCTTTCTTATTATTTTCAACACCTTGGGTATGAGAGGAAGAGGAGGAAATACATAGACCGACTGGAACACCCACGGTGTCACTAGGGCATCTACAGCTACCGCCTGAGGATCTTTTGATCTGGCGCAATACCTCTGTAGCTTTTTGTTGAGGCGAGACGCCATCATGTCTATCTGGGGTAATCCCCACTGACTTGCAATCTGTGCGAAGACTTCCTGATGAAGTCCCCACTTTCCTGGATGCAGGTCGTGTCTGCTGAGGAAGTCTGCTTCCCAGTTGTCCACTCCCGGAATGAACACTGCTGACAGTGCGCTTACATGAATTTCCGCCCAGCGAAGAATTCTGGTGGCATCCGCCATTGCCACTCTGCTCCATGTTCCGCCTTGGCGGTTTACATGATCCACTGCGGTGATGTTGTCTGACTGGATCAGAATTGGTTGGTTGCGCAGTAATGACTCCGCTTGACGTAGGGCATTGTATATGGCCCTCAGTTCCAGGATGTTGATGTGAAGACAAGTCTCTTGACTTGAACAAAGACCTTGGAAGTTTCTTCCCTGTGTGACTGTTCCCCAACCTCTGATGCTCACCAGGATCCAGTCCTGAATGCTGAACTTGCAGCCTTCTAGAAGGTGAGCACCCTGCAGCCACCACAGGAGAGATACCCTGGCCCTAGGGAACAGGGAGATCAACTGATGAATCTGTAGATGTGACCTGGACCACTTGTCCAGTAGGTCCCCCTGGAAAGTCCTCGCATGGAGTCTGCCGAAGGGAATGGCCTCGTATGATGCCACCATCTTTCCCAGGACTCGAGTGCAGTGATGCACTGACACCTTTTTTGGTTTCAATAGGTTCCTGACTAGAGTCATGAGTTCCTGAGCTTTTTCTATCGGAAGATAAACTCTTTTCTGGTCTGTATCCAGAATCAGGCCCAAGAAGGTCAGACGAGTCGTCGGAACCAACTGCGACTTCGGGATATTGAGAATCCAGACGTGTTTCTGCAACACCTTCAGTGAAAGTGATACGCTGTTCAGTAACTGCTCTCTTGATCTCGTTTTTATGAGGAGATCGTCCAAGTACGGGATAATTGTGACACCTTGCTTGTGCAGGAGCACCATAATTTCCGCCATTACCTTGGTGAAAATCCTCGGGGCCGTGGAAAGCCCAAACGGCAACGTCTGAAATTGGTAATGATAATCCTATACCGCAAATCTCAGGTACGCCTGATGAGGTGGATATATGGGAACATGAAGGTATGCATCCTTTATGTCCAGAGATACCATAAAATCCCCCCTTCCAGGCTGGCGATGACCGCTCTTAGCGATTCCATCTTAAACTTGAAACTTTTCAATTATAGGTTCAGAGATTTTTTAATTTAATATGGGTCTGACCGAACCGTCCGGTTTCGGGACTACAAACAGGGTTGAGTAATATCCCCTTCCTTGTTAAAGCAGGGGAACCTTGACCACCACCTGTTGAAGATACAATTTGTGAATTGCATTTTACACTATCTCCCCTTCCTGGGGAGAAGCTGGCAGGGCCGATTTGAAAAACCGGCGAGGAGGCACCTCTTTGAATTCCAGCTTGTAACCCTGAGAAACAATTTCTATTGCCCAGGGATTCACCTGCGAGTGAACCCAGATGTGGTTGAGAATACGAAGACGTGCCCCCACTGGGGCGGACTCCTTTAGCAGGACCCCAGCGTCCTGCGGTGGATTTTGCAGAGGCCGGGGAGGACTTCTGTTCCTGGGAACTAGCAGTGTTGTGCAGCTTTTTTCCTCTGCCCTTACCTCTGGCAAGAAAGGACGCACCTCATACTTTCTTGTTTCTTTGTGATCGAAAGGACTGCATTTGGAAATGTGGTGCTTTCTTAGGCTGTGAGGGAATATAAGGCAAAAAAATTAGATTTACCAGCTGTTCTTTGAGCATCTCTCATATATAAGACAGCATCTTTTATATGCCCTAGGGTCAATAAAATGGTATCCTTATCTAGGGTCTCAATTTCCGCTGATAAGGTATCTGTACATGCTGCTACAGCGCTACAAACCCAGGCCGACGCAATTGCCGGTCTGAGTAAGGTACCAGAATGTGTGCAAATGGACTTCAAGGTAAACTCCTGCTTGCAGTTAGCAGGATCCCTGAGGGTAGCCGTATCTTGGGATGGCCGCGCTACCTTTTTGGATAAGCGTGTCAATGCTTTTTCCACCCTAGGGGAGGATTCTCACCGTATCCTGTCCGTTGGCGGGAAAGGATACACCATAAGAATCCTTTTGGGAATCTGCAGTTTTTTGTCTGGAGATTCCCAAGCTTTTTCACATAATTCGTTCAACTCATGTGAGGGGGGAAAGGTTACCTCAGGTTTCTTTCCGTTATACATGTGTACCCTCGTGTCCGGGACAGGGGGTTCCTCTGTGATATGCAAAACATCTTTTATTGCCATAATCATATATGGAATACATTTAGCCAATTTTGGCTGTAATTTTGCATCTTCGTAGTCGACACTGGAGTCAGAATCCGTGTCGGTATCTGTATCTATTATTTGGGATAGTGGGCGCTTTTGAGACCCCGAAGGTCCCTGCGACATAGGGACAGACATGGGTTGACTCCGTGGCTGTACCCTAGCTTCAGCTCTAATGTTTTGTGCAATAAATTTACATTAGCACTTAAAACATTCCACATATCCATCCAGTCAGGTGTCGGCGGAGACACCACATTCATTTGCTCCCCGTCTTCTCTAGGAGAGCCTTTTACCTCAGACATGTCGACACACGCGTATCGACACACCACACACTCAGGGAATCCTCTTATCTGAAGACAGTTCCCCCACAAGGCCCTTTGGAGAGACAGAGAGAGAGTATGCCAGCACACACCCCAGCGCTATATGACCCAGGAAAAAACACAATAAATATATGTTTACCCAGTAGCGCTGTGTATATATGTATATATGCGCCTAATTATGTGCCCCCCCTCTTCTTTAAAACCCTCTTTCACTGTGGTATAAGCAGGGGAGAGTCCGGGGAGCTTCCTCTCAGCTGTGCTGTGGAGAAAATGGCGCTGGTGAGTGCTGAGGGAGAAGCCCCGCCCCCTCGGCGGCGGGCTTCTGTCCCGCTCAAATACACAAAAAATTGGTGGGGGCTCTTATATATATATATATATATATATATATATATATACAGTGGCCAGCTGTATACATATATACTTTTGCCAAAGAGAGGTTCATATGCTGCCCAGGGCGCCCCCCCTGCGCCCTGCACCCTTACAGTGACTGCCGTGTGTGAGGTGTATGGGAGCAATGGCGCACAGCTTCACCGCTGTGCGTTACCTCAGTGAAGATCATGAAGTCTTCTGCCGCCTCTGAAGTCTTCTTTTCTTCTCATACTCACCCGGCTTCTATCTTCCGGCTCTGCGAGGAGGACGGCGGCGCGGCTCTGGGACGGACGGCGAGGGTGAGACCTGCGTACCGATCCCTCTGGAGCTAATGGTGTCCAGTAGCCTAAGAAGCAGTGCCTTGAAACTCACAGAAGTAGGTCTGCTTCTCTCTCCTCAGTCCCTCAATGCAGGGAGTCTGTTGCCAGCAGGCTCCCTGAAAATAAAAAACCTAACAAAATACTTTCTGACAGGAAACTCAGGAGAGCTCCCTGTAATGCACCCAGTCTCCTCTGGGCACAGTATCAAACTGAGGTCTGGAGGAGGGGCATAGAGGGAGGAGCCAGTGCCCACCCAGACCTAAAGTCTTTCTTAAAGTGCCCATGTCTCCTGCGGAGCCCGTCTATCCCCATGGTCCTTACGGAGTCCCCAGCATCCTCTAGGACGTAAGAGAAATTATAAACACTTGTATTAATATTGGGATATTTGTATAATGATATTAGATTAGGGTTTATATTGACTTAATTGTTACAGCCTCACCATATGAATGTTAGTCATCCACTGGATTAATTCCATGTATTACGTTCCACTAGTGTTATAAACGTGATTCAATCGGTTTGCTATATTGTTTTATGCAGTAATACATGTACATTAGACTAGTTTGTATAAATGAGTGATTTTATTGCATTATTTAAGTACTTTTAGTAGGATATATTTAAATGATTGTAAGAAGCCAGGTACAGGTATCTACTATTGGATCCTCTGGGTCATGTGATCGGGACCTCCAGAGGATAAATACCCGGTGAAACGGACTTGGCGGCATCTCTTGAAAAAGGATAGAGCATTATCCGAAATGCGTTAAGGCCGTCATTTTACCAGGAGCCGTGAAAATCACCTCAGGGAGGGGAAAGCCGCATTGAACATCTGACTCGCCCGGCACCAATCGTGAGCTGCAGCACAAATGGAAACCAGGAGATACACATCTGATTAACTTCCTTGAAAGTGACTGTCTTACCACACCTGGGTTTTTATCTGTTTTGGTTAAATAAAACCTATCTTTTGGACCTACGCTGTATCCACATGCTTGACAGAAGTGGGGGACTAAAAATAAACCTTTTGGAGCACGTGAGACTAAATTCAAATGTAAGTCTTGCCTTTCATTGTAAACACACATCGTAGCGAAAACTTGAACTCAGCGTAAAGATACCTTTTGGGGACTGCAGGTGAGAACACTAAAGTAAGTGTCTGCTCATCAGCCCAGTCACAAAGGGGAATCTGACTGAATTACCAGCTACGTTAGTGCTAACAGGAAAGATTTTGTAACATCATCATAGTTGCAAAATGTGTCACCATTCATGATACATTGTAGCACTTTGGAGGATAACATTATAAAGTAATACAAGTTTTTTTTCATGAGCAGATTGTGGTCATAATGTGTGGGGTGTAATTATAAATTATTCAACATAAACCATTCAAGGATTTTAAGTGTTAAACACTAACAGTTAGGCCGTTGGCCATAAGCATAGGACACTTTGATTATAACATTACAGGTATTTTATGGCTTGTACCTCAGCGCAGGCAGCCTAAACTTTTTTGACATTTGCTATGTAACACGGGTAATGGTGTAACCCGATCAGGCTGCCAGCTGCATACATCAAGAGCTCAGACCAGAACCGCTTTGTTTATAGACCGGAGGGAACACATACGGCAGCCAAAAAATCCATTGAATTGCCAGTGCGGCCACGAACGCAGCTTGAGGATCCCTTGTTCTTGCTCCGAAGACCAGAACCTTGTGATTGTGTTGAGACGCCAACAGGTCTACATATGGTAGGCCCCACTTGTCCACTAGCAGTTGAAATACTTCTGGATGAAGGCTCCATTCTCCAGCATGTACGTCCTGATGACTGAGGAAGTCCGCTTCCCAGTTGAGGACCCGCGGAATGAACACTGCCGATATGGTTGGCAGATGGCGTTCCGCCCATTGAAGAATCTTTGACACTTCCATCATTGCCATGCGGCTTCGAGTGCCGCCTTGATGATTTATGTACGCCACCGTGGTGGCGTTGTCTTACTGTACTTGAACAGGCCTGTGCAGTACCAGATGCCGGGCCAGTTTCAGAACATTTACACTGCCCGCAATTCCAGAATGTTTATCAGGAGGAGAAACTCCTCCCTGGTCCACCGACCCTGAAGAGAGTGTTGCTCCAACACCGCACCCCAACCCCTCAGATTGGCATCCGTCGTCAGAAGGACCCAGTTGGAGATCAAGAAGGGACGACCCCTGCTCAATCGTTGGGCCTGCAACCACCAGGTCAGTGACAGACGGACCTCCGGAGACAAGGAGATCATTTGAGACCTTATCCGGTGAGGCAGGCCATCCCACTTGGCAGTTTCTGCAGAGGGCGGGAATGAAATTGAGCATACTCCACCATGTCGAAAGCCGACACCATGAGGCCTAGTACTTGCATCGCCGAGTGTATCAACACACGCGGACGAGAGAGGAAGCAACATATCTTGTACTGAAGCTTCAGGACTGTCTCCTGTGACAAAAACAACCTCTGGTTGTGTGTGTCCAACAACGCTCCTAGATGCAACATGCTCTGGGCAGGGACCAGGGATGATTTCTTCCAGTTGATGAGCCACCCGTGGGCTTGCAGAAACTGGACCGTCAGATCCAAATGACGGATGAAAACTTCTGGGGAATTGGCCAGGATCAGCAGGTCATCCAGATACGGCAGAATCCAGATGCCCCAATGGCGGAGTGAAGCCTTCATAACTGTCATGACCTTGGTGAAAATTCACAGAGCCGTGGTCAGACCAAACGGTAAGGCCCGGAATTTGTAATGGAGATTGCCAATAGCAAACCTCAGGTACTGCTGATGTGACATGGCAATAGGGATATGCAGGTAAGCATCCTGTATATCCAGGGATACCATATAGTCCCCTGGTTCCAAAGCCAGAACAATAGAACGAAGGGTCTCCATACAAAACTTGGAGACCCTCACAAACTTGTTCAAAAATTTGAGGTTGAGAATGGGCCGGGAGGAACCATTCGGTTTGGGGACTAGGAACAGCGTTGAATAGTACCCCCTGCCCCTCTGAGCCAGAGGCACTGGCACTATCACTTCGGTGTCCAGGAGGGATTGCACCACTAAACGGGGAGTTGTTGCCTTCACCTGATCCGAAGGGATGTCTGTCAGGCAACAGTGAGGATGGGGCCATGTCTTGAAGGATATAGCGTATCCGTGAGTGATGACTTCCCGTACCCAAGCGTCTGAAGTGGTCTTCAACCATACCTGGGTGAACTGTAGAAGTCGGCCTCCCACCCTGGGATCCCCCAGGGGGAGGCCCGCTCTGTCATCCCGCAGGCTTGTCAGATTTGGAAGCCGGCTGATGGGCAGCCCAGGCACGTTTAGGCTTGGTGGTTTTAGAAGTGTGAGACTGTTTCGGGTACGCCTGACCCTTTGCTTTACCCGGAGGGCGAAAGGAACGAAAGGATGTACTCTTAGCCTTCGGGGCCGAAGGAGTAGTACTAGATAGACATGCGACAATCTTGTTGAGATCCTCACCAAAGAGGATGTTTCCTTTAAATAGGAGTACCTCCAGGGTTTTCAAGAGTACAAATCCACCGACCAGGACCACAACCAGAGAATACAGCGAGCCAAAATGGATGTCGTAGCAGCCTTGGCCGCCAGAACACCTGCATCTGAAGCTGCTTCTTTAATTTCCATGGCGGATTAACCGCAGGGACCATATAAGGCTGATAAGGCACAAGAGGTCCCATAGGGGGTGCAAGTCTAGTTACCAGCATAGTCAGTAAATTAGAAAAGGCAGACCCTGATGTACCCCATTGTTACAAACTGACTGAGGGGTAGAGAACCCCCAAAACCTGAACCCTCTGCATCCATGTTATCCTTAAATGCATCTGGGACAACATAACTGTGCACGGCAGAATCAGCCCCAGACCCATCGCCCCCCTGTAGCTGACATGATATGAAAGCGTAAACCACGGGCGACACAGTACAATATCAGCAGATATAATACCTAACACAAACCACCCGTGCAGTGTGACAGCACAAACAGAGGATTTCTGAGGTAAAATGTTACTGAAAAACACTGAGAAAAATACAAAATACGTATATCCTGTGAAATACCTATATTATCTAATAACCCTGACGCACGGAGCCCCCTCAGGTTACAGAATATGCAGTAGGAGTGAGATACATGGAGTAGAGATCACCCAGCAGCTATATGCACACACAGTCACATGTACAATGCAGGAATTATGACAAACAATAAAACTGCACTGGACTAGCAATACTATTACTGAGTAAAGCTATGTATATAAACAGATATATCAATGCACAGTAAAAACTGGATGAATATCACAGGGTACTTGTACTAAATAACCCTGAAGTATGCACTTGTTCTTAATTAACACTGTCTAACGACATGTAGAATACTTAAGTGTCCTGTAAATGCGCAGCGCTGATGACGGCTTTACAGAGGAGGCATCACCCAGCAGTCCCAGAATGTGCAGCTGTGTGTGATGGCGCCAAACGCTGAAAGGGAGTGAGGGAGACAGAGAGATGCAGCTCCAGGGTGGGAACATTTACTCTAAATGGCGTCCAGGGGTTGGGGGAGGGGCTACAGGCCAGAGCCTTATCCCCTTGCTGGACTACACCACCGGGTGCTGCGGGCCTTAATAAAATGGATTACAGCCTAATCCGACCTGTGCCCTTGCTGGGTAATCTAGTGGGGTCCCTTTCGGCCACAGTGTCCACGCCAGCACGCGCAGCCCGCCTCTTAATGGCCGTGGTGGATCACGATTTCCAGTGGGTCCTGCCTGGGGGACCCTCTTACCTCCTCCCTGAGTGCAGCAACGCGATCCCGGAGAACTTCGGTTAGTGTGTGTGCCCTGGGTGAAGAACCGGAGCCCCAGCTGTAAGTACCCTGCAACCAGGGATGCAGGAGTATACAGCGCCGCTGGGGGAGGTGATGGAGCTGCAGCAGGAGATATCAGAATGATATTTAGCACTAGAGTGCCTCTGCTGCAGCCCTTGAAGTCTTCTATTCGTCTTTAAAATAGCTCTTCTTAGGGCTGCTGGAGCAGTCCTGCCTGTTAGCTGCCTGCACTGCAGGCACCAACTTACAAACTGAGCTTCTGTGCACGGAGGCGGGGTTATAGAGGAGGCGGCGCTGAGCATCTTGGGAACAGTCAAAGCTTTTAGCCTGTTGGTGCCTCGGATCAAGATCCTACACTACACCCCGATGTTATTCCCTGTGGAATACCAGTGTACCCTGCTGCAGAAATCTAAATTGCAGTGTAAAAATAAAGCACACAGTATTTACTCTTCAATACACATGATGTGGTTCAAATGGAATGAATACTGGGAGAGCCAGGGATAGCCCACTACCTATAGTCAGACTTGCCTACACTCCCGGATTCAGCGGGAGGCTCACGATTTTTCAATGAGCCTCCCGCTGCCCCGCAAACTTTGCCTGCCCTCCCGCTTTTTAAACGAGCTCCCTGTTAAGCCGGACTGCGCATGCGCGAGTCCGGAAATGCGGGGGGCGGGGCCTGCACGTAAGAGGTCACAGCCGTCCGTGGTGGCTGTCCTGACTCCTGCTGTGCAGTGTGCACACAGAGCCGGCAGCCTGAGCGGAACAGCAGAGCAGCTGGTCTGCTGACATCCAATGCTCTGCTTCACTGCTGCTGGCCCCGCCCACCACACTCAGTGCTGCGTGTAACACACAGCCCATCTTACCTCTTCCTGCTCCTCAGTGCTGCTGCCTCCCTCCACCACACTGTCCCGGCCCCTGCTCTAAGTTCATAGGAAGGAGCAGCCATAGCCAGGTGGGTGCTGTATGTGCTGGGGGTTTTTATGAGAAAGGGGGGATGTGTATAGTGTGGTCAGGGGAAGGGAGTGTGTACTGTGCATTATGTAATGTTACATGGTACTTTCTGTAATAAGGGGGGAGGAGGGGCTGTGTGATATGTAATGTGCTACCGGGTGTAATATTAGGAGGGGGGGGGGGGGGCAGGGCCGGATTAAGCCCTTGGGGGGCCCAGGGCAGCCAAGACTGCCCCCCCCCCCCCCCACCAGCAACCACCCCCTGCAGGGGCAAAAGCAGGATACGGAAGGGGGAGTTTCCTTTGATGCACGCACATGTGTTTGTGTGTGCGTATATATATATATACATACCTCCCAACTGTCCCGATTTTCGCGGGACAGTCCCGTTTTTTGGGGACTGTCCCGCTGTCCCACCCGCGGACCGCAGTGTCCCGCGGTGGGGGGGGGGGGGCAGTTGGGAGGCTCTGTCTCTCGCTGCCCTGCTTAGCAGAGCAGCGGAGAATAGACGCTGTGCGCATGCGCACAGCGTCTATTCATTGGAGACAGAGGGAGAGGGGGCATGCCAGTGGCTCACAGAGCGCTGGGCATGCCCCTTCAGTGACGAAAACAGGGGGCGTGGCTCGCGATCGCGGGTCCTCCCGCGAAGCCACGCCTCCTTTTCACAGGCCACGCCCCCTTTTCGGGAACGCGCACGGCTTCGCCGCGCATATGTCCCTCTTCACAGGAGACAAAAGTTGGGAGGTATGATAGATATATATATATATACACACCCCCCACAGCTGGCACACGCAGAGACTGAATAAAGAGACTGACACTAGCAACTGTGTCAGTATCTTTATTCAGTCTCTGCGAGTGCCAGCCGTGTGGGGTATCTATATTGTTCTGGAAGGCAAGACACCAGAGCAAGTTGCTACACTATTTATTAGGAGTGCCGGACTAGTAAGATTTACACACACACATATATATATATATATATATATATATTATATACACACACACACACACACACACACACACACACACACACACACACACACACTCACACACGTTACATAGAACTCATACACCCACATACACACACATACACACACACACACAGAAAATATACACACATACATATACACTAATAGAACTGTTCTATTAGTGTATTTGTATGTGTGTATATTTTCTATGTGTGTATGTGTTCTATCTGTGTATACTGTATGTATGTGTATATGTTCTAATAGAACATATACACATACATACAGGATACACAGATAGAACACATACACACATAGAAAATATACACACATACATATACACATACATACAGTGTACACAGATAGAACGCAAACTGTGTGTACACTTACACTGAAGCCTGCCCTGAGTAAAGTAGTGAGGATGCCACAGCCAGGAGATATTGCTGGGAGCCAGGGGTACAGTTCACCATTAGGCTCCGCCCCACGACAAAAATGCCGCGATTTGAGAGACGGTGGGGAGGGGGCGGAACCAACATGACGTAATTCTATAACAATGATCTCATATTAGCCCCGCCCCCTCTGCTCCGATCCCCGAATCGTGGTATACAGCCACAAGGGGGTGGAGCTCCGAATGCAGGCCATAGGACCGGACAGTGGCCATTGATAAAAAAAAAACATTCTGGCCACCCCCCTATCCCCTCTGCACATAGCCAGCCACCGGCAACAGGAGCTGTTGGGGTCAAGGCCCCACGCTGAAGCAGGGAGGAGAAGACTCTCGGCTGCTGGGGAGGGAGGATTCCGCGCTGCCAGCGGGTGTGTGATGTCTCTCTCGCGGCTGTGTGTGTGGCTCCCTCCTCACGGGTCAGCGACTGATACAGGGCAGAGGGGACAGCAGCACCAGAGCGTTGCAGAGCAGCTTCGGCTCGGGGGCCCCTTTTGCCAGGGGGGCCCGGGGTACTGATCCCCTTGGCACCCCCCTTAATCCGGCTCTGGGGGGGGGGGGGTTGTGCTGTGTATAATATAAAGTAATATGGTGCTGCGTACTATCTGTGATAGGGGGGGGGCTGTGTGATATGTAATGTGCTACCGGGTGTAATATATGGGGGGGGGGGGGGGGTTTGTGCTGTGTATAATATAATGTAATATGGTGCTGTGTACTATCTGTGATAGGGGGGGGGGGGGAGCTGTGTGATATGTAATGTGCTACCGGATGTAATATTAGGGGAAGGGGGTGGGGGGGTGGGGGTTGTGCGGTGTATAATATATGTAATATGGTGCTGTGTACTATCTGTGATGGGGGGGCTGTGTGATATGTAATGTGCTACCGGGTGTAATATTAGGGGGGGAGGGGGGGGTTGTGCTGTTTATAATATAATGTAATATGGTGCTGTGTACTATCTGTGATGGGGGGGGCGCTGTGTGATATGTAATGTGCTACCGGGTGTAATATTAGGGGGGGGGGGGGTTGTGCTGTGTATAATATAATGTAATATGGTGCTGTGTACTATCTGTGATAGGGGGGGGGGGGGGGGCTGTGTGAAATGTAATGTGCTACTCGGTGTAATATTGTGGGGACTGTGTAGGCTGTGTATAATTTTATGAAATATGGGTCCGGGTGTACTGGCTGCAATATGGGGGACTGGGGCTATGTATAATGTAATGCAGTGGTTAAAGTGGGGCGGAGCTGCGTTCCGCCTCCGCCCAGCCACAGCATCAGGTCCCTGCTGCATTGTAATGGTGGCAGCGGCCGCCAGCCAATCCCGGCTCGCGGACCGGCTGCAGCACCAATCAAAAATAGGGGCGGCTTTTTAAAATCTGGCATGAGCCAATCACGGCTCGCGGACCGCCAGCCAATGAGAAGCTGCCAAGTGGCAGCTTCTCATTAGCTGGCGGTCCGGGAGCCGTAAAATGGAGTTCTGCCTGCAGTAATCTGCAAAAGGGAGCTCTGTGGCCACGCCACTTCCCCATGAAGCCACGCCCCTACATTTTTGACACACACGCGCCTACGGCACACACTTGCCCAGTTTTTTTATAGGGTGGTACCGATGCCGTTTCTTGCACACAGTGCTAAAAAAAAAAAGAATTTACTCACCGGTAATTTTATTTCTCGTAGTCCGTAGTGGATGCTGGAAACTCCGTAAGGACCATGGGGAATAGCGGGCTCCGAAGGAGGCTGGGCACTCTAGAAAGATTTATGACTACCTGGTGTGCACTGGCTCCTCCCACTATGACCCTCCTCCAAGCCTCAGTTAGGACACTGTGCCCGGACGAGCTGACATAATAAGGAAGGATTTTGAATCCCGGGTAAGACTCATACCAGCCACACCAATCACACCGTACAACTCGTGATACTATATCCAGTTTGACAGTATGAAAACAACTGAGCCTCTCAACAGATGGCTCAACAATAACCCTTTAGTTAGCAATAACTATTTACAAGTATTGCAGACAATCCGCACTTGGGATGGGCGCCCAGCATCCACTACGGACTACGAGAAATAGAATTACCGGTGAGTAAATTCTTATTTTCTCTGACGTCCTAGTGGATGCTGGGAACTCCGTAAGGACCATGGGGATTATACCAAAGCTCCCAAACGGGCGGGAGAGTGCGGATGACTCTGCAGCACCGAATGAGAGAACTCCAGGTCCTCCTCAGCCAGGGTATCAAATTTGTAGAATTTTGCAAACGTGTTTGCCCCTGACCAAGTAGCTGCTCTGCAAAGTTGTAAAGCCGAGACCCCTCGGGCAGCCGCCCAAGATGAGCCCACCTTCCTTGTGGAATGAGCATTTACAGATTTTGGCTGTGGCAGGCCTGCCACAGAATGTGCAAGCTGAATTGTACTACAAATCCAGCGAGCAATAGTCTGCTTAGAAGCAGGAGCACCCAGCTTGTTGGGTGCATACAGGATAAACAGCGAGTCAGATTTTCTGACTCCAGCCGTCCTGGAAACATATATTTTCAGGGCCCTGACAACGTCTAGCAACTTGGAGTCCTCCAAATCCCTAGTAGCCGCAGGCACCACAATAGGCTGGTTCAGGTGAAACGCTGACACCACCTTAGGGAGAAACTGGGGACGAGTCCTCAATTCTGCCCTATCCATATGGAAAATCAGATAAGGGCTTTTACATGATAAAGCCGCCAATTCTGACACTCGCCTGGCTGAAGCCAAGGCCAATAACATGACCACTTTCCACGTGAGATATTTTAGATCCACGGTTTGTAGTGGCTCAAACCAATGTGATTTTAAGAAACTCAACACCACGTTGAGATCCCAAGGTGCCACAGGAGGCACAAACGGGGGCTGAATATGCAGCACTCCTTTCACAAATGTCTGAACTTCAGGTACTGAAGCTAGTTGTTTTTGAAAGAAAATCGACAGAGCCGAGATCTGTACTTTAATGGAGCCTAGTTTTAGGCCCATATTCACTCCTGCTTGCAGGAAATGCAGAAATCGACCTAGTTGAAATTCCTCTGTTGGGGCCTTTTTGGCCTCGCACCATGCAACATATTTCCGCCATATGCGGTGATAATGATTTGCCGTAACATCTTTCCTGGCTTTAATAAGCGTAGGAATGACTTCTTCCGGAATACCCTTTTCCTTCAGGATCCGGCGTTCAACCGCCATGCCGTCAAACGCAGCCACGGTAAGTCTTGGAACAGACAGGGCCCCTGCTGTAGCAGGTCCTGTCTGAGCGGCAGAGGCCACGGGTCCTCTGAGATCATCTCTTGAAGTTCCGGGTACCACGCTCGTCTTGGCCAATCCGGAACCACGAGAATTGTGTTTACTCCTCGCTTTCTTATTATTCTCAATACCTTTGGTATGAGAGGCAGAGGAGGGAACACATAAACCGACTGGTACACCCACGGTGTCACTAGAGCGTCCACAGCTATCGCCTGAGGGTCCCTTGACCTGGCGCAATATCTTTTTAACTTTTTGTTGAGGCGGGACGCCATCATGTCCACCTGTGGTTTTTCCCAACGGTTTACCAGCATCTGGAAGACTTCTGGATGAAGTCCCCACTCTCCCGGGTGGAGGTCGTGTCTGCTGAGGAAGTCTGCTTCCCAGTTGTCCACTCCCGGAATGAACACTGCTGACAGTGCTAGTACATGATTCTCCGCCCATCTGAGAATTCTTTTGGCTTCTGCCATTGCCATCCTGCTTCTTGTGCCTCCCTGTCGATTTACATGGGTGACTGCCGTGATGTTGTCTGACTGGATCAGCACCGGCTGGTGTAGGAGCAGGGATTTTGCTTGACTTAGGGCATTGTAAATGGCCCTTAGTTCCAGAATATTTATGTGAAGGGAAGTCTCCTGACTCGACCATAGTCCTTGGAAGTTTCTTCCCCGTGTGACTGCCCCCCAGCCTCGAAGGCTGGCATCCATGGTCACCAGGACCCAGTCCTGTATGCCGAACCTGCGGCCCTCTAGAAGATGGGCACTCTGCAGCCACCACAGTAGAGACACCCTGGTTCTTGGAGACAGGGTTATTAAGCGATGCATCTGAAGATGCGATCCGGACCATTTGTCCAATAGGTCCCACTGAAAGATTCTGGCATGGAACCTGCCGAAGGGAATTGCTTCGTAAGAAGCTACCATCTTTCCCAGGACCCGCGTGCAGTGATGCACCGATACCTGTTTCGGTTTCAGGAGGTCTCTGACTAGAGATGACAACTCCCTGGCTTTCTCCTCCGGGAGAAACACTTTTTTCTGGACTGTATCCAGAATCATACTCAGGAACAGTAGCCGTGTCGTCGGAACCAGCTGTGACTTTGGGATATTCAGAATCCAGCCGTGCTGGTGCAGCACTTCCTGAGATAGTGCTACTCCCACCAACAACTGTTCCTTGGATCTCGCCTTTATTAGGAGATCGTCCAAGTACGGGATAATTAAAACTCCCTTTTTTCGAAGGAGTATCATCATTTCCGCCATAACCTTGGTAAATACCCTCGGTGCCGTGGACAGTCCAAACGGCAGCGTCTGGAATTGGTAATGGCAATCCTGTACCACAAATCTGAGGTACTCCTGGTGAGGATGGTAAATGGGGACATGCAAGTAAGCATCCTTGATGTCCAGGGATACCATGTAATCTCCCTCGTCCAGGCTTGCAATAACCGCCCTGAGCGATTCCATCTTGAACTTGAATTTTTTTATGTATGTGTTCAAGGATTTCAAATTTAAAATGGGTCTCACCGAACCGTCCGTTTCGGCACCACAAATAGTGTGGAATAGTAACCCCGGCCTTGTTGAAGTAGGGGTACCTTGATTATCACCTGCTGGGAATACAGCTTGTGAATTGCCGCTAGCACCGCCTCCCTGTCTGAGGGAGCAATCGGCAAGGCAGATTTTAGGAACCGGTGGGGTGGAGACGCCTCGAATTCCAGTTTGTACCCCTGAGATACTATTTGAAGGATCCAGGGATCCACCTGTGAGCGAGCCCACTGACCGCTGAAATTCTTGAGGCGGCCCCCCACCGTACCTGGCTCCACCTGTGGAGCCCCACCGTCATGTGGCGGACTTGGAAGAAGAAGCGGGGGAGGACTTTTGCTCCTGGGAACCTGCTGTTTGTTGCAGCCTTTTTCCCCTACCTCTGCCTCTGGACAGAAAAGACCCGCCTTTTCCACGCTTGTTTTTCTGGGTCCGAAAGGACTGAACCTGATAAAACGGCGCCTTCTTAGGCTGTGAGGGGACATGGGGTAAAAATGCTGACTTCCCAGACGTTGCTGTGGAAACTAGGTCCGAGAGACCATCCCCAAATAATTCCTCACCCTTATAAGGCAAAACTTCCATGTGCCTTTTAGAATCTGCATCTCCTGTCCACTGGCGAGTCCATAAGCCTCTCCTAGCAGAAATGGACAATGCACTTACTTTAGATACCAGCCGGCAGATTTCCCTCTGTGCATCTCTCATATATAAGACTGAGTCTTTGATATGGTCTATGGTTAGCAGGATCGTGTCTCTGTCTAGTGTGTCAATATTTTCTGACAGTTTATCTGACCACGCGGCGGCAGCACTGCACATCCATGCTGACGCAATAGCTGGTCTAAGTATAATGCCTGAGTGTGTGTATACAGACTTCAGGATCGCCTCCTGCTTTCTATCAGCAGGTTCCTTGAGGGCGGCCGTATCCGGAGACGGTAGTGCCACCTTTTTAGACAAACGTGTGAGCGCTTTATCCACCCTAGGAGGTGTTTCCCAACGTGACCTATCCTCTGGTGGGAAAGGGAACGCCATTAGTACCTTCTTAGGAATTACCAATTTTTTATCAGGGAAAGCCCACGCTTCTTCACACACTTCATTTAATTCATCTGATGGGGGAAAAACTACGGGTAGTTTTTTCTCCCCAAACATAATACCCTTTTTAGTGGTACCTGTATTTATATCAGAAATGTGTAACACCTCTTTCATTGCCTCAATCATGCAGTGAATGGCCTTAGTGGGCATCAGGTTAGACTCATCGTCGTCGACACTGGTGTCAGTATCAGTGTCGACATCTGGGGCTGCGGTCTGAGGTAGCGGGCGTTTCAGAGCCCCTGATGACCTTTGAGACGCCTGGACAGGCACGAGCTGAGAAGTCGGCTGTCCCACATTTGGCATGTCGTCAAATTTCTTATGTAATGAGTCTATACGTGCACTCATTTCTTTCCATAAGCTCATCCACTCAGGTGTCTGCCCCGCAGGGGGTGACATCCCTTCTAAAGGCATCTGCTCAGTCTCCACATCATTATCCTCATCAAACATGTCGACACAGCCGTACCGACACACCGCACACACACAGGGAATGCTCCAACAGAGGACAGGACCCACAAAAGCCCTTTGGGGGGACAGAGTGAGAGTATGCCAGCACACACCAGAGCGCTATATAATGCAGGGACTAACTGAGTTATGTCCCCTATAGCTGCTTTTTGTCACAACTGAGGGCCTGAGCTGACGGGAGGCAGCCTCAGTTGTAGGGGCTGAGATGTACCGGAACCTGGGAGGTTGTATCAGACCCCTGGACATGTAGGTAACATGAATAATAACTGCCCGAAGGCGTGACCACGACAACTTGGATAAAAGTCAATGATGTTTATTATGACAACTCCGCAACACAGCAGCAGTAAAAGAAAACGTAAAAGTCAGCAAAGAATAAATACAGTTCCTGGGTACTACAGGATGGCAGGAGCCACAGGGCACTGGTAGTGTGAGATAGTTCTTATGATCTTCTAGATGGAAAGTCCTTACCAGGCCCGACTGTAGCAATGGAGATAACCCAGGATTGTGCCAGCTGGTGTTCCAGGAAAAGCTGGGTTGCTGAAGATAAAACAGCTGCTGTGGATACTGGCTGGAACCAGACTGTTGTTAGCACGGAGTGGATACTGGCTGGAACCAGTTAAATAATAAATGAACTTGGGAGCGATGAAATATGAACTGAAATGTAGAACTTGAGAGCGGAGAAATAATAATACCGGTGGAGAGTGGTAAAGTGTAGAAAGGACACCGGCCCTTTAAGGAAAGCTGTACTCTGCTGGAAGCTGAGCTGGAAGCAGGTAATGTTGTAGCTGGAAACAGATGAATCCACAATGGATTGGAGAGTCAGGCTACACCGCAGGTGGAATGCTGGTGCGGGTCTCTATGGTGGAAGTCTTGAGACAGGAGCTGGAACCTGGAAGACAATCACAGGAGAGAGACAAACAGGAACTAGGTTTGACAACCAAAGCACTGACGCCTTCCTTGCTCAGGCACAGTGTATTTATACCTGCAGCAAGGAAGGGATTGGCTAGGCAATTATGCAGATTAACAATACTGACAACAGATTGGAGGAAATGATCAGCTGACAGAATCCAAGATGGCTGCGCCCATGCAGACACTTGGAGGGAAGTTTGGTTTGTAATCCATGTGGTAATGAAAACAGTAATGGCGGCGCCGGCCACTGGAGACAGGAGACGCCAGGCTGACAAGTGCACATCCAACCACGCGGACACAGCGGAGGCCGCGGCTGACGTAATCGCCACTCTGACACTCTGCATGCAGAAGCTCAGGGACGGCGGCGGAGGCCGCGGGAGACGCCATGCCAGATGTAATAAGGCGTTACTGTGACAGCGTCTCAGAGAGACAGGAGAGGATGCAGGAATGTGAACATTAGGATAACAGATGGGATCCGGTCCTGGAGCGCTGAGCCAGCCTTAGGAGGCATCTGATGGGTAAGAAATGGCGTCCAGATACCCGGATCGTGACAGCACCCCCCCCTTTAGGAGTGGCCCCAGGACACTTCTTTGGCTTTTGAGGAAACTTGGAATGGAATCTCCGGACCAAGGCAGGAGCATGGACATCAGAAGCATTGGTCCATGAACGTTCCTCAGGGCCGTAACCCTTCCAGTCAATAAGATACTGTAGTTGACCGTAACGGTGACGTGAGTCCAGGATCTTGGCCACTTCATACTCAACGCCTCGTTGAGTTTGGACTTTCGGAGTTGGAGGAAGTGAGGAATGAAACCGATTCAAGATCAGCGGTTTCAACAGGGAAACATGGAATGTCCTGGGTATTTTTAAGAAGGGAGGCAACTGGAGTCTGTAAGCAACAGGATTGATGACTTGTTCAATCTTGAAAGGACCGATATAGCGAGGTGCAAACTTCATACTGGGAACTCTTAACCTCAAATTCTTCGTGGATAACCATACCCGATCACCCACCTTGAGAGCAGGAACTGCTCGACGCTTCTTATCCGCAAACTTCTTGTACCTGAACGATGCCTTGAGCAGAGCTGATCGTACGCTCTTCCAGATATTGGCAAACTGATGCAAGGTGATATCCACTGCGGGAACAGAAGTTGCTGGAAGCGGTTGGAACTCAGGGACTTTAGGGTGGAATCCAAAGTTAGTGAAGAATGGTGTTGAAGCAGATGAAGAATGATACTGGTTGTTATGACAGAACTCGGCCCAGGGAAGTAATTGAACCCAGTCATCTTGAGAGGAGGACACATAGATGCGGAGGAAGGCCTCCAAGTCCTGATTCACCCTCTCGGTTTGACCATTGGTCTGAGGATGGTAAGCCGTGGAAAACTTTAGCTTGACTTGGAGGACTTGACATAAACTTCGCCAGAATTTGGCTGTGAATTGAACTCCTCGATCTGAGATAATTTCTTCAGGAAGACCGTGGAGTCGGAAGATCTCTTGTATGAATACTTGAGCCAACTTGGAAGCTGACGGAAGACCGGTGAGAGGAATGAAGTGTGCCATCTTGGTGAACCGGTCAACTACCACCCAGATGGTATTGAACTTGTTGCACATGGGTAAGTCTGTAATGAAATCCATCGACAAGTGGGTCCATGGTTGACGGGGAACGGATAGTGGAACCAGTTGCCCCGCAGGCGACTGGCGGGATACTTTATGTTGGGCACACTTTGGGCAAGATGCAATAAACTCCAAGACGTCCTTTTTCAGAGTTGGCCACCAATAGGACCTAGAGATAAACTCCAGGGTTTTTTGGATACCTGTATGTCCGGCAAAACGGGAAGCATGGGCCCAATGCATGAGCTTCTTCCTTAGCATCGGCTTCACAAAACTTTTCCCTGATGGGGGCGTAGAGTCCATCCCTACCGTGGAGAATGCCAACGGATTTATAATAGGATGCTTGTCTGAAGACTCTGACTCATTTTCTTGCTCCCATGAGCGGGAAAGGGCATCGGCCTTGCGATTCTGAGAGCCCGGACAGAACTGGAGTTTAAAGTCGAACCTGGAAAAGAAAAGTGCCCATCTGGCCTGACGAGGGTTGAGACATTGTGCGCCCTTCAGGTATAAAAGGTTCTTGTGGTCTGTAAGTATGGTGATTGAATGAGAAGCTCCCTCCAACAGATACCTCCACTCTTCTAGAGCGAGCTTGATGGCTAGCAACTCCTGGTCGCCAATGGCATAGTTGCGCTCAGCTGGGGAGAACTTCCGGGAGAAGAAACTGCAAGGGTGTAAATGGCCATCTTTAGCCCTCTGAGATAACACCGCTCCTACTCCAACGGAGGAGGCATCCACCTCTAAGATGAAAGGAGAGTCGATGTCAGGCTGTTTCAGAACAGGCGCAGAGATGAACCTTTGTTTTAAAAGATGAAATGCTTGCATGGCTTCTTCAGACCACTTGGACGGGTTAGCACCCTTCTTAGTGAAAGCAGTAATAGGCGCCACAATGGTGGAAAAGTCTCGTATAAACTTTCGGTAATAGTTGGCGAACCCTAAGAACCTCTGGACCCCTTTGAGGGTTAAGGGTACCGGCCAATTTTGGATTGCTTGTAGTTTCTCAGGATCCATCTCTAGTCCGGAACCGGACACAATGTACCCTAGAAACGGAATGGACTTGACTTCAAAGACGCATTTTTCTAATTTGCAATAGAGATGATTGACACGGAGACGGGACAGAACCTCTTTAACCCAAAAACGATGTTCCTCTAAATCGTTGGCAAAAATGAGGATATCGTCTAGATAGACCACGACATGACGGTATAGAATGTCTCTGAAGATCTCATTGACAAAATGCTGGAAGACAGCTGGAGCATTGCTCAATCCGAAGGGCATGACGAGGTACTCATAATGTCCGTCACGGGTGTTAACGGCGGTCTTCCACTCGTCACCCTCACGGATCCGGATGAGATTGTATGCACCTCGCAAGTCCAGCTTTGTAAAGATGGTAGCTCCGCTAACTCTGTCAAAGAGCTCAGTAATCAGGGGTAAAGGATAACGGTTCTTGATGGTAATGTCGTTCAAACCTCTGTAGTCGATGCACGGCCGCAGACCACCATCTTTCTTTTTTACAAAAAAGAAGCCTGCGCCGGCTGGAGAAGAAGAAGGTCGAATGAACCCCTTTGCTAGGTTCTCTTTAATATATTCCTCCATAGAATGCGTCTCAGGCAGAGACAACGGATAAGTTCGGCCTCGAGGTGGAACCTTCCCTGGAACGAGATCAATCGGACAGTCCCATTCTCTATGAGGAGGAAGGATATCAGCAGAAGCTTTACTGAACACATCAGTGAAATCTTGATATGGAGGAGGTGGAACATCAGACGACCTGGGGGAGGAAGAACAGACAGGCAATACTTTAAACAAACATGTCTCAGCACAGGAGGAACCCCATGCCAGGATTTGCGTAGTCGTCCAATCAATTGTAGGATTGTGAAGACGGAGCCATGGAAGGCCCAGGACCACAGGATGTGTGGCTCTTGGAATCACTAAAAAAGAAATAAGTTCGGAATGAAGAACTCCCACTCTCAGACGAACTGGTAGAGTCCTTAAAGAAATGACTGCATCAAAAATTTTGCTGCCATCCACGGCAGTTAAAGAAATGGACGAAGGAAGTCTCTCGGTGGGTAGGGACCACCGTTTAACATAGGCTTCGGTAATAAAGTTCCCAGCTGCTCCGGAATCAAGGAGGGCAATGACGTTCCGATAACGTTGAGCAACTTGAAGCGAGACTGGGAGATTACAATCTTGAGGAGATGGAGAGGAGATCATTACTCCTAGCCGGCCCTCTCCTTGGCGAGCTAGGATTTGGAGTTTCCCGGACGTTTGGGACAGGCATTAATGGTGTGAGACGGAGCTGCACAATAGAGACAGAGAAACTCGGAGAGACGTCTTCGTCGCTCAGCAGGAGTTAAACGGGAACGGCCAAGTTGCATGGGCTCATCTTTAGATGGTGACAGTTGACGAGGAGGAGGAGCAGAAGATTTTGGAGCAGATGATCTTCCACGCTCAGTTGCTCTCTCTCTGAAACGTAAATCAACTTTCGTGCAGAGTGAGATTAGCTCATCTAACTTAGAAGGTAAGTCTCTGGTAGCTAACTCATCTTTAATACGCTCAGATAAGCCATGCCAGAATGCAGCATACAGGGCCTCGTCGTTCCATGCCAGTTCGGATGCCAGGATCTGGAACTGTATCAGATATTGTCCTACAGTACGTGACCCCTGGCGTAAACGGAGAATCTCGGATGAAGCTGAGGTTACCCGGCCTGGCTCGTCGAAGATGCGCCTGAATGTTGACACGAAGGCAGTGTAGGAAGATAGCAGGGTGTCGGACCTCTCCCATAACGGTGATGCCCAATCAAGGGCTGAGCCACTGAGAAGAGAAATAATGTAGGCAATTTTTGTACGGTCACTGGGAAAATTGCCAGGTTGTAGCTCAAACTGAATCTCACACTGGTTGAGAAATCCCCTGCAGAATCTTGGAGATCCGTCAAATTTTGCTGGCGTTGGAAGATGAAGACGTGGAGCAGAAATGGGTAAGGTGGGTGGGGTTATAGCTGGAGTCACTGTGGTTGACGCACCAGACGCGCCTGATCCACGGAGAGTTGTCTGAATCCCATCCAGCCGAGTAGAGAGATCCTGGAGACAGCGGATGATGTGGCCCTGTGCAGCCTCCTGATGTTCTAGTCGGGCTGCCAGTTCTTGCATCGGCCTGGCCGCTTGATCCTGGTCTCCGGCTGGATTCATATGGTCAGTGCTTACTGTCACAACTGAGGGCCTGAGCTGACGGGAGGCAGCCTCAGTTGTAGGGGCTGAGATGTACCGGAACCTGGGAGGTTGTATCAGACCCCTGGACATGTAGGTAACATGAATAATAACTGCCCGAAGGCGTGACCACGACAACTTGGATAAAAGTCAATGATGTTTATTATGACAACTCCGCAACACAGCAGCAGTAAAAGAAAACGTAAAAGTCAGCAAAGAATAAATACAGTTCCTGGGTACTACAGGATGGCAGGAGCCACAGGGCACTGGTAGTGTGAGATAGTTCTTATGATCTTCTAGATGGAAAGTCCTTACCAGGCCCGACTGTAGCAATGGAGATAACCCAGGATTGTGCCAGCTGGTGTTCCAGGAAAAGCTGGGTTGCTGAAGATAAAACAGCTGCTGTGGATACTGGCTGGAACCAGACTGTTGTTAGCACGGAGTGGATACTGGCTGGAACCAGTTAAATAATAAATGAACTTGGGAGCGATGAAATATGAACTGAAATGTAGAACTTGAGAGCGGAGAAATAATAATACAGGTGGAGAGTGGTAAAGTGTAGAAAGGACACCGGCCCTTTAAGGGAAGCTGTACTCTGCTGGAAGCTGAGCTGGAAGCAGGTAATGTTGTAGCTGGAAACAGATGAATCCACAATGGATTGGAGAGTCAGGCTACACCGCAGGTGGAATGCTGGTGCGGGTCTCTATGGTGGAAGTCTTGAGACAGGAGCTGGAACCTGGAAGACAATCACAGGAGAGAGACAAACAGGAACTAGGTTTGACAACCAAAGCACTGACGCCTTCCTTGCTCAGGCACAGTGTATTTATACCTGCAGCAAGGAAGGGATTGGCTAGGCAATTATGCAGATTAACAATACTGACAACAGATTGGAGGAAATGATCAGCTGACAGAATCCAAGATGGCTGCGCCCATGCAGACACTTGGAGGGAAGTTTGGTTTGTAATCCATGTGGTAATGAAAACAGTAATGGCGGCGCCGGCCACTGGAGACAGGAGACGCCAGGCTGACAAGTGCACATCCAACCACGCGGACACAGCGGAGGCCGCGGCTGACGTAATCGCCACTCTGACACTCTGCATGCAGAAGCTCAGGGACGGCGGCGGAGGCCGCGGGAGACGCCATGCCAGATGTAATAAGGCGTTACTGTGACAGCGTCTCAGAGAGACAGGAGAGGATGCAGGAATGTGAATATTAGGATAACAGATGGGATCCGGTCCTGGAGCGCTGAGCCAGCCTTAGGAGGCATCTGATGGGTAAGAAATGGCGTCCAGATACCCGGATCGTGACACTTTTTCTATATAAATGTATACTGCGCCTAAATTTAATGCCCCCCCTCTCTTTTTTACCCTTTTCTGTAGTGTAGACTGCAGGGGAGCCCGCTTTTTCCTATATTCTGGCAGGGGTATTTTCCACATATATAGCCTCTGGGGCTATATATTGTGGTATTTTTGCCAGCCAAGGTGTTATTATTGCTTCTCAGGGCGCCCCCCCCCAGCGCCCTGCACCCTCAGTGACCGGAGTGTGAAGTGTGTGTGAGGAGCAATGGCGCACAGCTGCAGTGCTGTGCGCTACCTTGGTGAAGACTGATGTCTTCTGCCGCCGATTTTCCGGACCTCTTCTTGCTTCTGGCTCTGTAAGGGGGACGGCGGCGCGGCTCCGGGACCGAACACCAAGGCTGGGCCTGCGGTCGATCCCTCTGGAGCTAATGGTGTCCAGTAGCCTAAGAAGCCCAAGCTGGCTGCAAGCAGGCAGGTTCGCTTCTTCTCCCCTTAGTCCCTCGCTGCAGTGAGCCTGTTGCCAGCAGGTCTCACTGAAAATAAAAAAACTAATTTCTATACTTTCTTTCTAAAGGCTTAGGAGAGCCCCTAGTGTGCATCCAACCTCGGCCGGGCACAAAATCTAACTGAGGCTTGGAGGAGGGTCATAGTGGGAGGAGCCAGTGCACACCAGGTAGTCATAAATCTTTCTAGAGTGCCCAGCCTCCTTCGGAGCCCGCTATTCCCCATGGTCCTTACGGAGTTCCCAGCATCCACTAGGACGTCAGAGAAAATATCTATTTAAGGCACTGACTGGGGCTATGTATAATGTAATGTTATGTGGTACCGGGTGTACTGGCTGTAATATGGGGGAGTGAGGCTGTGTATAATGTAATGTAATGGGTACAATATGGGGAGGGGGGCTGTGTATAATATAATGTATTATATGCTGTGTGTACTGGGTGTAATATACTGTCCGTTTCTTCTCAGAAATGTACACGGTATCATAATTTAGTGCACCTGTATTATTACTCTAGTGTACCTATAGTATTACCCTATTTTTATTTTTTGCTGCTTTTAGTACTAATTTTCACCTGTCATTGCAGGACACACCCCTGAGCAGTGGCGTAACTACTGCCCCCGCAGCCCTCGCGGTGGCTTGGAGGCGCAGGGCTGCGGGGGGCGCCGCCACTGATTTAGAGCAGATAGACATGCGGACAAGCCGTCCGCATGTCAGTCTGCTGTCTCCATCCTTTCCTAGCCGCTGCTGTGAAGGAGGGACACGGAGGGCACAGCGCGTGCCTCTCCTGTGTCCCTACTGCGTCTCCGGCGGGTCGATTAAATGAAGTGCCCGTTCGTGAGCTCTGATTGGCTCACGAACCGGCACTTCATTCAGCAGACACGCCGGAGACACAGGGGAGACACAGAAGAGGCGCGCGCTGCGCTCTCCGTGTCCCTCCTTCACAAATCAGCGGGGGGGGGGGGGAGCTGTACCTGGCACTGGGGAGGGGGAACTTATTTGGCACTTGGGGGGCATATGTGGCACTGAGGGGGCATATGTGACACTGAGGGGTATATGTGTACCTGGCACTTGGCGGGGGGGGGGGGGGGCATATTTGGCATTGGGGGCATGTGTGTACCTGGCACTTGGGGCGTATGTGGCACTGGGAACACAGCCCTAGCAACAAGCATTACCCCCTAGCAACGAGCATGACACCCAGTGCATGAAACCCCTGGCAACGAGCATGGAACCAAGAGCATGAATCCCCTGGCAACGAGCATGACCCCCAGTGCATGAAACCCCTGGCAACGAGTGTGACACCCTGAGCATGAAAACCCATGGCACCGTGCATGGAACCAAGAGCATGAAACCCCTGGCAACGACCAGGTAATTTAAAAGTAATTAGAAGCCTTACTGTAGGACTTAATGTGTAATGGGCATTGCGGTGTGTGTCATAATGTGTCATAGGCATTACGGTGTGTGTCATACTATATCACGGGCATTGTGGTATGTGGTATAATGTCTCAGGGGCATTGCAGTGTGGCATAATGTATAACGGGCATTGCAGTGTGTGGCATAGGGTATAACGGGCATTGCGGTATGTGTCACAGGCATTACGGTGTGTGGTATTCTATATCACGGGCATTGTGGTATGTGGTATAATGTCTCAGTGGCATTGCAGTGTGGCATAATGTATAATGGGCATTGCGGTGTGTGGCATAGGGTATAACGGGCATTGCGGTATATGTCACAGGCATTACGGTGTGTGGTATACTATATCACGGGCATTGTGGTATGTGGTATAATGTCTCAGGGTCATTGCAGTGTGTGGCATAATGTATCACGGACATTGCGGTGTGTGTCATAATGTGTCAGGCATTACGGTGTGTGGTATACTATATCACGGGCATTGTGGTATGTGGTATAATGTCTCAGGGTCATTGCGGTGTGTGTCATAATGTGTCACAGGCATTGTATGTGCTATAATGTATCAGGTGCATTGCAGTGTGTAGCATAATGTATAACGGGCATTGCGATTCCTGTCATAATGTGTCACAGGCATTACGGTGTGTGGCATAATGTGTCACAGGCATTACAGTGTGTGGCATAATGTGTCGGGGGCATTATGGTGTGTGCATATTGTGTCATGTGCATTATTGTGTGTGGCATAATGTCTAAGGGCCATTGCAGTATGTGGCATAATGTATACTGGGCATTACTATAAGGAGGAAAAATGACAAATAATGTAAGGGGCATGAATCAGGATTATTTTTCTTTCCTGTAGTGGCTAACGTCTGGGCGTGCAGGTTGCAAAACTGGGGTATAAGGTATTTTCCTGCAATGCCACGCCCCTTTATGTGAAACCACGCCCATTTCAACAAAGCCACGCCCCCTTTTGGCTTGGGGGAGGAAAATTTCTAGTTACGCCACTGCCCCTGAGTGTCAATAAATACGCTAATAGGTAGTCCTCAACACGCACTTTGGGCGAAGCATGCCACTACCCCCCCCCCCCCCCCCCCCTTCAAGGGCTCTGCGTGGCGTATTCTGCTGCCTGGAATCTCCCTGAAACTAGTTTTCAAAAGTAGGCAAGTATGCCTATAGTGACCCTGTAGACTTATCTGTTCTTCATTCAGCTGGAGACTATACAAATCCTTGATTTCATTTGAAGTCGTATCATTTCATATATTATAGTTGTACTGCCTGATGTACTACTTCTGTTTGTTCCCTTTGTCTATCCCTGTTTGTCTTTGTCTGGCCCTCTTTCCCCCCCCCTAATTTGGCTATTTGATTAATTAATTGTTGAGTCTCACATTTGGTAAAATACCTGTGTATTCTTAATTGTGCCATTGTGAAATGGAATGTGGCACTGTTGATTATATGTTATTCTTTATTGCCGCTTAAACCAATAAAAAAGTATCACTTCACAAAAATAATCTTTTTATTGTTAACTTTCTGCTTGGTTCGAAGCGCTCTCCCTCCTGCTGATGAATATGTTGGCATTAAATCAAAAGGTTTTTTTACAGCTGCATGTTTTGCTTGGCCTGTAAAGAGATACAAATTAAAAATGAAACTAAAACTAGTGAGGTTAAAATTAATGACAAAAAATAAAAAATCAGGGATTTCATTACACGTGCAACCAAAAATGTAATCTACGCAAAAGAATGTGGGGGTAATTCTGAGTTGATCGCAGCAGG